>NW_027266277.1:5255000-5750000 GCF_022045235.1 Haliotis cracherodii
AATTCTTTACAATATTACTTCCTAGAACAAGTTATAAGAAAACGTAACATTACAACATGTCTTGCTCATGAAAGATTAATGTTGTTTTCAAAAGCAGAAAGAAACGTTTGAAGAAAATTTCTATGGAAACTGTACATCTAAAAAATATGCTAAGTAAGCTTTTTAAGTTAATGTAAACATCGAATTGTAAAACAAATTATTCTTGTTCTGGCGGTTGTCATGAAGTTGTCCCGAGTGTGGGAATTATAACAAGCTGCATGAGGTTTGAATTGTCGGATGGAGGCGATAATAATTATTTCGTAAGGAATAGTCTGACATGGGTGCACATCTGTCATTTTGCAGTGTGGTGCACAAAACTTGCCTTGTAGTGTATACTTGACTGCAATGTCAAAATTCCTCTGATCAATAAATACAGTTTGTTCTTAAGGGTAATATTGTCGACGTGTCTGTCTTGGAGACGAGATGATGTAGAAGTGGTCCAATGCATCATTGATCACACGGGTGAGATGAAGTAAGACATGTAAACTGATGCACAAGTGATGAATGGCAGATGCGTTTTTGACATTTCGCAACAGCGGCAGCCCGACAAGAAGCCAGACAAATGTAATTGAACATTCTTCCGGGGGATGCATAATGACCATCCAGTTGATTATACTGTGTATGTAATTATTTCGACAAATAAATATAACTATTGCAGTGTCTATGTAAATTGTCTGAAGTACACGAAGTCTCTGCACAACTTATTATAAAGGGATAATTTATATATGTCAGCTTCTTTATTATGAGGAACACAACGTTTCGGAGTATAATCTTACACCTTCATAATGCCATTCAAACACTTATTTATTGTAACTACATACCTTAGGGAGATGACTTACGTAACAAAGTACACAAAACCTGTCTTACGTATAGCCTACCTCCGCGACGAACGGGCGGTCAGGCTCGCTGACTTGGAGGATGATGTTATCGTATCCCAATTGCGTCGACCAATGCAGATGTCAATCTCTCGATTATTTACAGACCGCCGTCATATAGCTGGATTATTGCGGAGTGCGGCGTTAAACAAACAGAGACAAATGGAAAATTGACACATACAACAGGTACCTACATGTGCCTTCCTACCTGTACCGTAAGTGAATGCAATTTGGCAAAATACATGTAGAAAAGCAATCCGCAATTTAGCATCGTCAAGGAAATAAGTACTTTTTACTATTTATATTATCTTATCAATGGTAACTTTCCATCATACATTCATTGCTATTCTTTTCCGTTAAAAGAGGCAATATAAGTACCATTTTTTTACATATGTGTAGTGATCTGATTTTAGATCTGGTCGGTTGGGTAGCCTTGTGGTTAAACGGTTGGCCCTTCACACCGCAAGTCTGGTTTGAGGGTACAACGTCAGATGGACATTTCTGGTTTCCCTCAGCTGGGACGTGGCGTAATACGACACCCCCTCACTCTTTCTTAAACCAGCAGTTATCAACAGTTCAACATAGAAGCCTATAAACACCCTACTTATTGTAAATGTAGGTTCCTAATCACATGCACATTGTTCCAACAGCGCTGCTGCATTGTATGTCTTCTGTCTAAGAAGACATACAATGCAGCAGCGCTGAATGGAACAATGTATTTGGTTTTGGCGTTACATGCATAAATGGAGTGACTTATTATGTTGATAACAATCAATGCAAAATTAAATACACTCTACAGTGTTTCAATATAGAAACTGAGATACTATGATTACTGATCGCAATATTCCTCATCAACATGAACAACTATATTTAGACTCCCTTTATCATATGATCGCGAACAGTATCGGCGGTGTAGTACGCGGGAAGCAGAAGGTCGGTGGTTCGATCCCCCGCCTCGTCTGGAATGACGTTTGGAATGAAAGGGATAAAACCAGGACTTGTCGCCTGTCCGGACCAGTCGCGTGCGCACACACACATCGCTATATAATAGAAATCGTCATGGACCTGATTTCAGCTGTTCTCACTGTATATATTTGTGTAATTTCTAAACCCAAATCAAACTGTATGGTGTTATATAAAACAATTAGCTTTGGGTGCTTTTGAAGCTTTGATATATTGTGTAATTAATCATTTTTTGTTCAGTAACATGTAAATGTTACATGTTTCTTCTGAGGGAACTTTTGTAGGCCGATCTGGGCATATGTCTACATATTTCACCAAGAGTGATTTATATGTTACTCAGTTCAGTGTTCATATTCCCATAATCCTTTACGGTGAAGCTAGGGGAAGCCAATGTGACCACACTTTCCTTTGCCAGTATTGGTATTTCTTGGCAAATTAAGTTAGATGTTCACATATGCTATAGTTATTGCACCAAGTTTTTCGAAAACTAGCAAGTCACCAAAACAAAGAAACTTCGCATCATTTCTCACCTTTTCTTGAGAGAGTCGTCGCCATTAATCAAACAATTTCAATAATTGATTTGTAATCTAGTGTAACAGACGGAGCAATAGAGATATATACAGAAACTTCTTTATCATAGATTGTAATACGACAAAATCGCTCAGATTAGATAATAACGGTAGTCGTGTAGTTGACAAAGGTCGAAGTACAAAGAACTGTGAGTCTTTCTGGACGGACTGTGGCCATAGTCTGCCGAGGAGCGTGCTAGTTTTGTGATGGATTACATGATTATACACGTATGTATTCTTGTTGAATCACTTATTATTGTGTCGTTTGCAAACTTGTATCAGCATCCTTCGATCAGTATAATTTAGATTGACCACATATGCAACAATACTGCGCCATCAGGTACAGCCCCGCACAACGTTTAATCGAGACAAGGGATACTCAGATCAGATATTTGATTTGACGCGGATGTTCCTGCATTTCCGAGCTGGTAAACGTAACTTGACTCCAGTCTGCGAAAGCTTCGAATGATCTCCCTTTTTCATGATTCCCCCTCACAATACGACATCGTCATGGTATTGGTTGAAAAAAGTGACCACCGGCGCGCTCGTTACCTTACTCTCTCGCTTTCGTAGTGTGGTTGTATACTCCTTCATTCACATGTGGTATTACATACACATTACTGTAGCAGCTGTTAGACGGTGTAAATGCTGTAACACGTCATTCGTGTGGCATCCACCACGGCTGAAGATGATACTCCACTCACAAAAGTATTGCAAGTATTATCTTCAGTCAACATACACTTTAAATGCTGCTCAAGACCACTATTGGTGTTCATGATACAGTTTGAATCGTACAATCGATTGCTTTTAGCAGATATTTCTATTGACTTTGGAAAGTGTCTTGTCCGTTTTATGTACGTAAAGTATTTTGTAGATGTTTACAGTGATGGGGGAACAGATATTCAATATGTTATCAGTCGCGATGCGCTCCCATCCGTTCCTGACACTTTAGCAACTTTAGCTGAACCAGTACCACGGCTTGTATCTGCATGCGCCGCGCGGTTCACTGAACCACGTATCCACGAACATACACTCTGGCGCCTTCATCCATGATCATTAACATCCTTGTCATCAAAGCAGTTGTCCTAAGATGACCAATCCGCCAATGAGGTATTGATAGCAGTTCTGTTTGTCATAGCATATGATATCACACTTACGAACGGCACGTGCCAAAATCAAAAACATTTGTTATAACAAAAGGCTAAATCTATGGAATGCTTTCATTCTCGCACTTTTTGCATATGTCCATTTAGCTTGTGTCGAAAGGTCGAATTCGCGAGGACTCGAGAATGCCTCTTACAGTACTGAATACAAATGTCACCAATTTTCGAAATAGATTTTCTTTACTTCATTTTAATAATAATTCATACCCACGAGTAACTGTCCTCCTTCCAGGAAGACCAGTCACTACCACCATGTCGACTTCAGTTCCACCCAGCGTGTAATCAGGCCTTTTGTCTTCCTCTACAACATCACCCCGGGGTTACATTCAGTGCCTATTATTCCAGAGAGGTCTCTTCATTGTAACTGGTGCTTGATTTAAATGACAATTCTGCCATGTCTTCCGGCATATCTGATTTGTCAGTGAAATGTCAGAGGCATCAGGAACAATGGGTAACAGATTCGTCTCTCATACTCTGCACATTACTCTGACGTGAACCTTGCACAATCGACATTTACAGCCATCTTGGCACTTCAACACCTACTTATGTAGAGTTACTTGTCAAGATTTAATGAGAAAAAAGAAATCCGTTTAAATGGATGGGTTGCTATGTACAGAGGTAGCAACAAGTCAGGACATGGTCGATCCCCTTCAGAACTGACCGACAAATGTGACAATTCCTGTCTTTTCAGAATGAAAAACTAATGTTGTTATATGCCATTCGGGTACCTGAATTTCTAAGTACATGCATATGCTTAGCTTGATTAGCCAGTTAAGATACTAACTATGGCTTTGACAGAACTACCGTATACACCCACAGACTGAGACAAGGATGTGCGACTAGGTACAACATTGACCGTTATACTGGATGGCTGCCCATGTGTTTATCACCATAGTTGAAAGAGCATTCTTCTGTCTGCTTATCCAATACATGTTCTCTCAATGAGATCTCTTCATTATTCATCACACAACATCCTAAAGAAAGTTTTCTTCTAATTTTATTTCTAAAATACATGCTTCTCTGATGCTGAAATAATTTAAGTAGCCAATCAATTTAATAGTATTTAGTACCACATGTAGAGTTATCGTGCAGTTTTATTCACGAAATGAGAACCAGAAACATCAATTGCGAAATGAATTGCCAATTAATGTTACAAATTCAAACAAGAAACCGCTGCTGACTTCGTCTTTTTGTCTCATTTAACTTTAAGAAGAGATTATGTGTTAGACTGGGAAAATGTTTAACACTTTCTCGTTCTGTGTGACTGTGTACTAATCTACTCATGGTGTAGCATCTACGGTGCATTTCTTATGTGTGTTTATGTTACACTCGGACTGGTATTTCATGTGATACATATATATCATATAATTATGCAGTAAATCGTTTATTATTATTGGTAATATCAATCATCACATTACAAATGATGTGCAAACAGTTAATGTATTAATATGCATTATATTGTGTACAATGTATTTTGAACCCTGAATAAACAGATTATTACAAAAATAAAAATAAAAATATCTGTTAGGCAGTACGACACGATGCATTCAACTATTATTTCATTTGTCATACTGACAAGGTAAAATAAACCAAATGAGCAAAATGGTTGCATAAATATTGATCGGTGCGTCTCCCTATGGAGGAAGACAGTATCAAGGGCATCATGGCTTACGCGCTCAACGTTAAAAGGATATCAATTGGTAATATGTCCTGGTATATTCGTATATGTAGTTATGTG
Source organism: Haliotis cracherodii (assembly GCF_022045235.1). Lineage (NCBI taxonomy): Eukaryota > Metazoa > Mollusca > Gastropoda > Lepetellida > Haliotidae > Haliotis > Haliotis cracherodii. The sequence continues at coordinate 5,260,348 of NW_027266277.1, forward strand.
TGTTATATGATCTTCGTACTTAAAACGTGTGAACAGGGCATTCTTCAAACTATAAACAATTGGTTAGTTTTATTGAAATAGGTATCTATTTATTGAAACAAGGGAACATAGATATTACTCCTTATCAAAGACCATTCCCAGCAGCATCTTCATATGTATATTCAAACACTGAACGATATTATTAGCTCGTCAAAAATTAGCTTAACGTGAATGTTTCAGTTATATACATTGAATACAGAATGAAACAACTGATCATTTTTTATCCAAACTACGCCTCAACGTTGATTTGCAAAATATAATGTAAATATGAAGTTCATATAGGAGATGAAAGTACATGTAGCTGCGTTTACGGACATAACATTATCTTAACCTAGCTTAGACTAGACTGAATCTTGTGGCTCATTTGTTTCTCTGTCTGGAAGGTCTCACAATGCACTGTCTAAGTCTACTCGTCAAAGAGCCTGAATGGTTTGCAAATGATAGCAGTCAAGGTCAGTACAGTTTGGAAGCCCATTTTTCCAATAAACTAATATATAAAGGTGTTTTGAAATAGACACATACCTTTTCAATAGACAGATGAAAAAGACCAATGACACACTTGAACACACAACTCGTCGTTCTACATCTATAACAGAAAACCGTTAGGTCGTTTTTGGAAGTTTATGGATCACAATAATACATAGCATCAATGTTAGCTTTAAGGTTCCTTTGACGTGCTGGCATGGTGAACGCACCCAAAGTAACCGAAATGCAAAGAATAATGTTCGCAACAAAGACAAGATGTTTAGAAACAGAACTAAACACAGTAATTAAGTGTAATCAGTCACATAAATCAGATAGCATAACCATTATATCACATGCACGTCTAGATGTACTGCAGTAAACACCACTGTACATGCAGCTGGGAGGGTCTGGTTCTTCACGCGATAGAAATATATGTTCACGAGGAAAGGTGCTGACACATTACGTCATTACAACGTTGCAATGATACAAGAGTGGAACAGCGACACCTGTACATACTGACATTGAAACATGGCCACAACATGTAGGTTGCACTTGTATTGTGTTCAATAACCTACTGCATAAAGGAGGCGTGAAAGTAGAGCTTTAGAGGTGATCCTCTGAGATCCTCTGAGATAGCAATGTGTAAATGAAGGACACCTCGTGTTTCTAGTCCCAAACCTTGAAGGCATAGTACGAATTGCGTGTCAGAAATGTTTTAGGAAAAATAAATTATGAAAATCATAATTGGCACTATACAATTCTTGCACCAGAATCAATGGGCACCTTGTCACGATACCAATTAAATCTAAGTCAATACAAGGATGGCATTAGTCTGTTCTAACGTGCTCTTGAGACAGAATTACGTTACTGTCGACACAAGCTCATCCGATCTAGCACGCGACGAACCATACTCCATCTCCCTGTCACTATCTGTAATTCAGATGTGATAAATAAATAACATTCCCAATATTATATTGGTCACACCAATTAGCAGCACATAACATAACCACATTACATGTCCGTTGTGGAACACAAGTGAACATATGTCGACAACAATGATGATATTTCGTAGACAAATATCATACGCCACGCTCATGTTTATACTTTACGAGCATGATTTCTCAACATGATTACATGTGACAAATGAAGCTTAACACAGATGTATCTATGAACGAGTGATGATAATATGTTGCGAAAATATAAATATATATTCGGGGAGTGAACCTTTGTGACTAGTTACTGGTTGCGCAGTTTATGTGAACTTTTAGGTGTGAGGATGCCGAACGGAAACGTTAAGAATAGTAAAAGCAAATGCCCTACTAAATGAGTAAGGCTTTGTGTTACTGTTCAGGGAAATAGAGCTGTGCTCTGTCAGCTTGTGAATGATGAATATGTGTTGACATCACAACCTGCAGTCGTGGAACTAGTGTCACCGTGGGATCTCCGTTCATGTTTTTTCAAGAAGTGACGATGCCCATGATTCATATACTCGGGACATTTCAAAACAATATGCAATATAAGTTGTTGAAGAATTCTTTATTTGAAAAAATATTCCGTTGCACATACCTTCAGCTACGTGCATGTATGAAAGCTTCAGATCTGTTTGCCAAATATGGAAAAAAAATCAAACACTTTCCAAAGAATTACGATCACAGGTTAATTCAATGTAAGGCGGGACAGCGAATGAAGCGTATTTTTCTGATCGTTCTGATGAATTCAATACTTGATTAACGAAATTACTCTTAATGAAACAACACGTTGAGTTGCCACGTACTCCAGGAAACTGCACCATTGATTGTCCACAAACTTATGGACTGGGGTGTACTTTTACATCCTGCTACAGGGGTCTCTCAAGATGGAACGTGACACGCCGTGTGACTGTAGTGAGGACATACAAGGACAGTCGTTACAAAGGCCCATATCAGGTCAGGCCAAAGACTCGTCACCAGTTCTGGAGAATCTCAGGTCATTGTAAACATGTTTAAGGTCTGACAGGAAGTCTTCAAATACAGAGGACATTCTCAAATAACAATTAATATTGGTGTTGACTGGCGATACAATGGTTTCAACGTTAGGCATATATAAATATGTGTCTTATACTTTTTGAGGATATCTCTGAGTCAACTATTGTCGACGGACACAAGCAAATTATTTCATGGTCCAGAAGATAGTATTACGTTGACATTAATTTGCAAACTTATATATTATATAACACTAACACACTGTTACAACAGAAGGTTAAGTGACAATAAAATTCAATAAATATCAGTCACTGGCATATCCTCTAAATGGAATACGTCATCAAACATATCTCCTAACAAAGTCCAGTTATGATAAATTTCCATGTTAGGATTAGTCGATGTTTTCCCCCATAAACAATTAAAACCACTACACTTTTGTCTTTATGTATTACCTTTTTTACTTGGGTTGATAGTAGTACAGTGAGTTAATAGTTCCTTTATGTCTGAGATACATTGAATTTGTCTGTTGAATGTCAGTGTGTTAGATACAGCTGTGTGTTCTGGATGGAACTACGGCTGTCATTGTCGTAGATGCCTGATGTGTTCGTGCTACTTCAGTGGTCGGTCTGCCTGTATTTGTCTCACTGCCTCCGTCCAGAGGTTATATATCTTGGTATTGCTTTCAGTACAAACAATATCTAAAGATTAAACACGTGTAATTGTCTTTTATCCTCGAATGCTATGAAATCAATAATAGCTAACTAAAATATCACGTCGTGTTTGAAGCGCTTGATCAATTGTGTAAAATACCATATCATCTTTCAGTTTAAAGAGCCGACAATTGTTTGAAGTGTGTGTTGACGATGGGCCAACTGCCATTGTGCTCGGTGTCAAGTTTCACGTGATGTGACAACTGATGCTGCTCCCGACGCTCAATGCATGAGTTCCTCATCCTCTCAGTCAACTACCGCTGTAACACACGTCGTTCTTGTCTTTCGAGGGAAGGTGTAGATCTCTTTGAACAGTCGCCATTCATAACTTCAGCTTGGTGCTTGGTCTCATGTACAAGTAATATACAATAATAATGTTCATCAATTACATATACTGGCTGAGCACTGTGTACAAATTCATTAACAGCAATGGAGCAATTCACTGCTAAACACTTAAGAGAAACCTGAATAATACCACATGTACACAGATTGCAAGACATTCGTCAGTAGTATGTTCAGCTTGGTGCCGACGTCGTCTTCTGACACAAAGTCGGTTTCATGTACAAGTGATATAGAATTATAACGAATACACAATACATATTAAAAAGTGGTCAAATGTAACAAATGCTACATTTGGTAATATTATAATGATCACCAAATGTATATACTGACTGAGTACCGTGCTTGACATATCTTGTAAAACAATCGAGCAGTGTACTGCTAAATACTTAAGATGCATCTTATTTCTCTAGACACCCGGGTTTAATTCGTAAGGCGACCACATGGATTGATAGATTGTAGGTCATTTTTCCTCGACGACGTGGATCGACGGTCACTGGTTTGTCTCATTAATATTTACCGGCCGTCGTCAAACTGCTGAAATATTGCTAGGTGTGCCTTGGACAACAAGCAACTTCAGTTAGTGATTGTTACAGTTAATCGCTATGCAGGTTAATGTATTCTCTCTGTAAGATAGCCTGTTGCCACATAATTGACCACATAACACAGATTCATCATTTGCAGCGTTTGAATCACCATTTGGCATTTGTTTTAATCTGATGTACAGCGAAAAATTCTGAAATAACTCTCTTTCTGAAACAGCACTTTTAAACCTCATTACACATGTCAATTGCACGTTTTCAACTATCAAGAAAGGTATAGTCGCCTGGGAACAGAAGTTAGCTGAATAACAATTAGATCCAAAGATAAACCACATGAAACATATTTCGAGCGACCCATATGTACTTAACTGATGGGCGGTTATTTTAAGACAGCGAATGCATGTATGAGTATTTTGAGAGAGACCGACATGCAAGATGAATAGTACTTTACTTGCACTTATGTGTAATCCCGTCACTGGAGCATGTATTTATTGTCTGAGAAGAACACAACTCCTACTGATACTATCACCACATTGTACAGGTCGTGCCTATATTGGACGACGTTAATTTGGAGAGGGAAGTGTCTAGTGAGTTATTCCCCACAGATGTAGCTGGGCTACACAGATAAACGCAGTGGCCGATCGATCACATCCAAAAGTGGAAGAAGTATGATAATCGGTATTAGGGGAAAAGGTGCTGTACCGATGATCAATATGAGGATTTTGAGTATATGCGGTAAATTCCAAACTTAAAGAACCTGTTCGTACAATGGGCTTGTCCAACATTGCCGAGGTCGGATTCTATTCAGCAAGTCTTCATTATTTACATACGGGTAAATATTTTTAAAGCTTGTACATTTTAGTAACATCCTTAAAGAGGTTGCCTTTGCATATATTGCAATATATTTTTTATATTGTATATATTCTATAATGAAGTATTTCCTTCTTTTACACAACATATGTTATGCAACGATTTTAACAAATATTTTAAAACATATCACCACTTATGTTTCTTTTTTTTACTTCATGAATTTGGAAGCTCGTCTGATGTCATGAACATTTTTCGGAAATGTTTTGTCTATTGTTGTGCCTCATCGACCGGTTTACCCTGTCTGGGCATCTTTTGTCAGTTATCTTCATGTTTACCTGTGTGCATTTTGTGTGTGTAGATATTGTGTGACAACATTGCGTCATAACCGGGTCAGTTGAAACCGGTCTTGATGTGAGAGCGACTGTAAAGTTCATTTGGGTGTAAGTTCACGCTGTTATCATACCATTTACGACGTTTGTTTAGGAAATTTGAATATTTAAATAAATAAAAACTGAGTACATTTCAGTGGTACTATAACACGTCTGTGTTTGTACACATAAATACGTTTAATATTCGCCCCGACAACACATTTCTTGTAAATTGATCAATTGACACGATATTCAAATGTGAACATTAGACTTGGTAATAGTAAACAACACAATCTGTTGGAGGTATTCGTGGAGGAGTATCAACCAGCAATTAATGGTATAATAATCACTAAGCTACTGTCGGTGAAGTATACAAAACCTGATCTGCCTTCAGGAAAGAAAACTCGCAAGAAATCACAAATGCTTATTCAGGTCTGTCAAGGTACGCTTTCAGTTTCATTTTCTCTTTTGATCCCCGCCTACGTGATAAATTCCTATCAATTGCTATTATTTTAGAGAAGTCTTGATTTATGCTAGATTTAAACAGCAATTCTATCACGTCTTCTTGTATATTTGATTTGTCTGTGAAATAACAAAGTTTCAGGAACAATTGATTACCCATTATATGCCCTCTACTTTACACCTCCTGAGATGTACGACGATTACACATGTTTCTGTTGGGCCTCACACAAAATAGACAGTTACAGTCACCAGGGTGCTTCAACGCTATTTGGAACGGGAAGTAGTCGTGGGCAAATTCACAGTCCCAGCAAGTTACAATCAAGTCCCACAAACAGAGTGTTTCCATTTTTGTTTGTCTGTAGACATGGTATGAATTTATCAACCCTCAAATAGTCAATTGACATCTCTAATCCCTCTGTCGTAGCTGGTTACAGTACTTGTTACACTCAATGCACTGATCATTACTGTTTACAAACTGAAAAAGTTGGAACAATGATTTTGGATGCTGATCATGTCTGAATAAAGGCTCAAGTCTAAGCTCCCAATATTGGAAAGAAACCTCGTTTCAGAAATCTCCCAGAAAGATTAACTTTAGGAGCATGTCCAACACAGTGGTGATTGTTAGGGGATGGGGGGAGATTGTCATGTGTCAGTGTGTACTGTTACTTTATGTCTGATGAAAGCAAGTGCCACATTAATTGAGGTGCTTGTATAGTGTTAACCTAGGTAGTGACTCCGATATAGAGTGACCTCCATTCGTGGTTTATGGTCAAACTCCGACTCAGCGTTTGACACATTCGTTAACCTACCAGAATAGAAAGCTCCGCTGTAAGGAGCTTGTCTCCTGCTTGTTTTCCGTTATCGTCCATTCTGGAAAGAACGACCTGGTTCATGATGGAACAAACTTTAGAAGGCTGTCTGTGCTTCTGTAAGTGAGACATGAGGGTGATTCGACTACTTACTTCTACAACCTGACTTGCGCCTGGAGTCAAAATTGGAGCACGTGTCTCAATCACAACATTCAAGTGTGACAAATACTGGACATTCTCGAGTTCACTGGCCTTTGAAATAGGGCCTGTTGGTATTGTATATTGCTGCTGTCTTTTGACATCATATATATTTATAGCAGTCGATACAAGGCTAAATCCCAAAAGCTTGCCGATGAGTTTCAAAACCGTTATCTAAGAGCGTTGCTATATTTATCAGACTTGAAAGGCGTGTTATCACTCCGAAATTGATATTATTGTTAATATGTTCTATTTTGCTCATTTCTATAAAATATATTATAACATCTCGTGTAAAGGCTTTCGGATTATCGTCATACACACAGTTCACCATTATCCTGGTGGACCAACTATTCACAAAATATCTTGGATTCATTCATATTTTCTTTATGTTAAAATTCGAAGGTGATTTGAAGATTGTTATTATGATAAAGGCCCCATTTATTCCATCCCTTAAATTTCATATAGAGCCAAGTTCCAGTTGCGTAAAACATAACAGTAATTAACTCATTATCAGAACCTGATGGCTAAGAATGAAAGCAACCCTTATATCATCTTGAATACGGAGATTCTTTTCGAAAATAGCACTTAATTTGTTTGTCTGTCAGGGAGGTTACAGAGTGCACTTTCTGCAGGTACTCCTCACAAAGCCTGAGCGGTTGGAAGCCCAATTATCCAATCAACTAATATGTAGAGGTAAAGGTGAATATATATGTAATTTCATGCATACCTAGCGACTGACCACAAATAACAAGGTATGTGTGACAGTTAAAAAATGAGCTTCTACCTTTTCAGGTCTGTCACAGATGATAAATTTACAATAATCTGCAAACTAAAAATCTCAAAATATAACTTCGAAGTTTACATATCAACAGCATATGAGTTGTTTAGTTTCATGTGCTACAACAGAAAGTTAATTTTAAAAATACAGAATAAATATCACAAGCAAATTATTTGCGTGCAATACGCCATCAACAATATCTACCAGCAATATCTCTTTAGTCGTTGTTTTCCCCTAAAAAAATCTCTACATGTTTTTCTTGGATACAATGTATGTATCGCATTTAACTTGGATGGATAGTAATTCGTTCTGTTTATTATTTGTTTATGTCTGCGGCATATTGGATTTGTCTATTGAATGTCAGTGTGTCAGATACAGGTGTTTGATCTGAATTGAAGCATGTGGAAACTACGGCTGTCATTGTCGTAGATGCCTTTGTGTTCGGGCTACTTCAATTGTCGGTCTGCTTGTATTTGTCTCACTGCAACCGTCCAGGGGTTATATATCTGCGTATTGCTTTCAGTACAAACAATATCTCAAATATTGAACACGGGTCATGAATGCAGCATGCATGTTTCACATACATTATGTTATTGTTGTGAGACTTAAATCGTCTGATCTTATCCCCGACGACAGGGTCATGTCGAAGGTCACAAAATTAAATAAAACAATGAAGACAATATTGGGACATAAAATATTACCAAACTGGTATGTGTAGTTAGGCAAGTGATTATTATTCGATAATAACCAGTTTTCGAAGCGTGGTTAATTGTTTAATGGAAGTTAATTGTCACAAAGGGGGTGCCAAAATGATGGTTGAAGGACTATAGGCTTCTCCACTGCCCCTGACACACTATGAGTGAGTAAGTTGGGTTTAACGCCCCATTTAACAGTATTCCAGTTATATCGCGGCGTGTCAGCTAAATGTGGGAGGAAAGCCCAAAGAGATGCAGGTCTCAGACGTTTACCAATTCGGTGACACCCACGAGCAAGAGTATGGTGCTGACAAACCTAGAAACATAATCGGGGCGAACCGGGATTCGAACCCACAATCATATGTTTCTGGCGTGCCCAGGGGACGCAACTCTGCAGAGCGAATCGCGGCGCTTTAGACGACTGGGCCATGCGTGCCCCCCTATACACACTATGAAGAAAGATCTTAATTCTATGCGTCATGGTCAGTACAGCAACACTGAAAAATCAACTCAATTGTTTTTTGAAATTACGAGTCGGTCGGATAGCCGGTGGTTAAAGCGTTAGCTCGACACGCCGAAGACCCAGTTCGAATTCCGACATGGGTAGAATGTGTGATAATGCTGGAACATTGCTAAAAGCGGCGTAAAACCATACTCACTCACCCACTTTGAAATGATGATTCGACGCATTTTTTTCAAATATGATTCATGATTTTGTGACCTTTGTAGTATCGATAAGATACATGTCTTCCTGTCTAAAATTAGTTGATCAGATTTTTTTTATTCCTGTTTAAGTAGCAAAAAGTAGTACACGTTGATATAGATGTATTACACAGAGTGACTCGTATGCAAACCCGCTATCAGCACGTGGCGCACGACCTTCAGTTGATCCTATAGCTATCGCAGCAGAGGGATCGCTGCAAGTAAGCCTATAGCATCATTCAATGTGAGAGGTCAACTATACTACGGTTGTGCAACCACAGTTACAAAACACGAATATACATTCTACAGCAGGTATATATACATGTTAACGCTAGGAAATTAATGTGGATGCTCTCAGTAATGGATAATGCAATTTTGCAATTTTTATCCAACGGGATATGCACAATTTAACTAACCAGCAAAACCCTTAGAAATCGTTACGAAAGTTTTTAACCTTTCAGAATTCACCTTGTCAATTTCAACAATTGTATATTTGGACTATTGACAACACTTATTGAAAAGGTTGAAGTTAAAATGTGTCAGGAAGCGTTTTAAACTTCTCAGGAGATTGTATAAAAAGTATATTCATACTGTAAAAAGATATAATGGGTAAGTTTGCTTGAAAGGTCCGTAATTCAGGCGGACTTTCTGGAGCCTGAAGCATGTAACTGATACAGACAAGTGAGAATCGACATGAGCTGATTCATATTACAAGGTATTGAAATCTCGCTTCCATGGAAACTGAATATATCAAGCACATTAGAATAAACTTAATTCAAATGAGCTTTCTATGTACAAGAGACATCACGTTGTATTGTGTCATAGTCATAGACTTGACGCCGAAATATTGAACACGAAGTCGTGACCTAGTCGGCCTTATCTCGCCTGTTATTTTTTAGAGTTGTGCATGTATGCTTGTTAGACTACAAAGGATTGTTGTGCGTACCATACTGAAATGGCAACAGTAATAAACTTCACCGTCTGCCTGTTACACATTGACAACAATGTTTTTGTATTGTATGGTCCTATCCTTCGCTGGGTATATTAACCATCTGTAGTGTTATTACTCCACAGTCTTTACTTTGATCTGAAAAAACAACCTTACAATCTGTGAAATTGCCATAACATGAGTTAAGCTTACTATATGGGTGCTGCTGCGGGCACTGAGATTAGATTGACGCTGTTAAGACCTCAATTACTCGTTGCTGTCACAAACCGTTATTTTACACATAGGTTTGAGGTATATCGTGGGACATAGAAACTGGCAATATTCATTCTAGCACTTCGGCGTGCAATTTCAGAAGGCAAATGTCATAGAAAAACGTAATTCAAATCTTCAAATTGGTCGTGTTAACAGCTCTTAGGGTGTATTGCGGATAATTGTCTCTGTTATTCGTAGAATTGGTGGCTGATTTTCGACAAGACGGTAATATAATTGGCTACACATGTGTGGCTAGAACTATACAGAGCGGACTATCTCCGTTGCCACCGGCCACATCCTGATCCTCTCATGTGTACAGTTGAAGTAACATTATCCAACTCCAAACGATGTCACACATCACTATCACTGACTTCGTCGTAATTCTTTATCCCTGACGTGAAAAAAGCAGATGCGAAAGCGTTCAACTTAAACGTAGTTCGGCGAACCCTGGCATATCTACTTTATATCAACATCACTTGAATACCTAGACGCATTTGTTTAGGCAGAGGCAAATGCAGTATGATGATTATAAACTCGATTATCAACTTGTTTCAGTCTCCGACGTCGAAATCAATACATGGTACATATAAATGGTTACCCTTGACCAGATACCTCACACTTTGACTCATGGAGCCTCACGATACCTTCAGAGATGCACTGTACAAGATGTATGAGGACAACAGGCGTGTCCTCATCCCGAAGGAGCTTTACTTGGAATCTATTAACAACTTGCTAGAAGCCTCCAGTACCACTAAGAAGACACCACACCACTACTACCTCCTGAAGAAGGTATCTGGTTACAGGAGCTAATCTAATTTCAAAACTAGCACACATTCTAAAAACAAGGCAGGGATATGCTTTCAGTAAACAAGTATAAAATCCCCTGGTTCATTTCAGTGATTATGTCTAATAACTGAAGATTTCAGTCATTAGACATAACCACCGAGTGAATCAGTTATTAGACATAATCACTGAAATTTTCAGTCATTAGACTTAATCATTGATTATACTTGTTTCCTGTAACATATACACAGACCAGCGGGACGTCACTGAACACTCGGGTATTAGATCTCAACTGCTCACTCACGGTATATTTCCTTCTACCAGACTAATAGCCATTCTGGTCATGAGATACATTTAACCAAACCAACTCACAGATTCAAATTTGAAACAACCTAAGACAGTGAGAATTTAAAACAACAGTGAGTGAGTGAGTGAGTGAATGAGTATGGTTTTACGCCGCTTTTAGCAATATTCCAGCAATATCACGGCGGGGGACACCAGAAATGGGCTTCACAGATTGTACCCATGTCGGGAATCGAACCCGGGTCTTCGGCGTGACGAGCGAACGCTTTAACCACTAAGCTACCCGACTGCCCCTAAGACAGCAGAAACATGCTGTTTATCGCGGTGACGCTGTTATACCTGAACAGTACACCGTCACGTTTAACTGACAATGTTGATACTGATATATCGGAACAGTACACCGTCACGTTTAACTGACAATGGTTATACTGATATATCGGAACAGTACACAGTCACGTTTAACTGACAATGCTGATACTGATATATCGGAACAGTACACCGTCACGTTTAACTGACAATGCTGATACTGATATATCGGAACAGTACACCGTCACGTTTAACTGACAATGCTGATACTGATATATCGGAACAGTATACCGTCACGTTTAACTGACAATGGTTATACTGATATATCGGAACAGTACACCGTCACGTTTAACTGACAATGTTGATACTGATATATCGGAACAGTACACCGTCTTTTTTAAATGACAATGGTGATACTGATATATCGGAACAGTGTAGTTTCGTGTTTACCTGATCATGGTGATACTGATATATCGGAACAGTATAGTTACGCGTTTACCTGATCATGGTGATACTGATATACATCAATTTCATAACGTCACGTTTACCTGACCATTTTTATACTGATATATTTGAACAGTATTACATCAGGTTTAACTGTTCATTGTGAAACTAACGTATCGGTACAGTAGACAGTCGTGTGCAACTGACCATGGTTCTATATATCAACTGCATAGCGTCACGTTTCACTGGCCGTCGTGTTTCTTATATATCGTTACTTTTGAATTATGACTCTGACATTTCTGCCTCGGCCTACTATTACTCACGGCATTATTTGACGAACAAGTGCAAATGACTTGGCATATTGGATACCAATCATCTTCAACCCGACTAATGCTAAAAGTTATTGACTTCATTACAAATTCTGGTACCAATCAATAGATCATTCAGAAAGCCCCAGACATCGTAACTAAGCTGATGATTAAAACCTCTTGGTTTGCACACCTTCTGAGGCGTTTGGTCTGGCAAAATATTCAGATCACGATATTAACTGAGTATGGAATTCACAGGGTATTTTATCGAGATAGTTGCCAGTTTCTTTCTTGGACATGCCAGGGAAAATGGAGTGCTAAATGTTGAGGCAAGTAGATATATAAAACATGATGCGGACAGTATTCATAGAGGACAATGTAGAAGTGTGTTACACACAGATGATAGATACTTGAAACACAAGTAGATAGACAAAACAGTTAATGATGTAGGACAAGATGGAGTATTTTGAAACACAACAAGCTTTATATGGGAAGTTCCTGCTGTATGTTTGTTTGGTGAACAAACTACACGTAATGCAAATCCAAAATATCGTTTGGCCTTATATTGCCACAGGTGTATTGACCGTATGTTATTATGCATACTTTAGCCGACAGCGTTAAATCCATATCACCCACAGAAGGGGCGCTAACCTACTTACACCACGTTGGCTACGAAAACGATCCACATTACGCAAGAGTGAAATACTCTGAAACAATGCATACCCCTGTTAATTATATTGAAATATCTAACCTTTGGCACGTGCACACACTTGTAGTTACAAATACAAGCACACAAACGCAAACATAACATGACGTGACAGAAACTTAACCCTAAAACGGCACGTACGTGGTTACAGGCCTGAGTGATATAGAGGGAATACAGATTTACCTCAACTCACAGTAAACTCGTCCAAGGGCGAATACAGTCGTAAACTGTGAGTCGTTGTTTTTAGATTTGTGTGTATTTGTACTGCAACATTGTGTTCTCTGGAGTAGTACAAAATGTAACATCTCATCACAATAAAACAGGATGTGCGTTTATTCACATTCCGGTTCTCAGGGGTTATCTTTTGAATAACGTGAATGGTGTAGGTTATGTATTTACCCGAAGAAATGGTTTGACACAGATCAAACTGTTTGTTTTGTTGCATGGATGTGCTAGACAGTCGAACCAGTGCCAACAAGTTGACTGGAAAGGTCTTCATGATGAGTGATGGAGAGTATTTCACATTGTTTTTACGACCAACGGGCGCTTTACGATGTTCTTATGCAGTGTGTACAAAGAATACATATACATCATCCTATATTTAAATAATTGATTTTAGAGACCGCTAATTGCTCCAAGCGAGAGTTCCAATTTTCTCAAGATGCGATAGAGTCAAGATAATATTGACCAATGGGCGCCAATATCAAATGTGTGTCAGTTATCACTGATTGAGGTTCAGTTGGTTTATTTCAGATTGTGGCATGATCTGACAGACACTATTCCTGTGAAGACCACTGGCCCCGTTTACAAATGGATTCCACATCATAGCCACATCCGAACTGAATCTCATTCACATATCCATAATTTATCATTATACTCTCTTGTAAAAAGAACGATAAAACCACGACGTTGACGTTATTGTATGTTATGGATAAGTATGGAATCACTAATCATTTGAATGGTACCCAGAGACAAGTAATTTTACCGAGCAAGGATTCACGGAGGATTGCCAATAATGAGTATGACCAAACAGAAAAATAAAGACACATTCTTGAAACGTATAATGTAGAAATTCTGGAAATTATGTAAAATTGTGTTCATATGAAGCCAAACGGCGGTCTTTATCGAAATAAAAAAAATGTTTTCCGTTTATCATTTTTAAGTATTATTTTGTCATCTAAATGTCGCACGTTTTTCATCATTAACTGGTATTTGCAACCTAATGTGAGAAGACCTACGCATCTATAATATTATGAATGCATGAAATGCGTATTTCTTACAAACAAAATAACACGTTATTTATTTTCCCAACACATAGACACGTTCCCTTAAATGGCCAATTCAATATCAATAAAGGTAATCAATATATAACATTTAAAGTTTAACGGCCATGGACCAACAAAAAGGAGGATATTAGTACATGGGAATTTACAGCGACCATCGTATTCAGCATCAGAGATGTATAGGCAAACCCTGTATGTGTCATTATTACAATTTAACTTTTAATCGTCTTCGAAGATCACTTTGAAACGAAACTGATTTTCACATTTGTTCACTCAGCCTTACTATTCAAGGGTCACAAATGTGGATATGAGAAGTAGATTTGAAGTTGTGAAAAAAATAGACCCATATGATGAACGATTTTAACATTATTACTGGAACCAATATGCAAACAGGATAACTGACACAAGAGCAGGTTAACACTGACGTCTTGATGTCATCACGGTTTTGGCAACATCGTTTACTTTTCTCGTTCTCCAAGTCATCAGTTCTGTTCTCAGATGCAGCATTCGTTCGCTCCTCCATGAGTGACTTTGGCGTATTTACAGCCGGTGTCATCACCCTCATGACTGTAAGTACTCGGTGGGTATGCGAAATGTTTGTTTTGCACCTTAACATTTTCAATCATATGAATGGATTTGCGCATGAGGTGGCGTATAAACATGTATTGAACATGTATTGGATCTTAACATCATGTTAATGGTTTCTTTTCGATCTGTTATATTTTCACCAGCCTGTCATAACAACATCCAAACATGATGTCGATCTTGTGCAACTCCTCCTCCAGCTGGCCATGTGCATGGATATTACCAACAATTGTCTCACAACATGTTTGTAGAATCGTATCAGTTCAATCGTAAATGTAACACATTACATATCTGACAGTACACATTACCTATTCCTCCAGCCAGTGTGTATTTATTGTCATGTGTCGTGGATATTCATTTAATCAACAGCCTCAAACAATCATTTGAAGTATTAAAGACAATGCACCTATTTAAGTGTACGTACATGTAGATCATTTAGAAGATGGTCTATATTTGTTTTATGTCGATGAAATATAGAAGATGACGTAAACGTTTCCCACTCCATATAAGTCACGTCATTTAAATGTACTTCACCTAACCCATTTTCAGCATACCGAGAATACATCCTCACCTTCGAGGAAGGAGAGCTCGCTGACTTCTGGTTGCTGCGCGTTAGAGCTGAAATACATATCAATCATTATTTACATTCGTGATATAGTAAATTGCCTGCGGATCCTTTTAAATCAGACAGGATAAAGGAACGAACAAAACGGGTTATGTACTCAAGCCAAGTTTATCATGTTAGTGTTACGAACATTTGTATTGAATGCAGAAGTTATTGTACTATTTGATCTGACATCTTGAGCAGCATATGAACATCTTCTTGCCCAACATTGCTTCCTGGTTGCGCAATGCAACATACCTTGCCAAGAACGTTCAACAAGGTGCATGAGTCACATATATTTTTTTCCCAGATCACTTCACATGAAGCATGTACTCAAATTACTCACACACGGCAGCAGTCTTTTGTAGGAAATATCACTCACATATTTTATGTTTGTAGCGTGTCTTGTAATACTTCGATAACAAAAGTCATGGAAGGGCATGTTTATGATATGAAGTATCTGCTAGACTGACATCATTTATGTCTTTACAAACTATTTATTTTACATTATAATAATAAGGTAATTACTGTACAGCAAGTTAACCTTATTTTGTTTGTTGCTTAACGCCATCCTCAGCAATGTTCCAGCTATATGACGGCGGCCTGTTAGTAATCGAGTCTGGACAAGACAACCCAATGGTTGACATCATGAGCATCGACCTACGACACAGTGCATCCACCAAGCCAGACCGCCCGCCAAACTTACGACACGTGTAGATTGTTTATTGAATGCAAGTACCAGATGTCAATCTGATAATGGCGTTGAAAACATCACGATTAAATACAAAATCTACGAGTTGAAACTTTGCATGTGTTCACAGTATTTCGTTTAAATTTTAAAACATGGTCATCATGGCAGTCATTGATATTTCCCATATTTATCAAGTACTCAATCATTAATACATGTATCATGACGAAGTTGTATATGTTGTAAGAATGCGGTATGCGGAGTAACATGCTTTATCGTGTACGTTATATAAAGCAACGGGTCGACATATAATTAAAGATAAGAACTCCTCCTGTCGTGATGAATGTATGCGCTTGATTACACATTAGATTAAAACCTATTTCATATATTTTTTCAGTTATTTGATATATGACATACGGAAGGTAATGCTGACAAATAACAAATAAAAACATGTAAACTGATACTTGGACAGTTTAATGGAAAAACTCAATCGCGATGACATGCCCAAACAAATTCCATTGGGCCTAAAAGGCAAAAGAGATGTAAATATTATATGAATAATAATTGAAAATCAGTGACGACACCAGTTGTTCGCGAAAAGGTAACACATGTCCTTTCGGACACAGAATATAGACGTAGCGTAAATATAAATCATAAATAAACTGTAGTTTCTGCCTAAATCAAGGGAAAATGACTATAATATTTGTCATTCTACAGAATGATATCTCCGTTTGTTATCATTTACATGAAACGGCGTCTCAATTCGCATTACACTGTGGCTTTAAAATCAAACATAACATGAAATAAGAACAATTTGATGTAACGTTGTATAGAAGAGTTGTCCAGAAAATAAATACACAGCCTTTATAATTAGTTTAAGGCCGATTGTTTTCAGTCATTAAGAGAAACTTTTTCTCCGATTCGATAATTTGGATCAAATAATCGACGAAAACATATTACATATATATCTTGTATATTGGATATTGTGATGTGTTGATATTGAAATCAATATTCTCAAATAACACGTAATGATGTTTGACAGAATATTCGTTCTCATCAAGTTACTGTGTAATATTTAATTCTGATATAGATGAAAAATATTACTGTCAAAGGCAAAACCTTCGTTTGTCAGTTCTCAGATAGGCTACGTTTCTTAACATTTCTTTTAATGCAATGTATTAATCATTCACAGTCATGTGAAAAATCTAAATCGTAATACCTCGTAAGCAATGTGGAGAATTTATAAGTGAGATTGATACACATATAAAGACACGCTGTTTTGTTTTTTGATAGCCCTTCATACTACTTTATTGTCACCCACCAGGCGGAGAGTGTACACCAGGGAACCAGCACCTGCTAACGTGGGCCTGTTTGGGGAAGCTCTTCAGGCGGAATTGCGGGGAATATCAAGTGCAACAATACACAAGATATCACGCATGTATCGTTCAACATGGTTTACACATACTGCACTTTCAATATAGAGCAAGGATACCTCTAGATTTAACTGCGCTAAATTGAATTTGGAACTGAAGGCTGAACTGGATGCGGCCGTCAAATCGGCTTTTTCAATCAAAGGGGTTTTTAATTGTGATTTGATAGCTCTGACTGACCAATCAGAATCGAATATTTCCCAAATTCATGTAATAATACACATTTACTATCATTTCATCGGTCCAATTATTTTCTGTCGATAGTTTTAAATTCCCAATTTATTGAGTTCATTATTGATTGAAAGCATCAAAGGCGATCCTCTGTTGAGGTTAAGACTGCACCACTAAATATTCCATACCCACACTATGTACATGCAACAGAGCTTCGTCGGGTAGGGTATCTTCCACTGAATATCCTCTTACCCTGGTTTTCAATGTGTTAGAGAAGCTGACAGTGTGGTAGATGAAACAGCTGCTCTCTAGACTGACTGACTGAGTATGGTTTTACGCCGCTCTAGCAATATTCCAGCAATATCACGGCGGGGGACACCAGAAATGGGTTTCACACATTGTACCCATGACGGGAATCGAACCCGGGTCTTCGGCGTGACGAGCGAACACTTTAACCACTAGGCTACCCGACCGCCCCCTGCTCTCTAGAAGTGTTGCACATATCACATAATCACCACACAAAACAAGAACAACAAGAAAAAGGGTTCAAAACCAAAATTGTAGTTACATGTATATGTTATGTAATGTCTTTACATGTATATGTTCTGTAATGCCTTTAGATGTATATGTTATGTAATGTCTTTACATGTATATGTTATGTAATGTATTTACATATATGTGTTATGCAATGTCTTGTCTTTAGATGCATGTGTTATATAATGTCTTGTCTTAACATGTATATGTTATGAAATGTCTTGTCTTTACATGTATCTGTTATGTAATAACTTTACATACATATGTTATTTAATGTCTTTATGTGTATATGTTATGTAATGCCTTTACATGCATATATTATGTAATGTCTTGTCTTAACATCTATATGTTATGTAATGTATTTACATGTATGTCTTAGGTAATGTCTTGTCTTTACATGTATATGTTATGTAATGTCTTTACTGGTATATGCAATGCAATCTCTTTAAATGTATAGGTTAAGAAATGTCTTTACATGTATAGGTTAAGCAATGGCTTTACAGGTATGTGTTATGCAATGTCTTGTCTTTACATGTATCTGTTATGTAATAACTTTACATATATATGTTATTTAATGTCTTTATGTGTATATGTTTTGTAATGCCTTCAAATGTATATGTTATTTAACGTATTTACATGTATGTGCTATGTAATGTCTTTACATGCATATATTATGTAATGTCTTGTCTTGTATATATTATCTAATGTCTTTACGTGTATATGTTATGTACTGTCTGTACATGTATATCTTATGTAATGTCTTTACTGGTATATGTTATAAAATGTCCTCACATGTACAGGTTAAGTGATGTCTTTACATTCATATGTTTTCTAATGTCTTTACATGTATATATTATGCAATGTATTTACTGGTATCTGTTATGTAATGTCTTAACATGTACATTGTATATGTTATGTAATGTCTTTACATGATTATGTTCTGTAATTTCTTTACATGTGTATATTATGCAATGTATTTACATGTATAGGCTAAGTAATGTCTTTACGTGTATATGTCATGTAATGTCTTCACATGTATATGTTATGTGATATCTTTACAGGTATATGTCATGTAATCTCTTTACATGTGTATGTTATGTGATATCTTTATAGGTATATGTCATGTCATGTCTTTACATGTATATGTTATGTAATGTATTTACGTGTTTATGTTATGCAATGTCTTGTTTTTACATGTATATGTTATATAATGTCTTTATGTGTATATGTTATGCAATGTCTTTACATGTATATGTTATGTAATGTCTTGTTTTTACATGTATATGTTATGTAATGTCTTTACGTGTATATGTTATGTAAAGATGTCTTTACGTCTATATGTTATGTAATATCTTTACATGTATATGTTATGTAATGTCTTGACATGTATATGTTGTGATATTTTTACCTGTGTATGCTATGTAGTGTCTTTAAAGGTATATGTTATGTAATATCTTCAAATGGATATGTTATTAAATGTCTTTTAATGTATATGTTATGTAATTTTTTTACATGTATATCTCATGTAATGTCTTTACATGTGTGTTATGTAATTTCTTTACATGTATATGTTATGTAATGTCTTATTTTTACATGGTTATGTTTTGTATTGTCTTTGCATGTATGTGTTTATGTACTCTCTTTACATACATAGATTAAGTATTGTCTGTACATGTATGTGTTATGCAATGTCTTTACATGTATATGTTATGTAATATCTTTACATGTATATGTTATGCAATGTTTCTACATGTATATGTTATGTAATGGCTTTACATGTATATGTTATGCAATATCTTTACATGTATATTTTATGTAATGTCTTTGCATGTATAGGTTATTAAATGTCTTTACGTGTATATGTCATGAAATTCCTTTATTTGTTATGTAATGTCATTACGTGTATATGTTATGTAATGTAATGTCTTTACTTTTATAGGTTATGTAATGTCTTTGCATGTATAGGTTATTAAATGTCTTTACTTGTTTATGTTATGATATGTCTTTAGATGTATATGTTATGTAATGTCTTGTCTTTAGATGTATATATTATGTAATGTCTTGTTTTTACATGTATATATTATGTAATGTGTTGTCTTTACATGTTTGTGTTATGTAATGTCTTTACGTGTATATGCTATGTAATGTCTTGTTTTTACATGTATATATTATGTAATGTCTTGTCTTTACATGTTTGTGGTATGTAATGTCTTTACATGTATATGCTATGTAATATCTTTACGTGTATATGTTATGTAATATATTTCCATGTCTAGATAAAATTAGGAACAGACAGTGTTCAAATATCAGATCGTCTGATTTCAAGAATTATAATTAAATTGAGTTCAAATAATATGTTCTCGAAAATAAGGTCCTGGGGAAATATCATTTATATTGTTTATGTTGGTTTACACAGATGTATAGACGCGTAATATTATTTTCATTTGTCCAGATTTTACATAACCCCGATGTGATTATTTTGATTAGAAAAATATCAAAAGTGAATTTTAGCCAAACTATATGAGAGATCATCTTCCCGAGCAAAGAGTTTACCTACTGTAAAAGTCAAGTTTCCACCCTTGCCGAACTAAGCTGTAATTATGCAGTTATATTTTTGCTGGACTACCGAGTCTATGCTTATTCCACGTTCGCGTAACGAAATTGACATCCTGTTCTTAAAGTGCAGATTTAAGTCGATTGCAGGATTTATAAAGCATGTGTACCTTGAACAGATAGTTTCCAATTTTTTCATGTTTTGGATAAAGGTACCCACGTGATTTGTTGCACTTCGTGAAGTAAGACTCGTTTTATTACAAATATATCTTGATGATCGACCAGCTAGTCTTAACGGGGCGACATCATTTTATTTGAAGCAAATGCATGTGATATGAGAGGTGGAATCTGATTTGCCAAGATAAGGGACATAGAAGGGACTGGTGGTTCAACGATCGAGGCCAAATATTACTGCCTGGTTCGGCAAGGATGGACTTTTACATTCAGTTAGCTCCTTGACTCGGCAAGATGAGAGATGTGACACTTGTCTGTGTAAAACATCCTTTCAGAGATGTAACAGGCGATTTATATCATGTCAATTCAACAAGGGAGTAATTTGAGCCTGCTACACTGGTATTCATGTCGGGGTCTTAAAGGTCTCTAAATCGTGTTTCACGTTAGTGTGTTTATACGCTCACAGCTGAACATGTTTACAGATGGGATATCGGTAACTGCTAAACGTATAACAAAAACACTGTTTGAAGAATTACGATCACAGGTTAACTCAATGTGAGGTGGGAAATAGGATGAAGCGTATATTGTTTACATTTGTGCTGATGAATTCAATTCTTGATGAATTTACTCTTAATGAAACCATACACTGTGTTGCAATGTATTCCAGAAAATGATATCAATCATTGTCTACGGACTTGTGGGCTGGTGTGTATATACATACTGCTACAGGGGTCTCTCAAGCTTGAACGTGACACGCCGTGTGACTGTAGTGAGGACATACAAGGACAGTCGTCACAAAGGCCCATGTCAGGTCAGGCCAATAACTCTTCACCAGTTGTGGAGAATCGCAGGTAATTGTAAACATTTGTAAGGTTTGATGGGAAGTCGACGAATACAAAAGGACAGTTTCAATTACCAATTAATGGTGGTGTTGACGATGGCTACAACGTAAGGAATATATTAATGTGTCTTTAGCACGTCCCAGTTTCATTCAAGAAACCCATTTGTCCAGAAACTCTCCATGCCGTGACCAGCCTCTGTCAAAGGTCCTTACAAAATTGAACATGCTGTTCTCATGGGTACATAAAAAGAAGCATACATTTAAAATAATCTTTCGAAAACTTAAAAGTTAAACTAAATACAAAAAGGTGTGTCTACAAGCATCATGACACATGATTCAATTCTTGATCGCTTGATCAGCGCTTGATCATTTGTGCGAAATACCATGCCATCTTTGAATTAAAAGAGTTGACAATTTGTGCGTGTTGACGATGGGCCAACTGCCATTGTGCTCGGTGTCAAGTTTCAGGTGGTGTGACAACTGATGCTGTTCCCGACGTCCACTGCATGTGAGTTCCTTTGTTGTAGTCTTTCGAGGGAAGGTGTAGATCTCTTTAAACAGTCGCCATTCATAACTTCAGCTTGGTGCTTGGTCTCATGTACAAGTAACATACAATAATAATGTTCATCAATTACATAAACTGGCTGAGCACCGTATATAAAATCATAAAATGCAATGAGCAATTTACCGCTAAACTCTGAAGAGAAACCAGAATTAACCCATATGTATGGAGATTAATTCACGTGTGTTTGTCAAATACCATTTACCTTTTACGGGTAAAGAATAACGGTCGTCGTTGTTGTCTGTCGAGGGAAGGCGTAGATCTCTTTTCATAACTTCAACTTGGTGCTGACGAAGTCTTCTCTTACAATAATCAGTCTCATGTTCAAATAATATAATTTCTGTAAACACCCTCCCTTCTCCCCTCCCTTCCTCTATATCCACATGTGATAGGAAGTCCGCGATGATAGCAAGAGTTGCTGACCACATAAACTGTAACCATTGTCTCAACTTAGTTGATCACTTCTTGTCCCATTAATTGAAGACGATTTTGAGTAATTCCATATATGGCGTGAGGGCACGGGTGGCCCAGTCGCCAAAGGCGTCACGATTCGTAGTGCAGAGTTGCGCCACTTGGGCACACAAGAAACCTGTAATTGAGGGTTTGAATCACGGTTCATCCAGATTATGTTTCTCAGTTTGTCAGCACCATACCCTTGCTCGTAGGTTTCACCAAAGTAGGAAACGTCTGAGACCTGAATCAGTTCGGGCTTTTCTTCAACATTTAATTGACAAGTCGTGATATAACTGAAATAATGTTCAAAGCGGCGTTAAACTCACTCACTCACTCACACAGTTGGTGTTCAACAAAAAACTTTCTATCCACAAGGATATCATGGCTATGACTAGCTCAAAGCGGTAATCTTTGTTCCAGTGTCATATTTACTACATTAAAAAGTTCCTCTTCCTATAGGCAGTCCTCCACCGCTAAACATGAATACAAGTTATATATATTACTGGTTAATTACACGTGGGATTCCAGGTAATAATTCATCCCCAGCAACCTTTGATGGTCGTAAGAGGCGACCACATGGGTTGTAAGGTCAGATTAGGTGACTTGGTTGATTGTGTGTCATTTTGACCCGATCGCGTAGATCGATGCTCACTGGTGTGTCTCATCCAGACATGATTATTTACATGCCACCATCACTGGAATATTGCTGAGCGCTGTGTTAGAAAACAAACAAATAAAAACAACACAACACAACAAACTACAGAACTTCATTTCGTAGTCGAAGTTAATCTCTACCTATGTTTATGTGTTCACTCTGCAGGATATCCTTTTGCCGTATCAGTGACCACATAATGCTGTTTTGTTCGTCATTTGCAGCGTTGAATCACCATTTGGCAACACATCGTTTAATCGAATGCATGGCAATTGTGTGTTCGCATGTATTAGAGAGTATATAATGCTCAACGTTAATAATATGATAGATACGTGCGGGTTTCGATGTAAATAAACTGGCCCACTAGTTGGTAGAATCGCCGTCAAAAGACATAACACTATTCGTTGATTTCATCTGATGAACATTCCATGATTTCCTTGACGCCCTTATTAAGATACAAAAATTGTTGTTAGTAAGATATGACTAATTATTGGAAAATTTCGAGTTAGTTTCTCATATCTAATTTAAACGAAAAAAAAAAATTTTCTGAAGCAGCACTTCTTAACCTCATTAAAAATGTCAATTTCACGTGTTCTTCTATTAAGAAAGGTCTAGTCGTATGGGAATAAATGTTAGCTGAATAATAATTAGATCCAAAGATAATGCACATGAAATAAGTTTCAAAATATCCTTTATGTAGTTAAATGTTAAGATAACACATGCATGCATGAACATTTGGAGAGATCAACATGAAAGATGAATCGTACCTGCTTGAACTTATGTCTAATCCCGTCACTGAAACATGTATTTCTTGTCTGAGAAGAACACAACTCCCACTGATACTATCACCATATTGTACAGGTCGAGCCCGACTACCCAGGAACAGCCCGAGGTGATAATGGCTACTGTAAACGTTTACTTTACAACGGATGACACTAATTCACGAACTAAATTGATACATGCGCATCCATAAATTATGTTAGGTATATTTCTATTTAAACCCCAATCTTAAATCAGAGTATTTTCACCAAGGGTCTTACTTTCATGCTCGGCTTATTAGAAACGTTCCATCAACATTTGTGTTATCGAGAAGATGTATGTTATTTGTTTGACATATTTTATATCAGGTGGTGGACAAAAACATTCATTTGAATAAATATACTGACTTGAATTGTTTTAGCGCCATAAAGTGTTGTGACCACAGAAACAAATTAGAACAGGAATGAATCGATCTGTTGAAAGTCATATTATTGATAGCCATGAGTCGAGATGTTCTAGCCTTGACATACATCTCAAATATGAAAGGAGGTCAGTCAGCCTCGACATGACGTCCCCGCTCACCCAGTATCGTGAAAACAGATAGTCAGCACCATTACAATCAGTACAAAGTCACGTTGACCTGCAGATCACGGCGGGGTCACTGTGTCCCATTTTTGCGCGACCTGACCACTTGGCTGGTGAATACCTATACCCACCCAGAGCACGAGTAGCAGCTGGATCAACATTAACAACATGGTTTATGTCAACTGATTCTAAGCGGAAGTCTGTAGTGTAATTAAAACCCAAATAAATCAGCTTCAGGAGATCCGGTGACATGGTACCCTTGTTTAAGTGGAAGTAAGACTTTCCCAATAAACATCAGTGTTCAAGACACTAACACTACACAAGTGTACCCAGGTATTAGTTTTCGGAATGCTGCTGAATATTCATCACATGATATATGTTAAAAGTTGATATTGCTCTTGTTCCGCACCTCAGCACAGGACGATGATTTTTGTATATATTATTTTGTCTATATCTAATGTCGAAAAATACATTTTCTACACGTATATTTATTTAATGACATCATTTGGTATCATCGTTCATCGATACCATTTTGGATGGGGAATAGTCTGTTGATCATTAATTGTTATGACTTACATATTCATAGGCGATGTGCAAGGTGTCGAAGTTCGCCCTTGGTGGTATTCACAACGATCACATGTCAACACATTGTCCCTGTCATACTGTGTGAGAACAATGGTAGAGGGGGTGAACTTTTCTACGATTGTGCATCCACAGCTGCAAGGCATTATGCATGTTAACAATAGAATATTAAGGTTCTCAGTTGTATTTAAAATAACGAGTTGCGACGGACTAAATGTGCTATAAGTTGTTGAAGTATGCCTGTCAGACTGTGAGTACCATGCTGAAATAGCAACAGTAATAAGCTTCACCGTCACATTGACAATGTTTTTGCATTCTTGTCCTAACCTGCCATTGGTATATTAATCATCTCGTGTGTTATTACTCCATAATCTTAACTTTGATCTTAGAACACAATCTTACAAGCTGTGAAATCGCCATGACATTAGTTAAGCTTCACAAATGTACCCAGAGACGAAGCCCTATCCATCCTCAGAAGAAGAATTGAAGCAGTATACCCGGATCTTGACACCCATCTATCTATAGACAGCATCATCAAACTTATAACCTCTTGTATTACCTCCACCTACTTCACCTGGCAAGACAAGATCTACCAACAGACACATGGACTTCCCATGGGATCCCCGCTGTCCCCCATCATCACAGAAATCTACATGACGGACCTAGAAGAAACCGCCCTCCATACATCACCTATCACCCCCCTCTGCTGGTTTAGGAAAGTCGACGACACTTTTGTCATTCTCCAATAAACATCAGTGTTCAAGACACTAACACTACACAAGTGTACCCAGGTATTAGTTTTCGGAATGCTGCTGAATATTCATCACATGATATATGTTAAAAGTTGATATTGCTCTTGTTCCGCACCTCGGCACAGGACGATGTTTTTTGTATATATTATTTTGTCTATATCTAACGTCGAAAAATACATCATCACAGAAATCTACATGACGGACCTAGAAGAAACCGCCCTCCATACATCACCTATCACCCCCCTCTGCTGGTTTAGGAAAGTCGACGACACTTTTGTCATTCTCCAACCTGACCATGACCCCAAGACCCTCCTCAACCACCTGAATGCCCAACACCCCAGGATGCAGTTCACTATGGAAGAAGAAGCTGAGAGACAACTACCATTCCTAGATGTAAGAGTACAGAAAGATCCCGATAACAAACTACACACCAGTGTCTACCGTAAACCCACACATACGGATCAGTATCTGCACAATTCCCCTAACCACCCACCACAAATCAAGAGAGGAATCATCGCCACCTTAGCCCGACGTGCTGTCAACATCTGTTCCACGCAACAACAGCTAAAAACTGAACTCAACCACCTCCGCCATGTATTCACTAACTTCAACAATGACCCTACCAGCCTAGTTGAACAAACAATCAACAGCATCCTCAGCCCTAGAGAGCGGCCTCCACGAGAACAGACAGCCCCGTTTGTCATCAGTCTTCCCTACATAGGAACAGCCAGCCACCAGATCCGCAGACTGCTCAAACACCACGCCAACATTGATACAGTATTCCAGAGAGGCAGGACAATCCAGAACATCCTCAGCGCCAATGGCAAGCCCCCTACATCAATGAAAGAAGACCCAGCTGGAGCCGTATATCACATACAATGTGACTGTGGCGACTCATATGTAGGAGAAACATCCAGGCCCCTACCCATTAGAATAAAAGAACACAAGACCTCAGTACAAAAAAATGACTCAAAATCAGCCATCTCCGACCACACCCAAACCCACCCCGATCACAACATCAAGATCCTGGCCAACAACCAATCAGACTACAAAATCAGGAAACTCCTAGAAGCCATCTACATCAAAAGGATCCAGCCAGCAATGAACAGAGACCAAGGCTATTACATCCCGCCTGCTTACCATCACCTAATTACTAAATCCCTTTGTCCATCCAATACAGTGGCTTCCATCATCTCCATCAGTCTGCTTGTTTACTCTGTGTTCATTAGTCATCCACTGGCTTCCAGATAGCTTAATCATCCCTCTGTGTCCATCAACTAGTCACTGTAACAACTTAGATGTCAATAAGTGTATATGTCAATAAGTGTATATATACCTATGTTGTTTAGCCCTATCCATGGTGGAATGAGGAAATAGAACAGACTAGACGGAAACGTAAATCAGCCTTCAATAAAGCAAAACGCGACTACAAACATCTAAAGTTAGCCCACGAACTAAACCACCAGGTTCAAAAACTAGTCCAAATAGCCAAAAGTAGAGACTGGAAAAAATTCTGCGAAGGTATAAATAACCGTACAGATGCCAAAACGGTCTGGCGCCACGCCATTAGAGGTTTAAAACGACATAAAAAAAACACCTAGCATGAACAACTCAACCAACCCCGCCCAAAAAGCAAATGATCTCGCCAACCACTTTTCGGCCGTTAGCAGTAACTCCAACTTCAGCCAAAAATTCCAAGAAAAAATTAAAACAGAAAACAAACCCACAAAAGAACCAAACAATAACAATCTGGAAATAAACCAACCCTACACAATGGAGGAGCTCCTCTACGTAATCCAAAACAAGAAAAAGGGCACAGCCCCAGGATTAGACCTAACTTCTTACCAAATAATTAAAAAAACTCCCCCTAAAACTACTCCAAGCACTACTCAAACTATACAATCTCATCTACCTAAACGGACAGGTTCCTACTCCTTGGAAACAGGCCCTAGTCATACCAATCCCCAAACCTAATAAACCAGCTAATCAAGCTAACTCATATAGACCAATATCCCTAACTTCAAACTTATGTAAAGTAATGGAATCAATGGCTAAAAATAGATTACAACATTAATTAACCCCCAAAAACATCATAAACCCAGATCAAATCGGTTTCACTCCTGGCCGCTCAACCCTAGATAACCTCGCCCGACTAGAGCAAGATATTAAGACAGGACAACTAAATAAACAATATACTACAGGCATCTTCTTAGACTTCTCTAAAGCTTTCGACATGGTATGGCACGACGGGCTAATACAAAAACTAAAAAAATAGGACTCAAAGGTCAGATAATAAACTACATCCAGGACTTCCTAAACAATCGTAAAATAACCGTGGGTATAGACCAAACACCATCGGACCAATGTCCCCTAGAAAATGGCACTCCCCGGGGCAGTATCCTCAGCCCCACCCTCTTCAATATAATGATAAACGATCTATTCGAGGGCCTATCCCCTAAAGTAAACATATTCGCGGATGATGGAGCCCTCTGGATCCGCACTAAAAGCATTAAAATGGCCCAAAATTTACTCCAAAAATCTCTTAATAAAATACAACAATGGGCTGACAAATGGGGCTTCTCCCTTAACTCAGAAAAAACAACAGGAATAGTATTCAAACATAAAAACATGAAACCCGCCTCCCCAATCCTCCAGCTAAACAACCAAACGATCAAATTTCAAAAACAAACCAAATTCTTAGGACTTATTTTCGATGAACATCTCACCTGGGATGCTCACATCCAAAACCTAACAACTAAATGCAGTAAAGACCTTAACACCCTAAGATGCCTAACTGGCTCTAACTGGGGAGCCTCCAAAGATACCCTCCTCTCTCTCTACATATCACTAATTAGATCAAAACTAGACTACGGCTGCGCCATATACAACACCCTAAACAACTCTCTATCTAAAAAACTTGACTCAATACAATATCAGGCTCTCAAACTAATTACACGCACCCAACAAGGCACCTCCTACACTTCACTTCAGGCCTTAACAGGAGAAATGCCACTAAGTCTACGCAGGGAACAGCTAAGCTTAAATTTCTGGGCCGCGTCCCAACCAAACCCTCTCATCCAAAACTTAATAAACCAAAATATCAGCCCCAAAAACCAAGCTCTAGCTCGTAAACACCCCTTCCTTACCCCAATATCCCAAAGAATAACACACTACCTCAATGAACACCAAATTAAAAATCTTAAACAAAACTGCAAACAATCAAATATCTTCACCCCTAAACTTAAAATACCCAAAATAGACACAACACTAGCTAGCCAAATAAATAAACAAACCGACCCAAACATAGCTAAAACCACCACACTAGCATACATACACGAAAATTGGCCAAATTGGTGTCACATTTACACGGACGGATCTTCAGATCCGACCTCCAAACACACAGGTTTCGAAGTCCATACCACACAACCAACAAAAACCACACAATCCTTCCGACTCCCAAACAACCAATCAATATTCACGGCAGAACTAATGGGCATGGCCTCAGCCCTCCATAATCAAGAATCCAAAAAAACACAAAAAAATCCTAATACTTACCGACTTCCTAAGTGGACTGCAAGCCCTCCAAAACAAAAATACCAAAAACCGACCTAAATTAATAAATCAAATACTTAAAAGCTCCAACGACCTAACTAAGGCAGGCAAACAAATAACCTTCTTGTGGATACCCGCCCAAGTAGGAATATACGGTAATGAAAACGCCGATAAAGCAGCTAAACTATCCCTCAAAATCCCAGAAATAAGCTTAAACTTACCAATCTCAAAATCAGAAATTAAAAGCGTAAACAAGAAAAAAATCACCAAAAAATGGCATAACCTTTATCTAAACTCAAATAGCCAAATCAAAAAAGTGCTCAGCAAACCACTAACCAAACCAAAAATTCTCCATCCATCAAAAAAAATCGACAGAGTAATCACTAAACTCCAAACAGGACACACCAACCTAAATAACCATCTAAACAAATTTAAAAAACATACTGCAAACAACTAGAAACCCCAGAACACGCACTCATCCACTGCACACACTACCTAACACATCGAACCGCATTACAAACCACCCCCAATCTAAACAAGGCTCTCACTCTAGAAGCAATACTAAACCCACAAAATAAACTAGAAAACTTCAAGGCCTTAGGCGTATTCTTAATCAAAACGGAACTAATAAAACGCATCTAAAAACACTATAATCTACCAAATCAAAATTACATAAACAAACAAACATCCACCATACCCAGCTCCCTTAGTTCTCCTCCCCAACCCCATCGGCACCTATTCCAAATCTCAAAATTCCAAAATTCTATATAAGCAACCCCTAAAGCCCCCTCTTGGGTTGCACACACCACTTTCGCCCCTTTCGGAAACACATTAAATGGCCTGACCGGGCCCGTGTGCGAAATACGCATCGGTCGGAAAGCGCACGTTAAATCTCCAAAGTAAGTAAGTAAGTAAGCCCTATCCATCAATTGCTTGATAAAGGTGTTAGGATCTACACCGAAACGTCGCACTAATTGTAATAAAGAAGTTGTTCATCCATAGAACTCGTATTACTTCATATATAGGTACAGTTGAAACGGAAAGGTCAAATCAACTTCTGCCGGTAATGAAACCGAGATAAAATAAAAATGTTGAAAAATACTATGTTGATGGAATGAGACAAAACAATCTAATCAGTAAATATCAATCCCTGTAAAGGTGAGGTGAGGTGAGGTGAAATTGGGTTTAACGTCGCGTCCAAGATTATTGCACTTATATAGCGACGTGCATGCACGTGTGTGTGTGTGGCTGCTTGTACTAGTCCGGACTGATGCCGATTTATAGTGCTAGCTCACTGAGATACCATGCCGCAGTTTAACATGAATACCCCACTCAGACACAGTATACTGACTCCGAGCCGACCAGTCCTTGTTTTAGCCCCTTAATGTTGAGCGCCAGACAGGGTAGCAACAAGTACCATCTTTTAACGTCTTTTCGTATGACGCGGCCGGGGATCGAACCCCGGACCTTCCGCTCTCCGGGCAGACGCTCTAACACAAGACCACGGAGGCGGCCAATCCCTGTAAAGAGGTTAAAATATGTGATGTGTCATTTTTTACATAAAACTGAAAGCAAATACAAGTTGGCTTTTCCTAGTTAGTCGTAGCAGAACAATAATTAATTATTTGTTTAATTTCAGAATGTCCATATAAATCTAAAATGGATTAATAAAGGTAGCGATCTGGGTCTGTGGATATATTTTGTTTCACTTCAGTTCAGAATGACATGAGTATACATGAACATTTCTTAATATCTACTTAACATAATTACACATTTATTGTGGATTGTGAAAATATATTTTACAACGTCCAGGATAAGAGTTGAAAGAGATTTCCTACTGAACAGGAAGTGTCTCTGGTATAAATAATGAAGTTCATGTAGATAAATGTATGATTTGATAACACTTATGACCAAACAAAAATAAGAAATATTTACAAAAATATACAAATATATATTTACAGTCTGAATACAATCTATCTTGAATGTTGGATATATGGACATATTACATGGTTTATGAATTACCCTTGGCTGATGATATTTACCATGTCATACATGTAGATTATCAAGTTTCTGGATGCCATATTAAGGGGAGATAATTTGAGTTTCGAGGAAAGTATTGAAATTATGTCATTGTCATGTGATTGCAACCATTTAATGATTGGGATAACTAACAAAAGGTTCAGCATGCTTAGAATATCTTCATCACGTTTACAGCTTTTTCAGATTTTATCAAAATATAAGTGGTGTTTTATATTTCTTGGGTCTATGAACACCCCAACCTGAAATTTTACCCCCCAAAACGAATTAAATGTAATCTTGGAGAATGAATACTCTTCCCACCGTATGTTCAGTGAGTAATAACATGTCAAGGTGGATCGGGAAAATACCTATCTGACATCATCCCCAAACATTGTTTTCTTTTCTATAGTTCCTAAACCTGACAATATATTTATGGAGTCTCTTTTATTCTGATAAAAGGAAAGGACAACCTTTCAACCAAATAATTCAAATCAATCCCTGTATATAGCAAATAAAATGTTTGTGGGTTGAATTGAACATTCCTGACCTTACTGCTGTGTGTCTAATGTGCAGCTGCCTAAAATAATCCGGATTTCCCATATTTAACATTCCGTATTTCTCATATTTAACAATCCGGATTTCCCATATTTTAAATTTCGGATTCCCAAAATTTTTGATAAAGCAAAACAAAACAAATTTGTCTTTATTTCTCACAACATGAGCGTCTTCATCAATCACTTTAATTAGTCAGACTTTTCAAAAATGAACATGGCATGCCCTTGGCCCTGGTGACTTTGTCAGTCAAAAACACCTAATTAAATTCCAGGAGAAATTTTTTTTCTTGCTTATCTTTGTTTAGAGTAGATTCATGTCTGATAAATGTTGGCCACATTGCAGGTGAGTGAGTGAATATGGTATTTCACTACTTCTAGCCCTATTTCAGCTAAATGTGACCGGAGAAACTTTGTACACAGTGTGTCAACTATCAGCAGAACACTCTTCCAGACCTGAGATGTTTACAGTTTTTACAGCAAACATCTTTTCATCGAAGAAAGGAAATCAACTAAGGGGACTCTGTGGACTGTGTAGATATTCATTGTGTTGTGTTCTCTTATTCAGAAACAATATTTTTTTCACTATTCTCCTGAAATAGAGAAGCTGTAGGAAACTTAATCAGAGTGAATAACTTTATGTGCTACTTTAGAAAATCTGGAAGGTGTCCATTCATCTGATATGTCTAAAACTCGAACAGCATAGTCTGTTTAAACACAAGATATGCATCAATTTAATGACACAAAGTGTACTGCATATATCAATGTCACACAGAAATCAATTCTTGTTTAAATATATGAGTAGGTATTATTTTTGACAGGGTTAGATGTTTATATAATATATTGGAATAATACATGATATATTTGATGTATCCTGGAATACTGTGTTTAACCTGTATATGCCAAAAACATACTTTCGCCGGAACAAAATAACGTATCAAAATCAGGTGAAATATTACGCGTTGTCTGCCTCATTGACACCATATGACTCACAGAAAGTATAACATGAATAATATCACTAGAAGAGATGCATACATGATGTAATGGTCATTTGACAAGGAATACAAATTTCCTTTATGTATTTTTCTTTTTCTTTATTTTTTTGGTCTTGATTGCATTATCAAATTATCAAAATGATCACAATACTTGACTTGATTTAAACAAACTAAACATGCTTTAAAATTGGCAAATATTACATCATAATAATATAATTAATGCACACTGACACAGAAAGCACAGTTATCTCTATGTTGTAAATTTGAAATATATTTACCTTGTAAGAGTTATCTGTTTGTGTATGTACCACATGGATCCACATGTCGATTGAACATATACAGGCTATTAATTAGTTTGGGTTTCGTTCATTTCATGCCATGATTTGGTTGGTACAGAGAAGTAAATATCTTTTTGGTACAAAAAGTGTTTACAAAGCAGGAGAAAACTGTATTTCTCTGGAAATATATTCATACCCTTTATGTTATAATTCATAAAAAAAATTAAACCTCATACTATCTAACCTGTCAACATTAACAATAAAAATAACTTCACAGCAGCGCCAGTAGATCCAGAGGTCTAATATTTTATTGGAATATATTAAAGTGCATTAAAATTTTCATGAAATGTAAAACCGATGCACATGCTGATTTGTTTTTGATTGTAATTTCTTAATAGGTTATAATAAGATAAATAAAATCAACATATCAATTTAATTAATTTCTAACATCTTACTTGATATGGTCAAAGGTCAATATTTTCTATTCACCGAAGACCCAGTTGCCTTCAAATGCAACTTGCAAATTTATTCAAATTCAAACCTTGATAAAAGCCAAATACTAACTTAGGTGAATGGTGTGTGCCTGTAGGATTTTGTATTCAGTCGGCGTTCATCTACTATAAACTGCACTGGGAGTTTAGTTGCCAGGTGATCATGAAATCACAACAGAACAGCCAAACGCACTTGCTAAATTATTTCAGCAAGGAGGGTAGATGACTGTAGAATACTTTGTCCATCCTAAGAATGTGAGCTGTTCAATAATTACGATAAATGTTGCCGTGGTCCTATCGGGTTGGTCAAAATGTTACGGTTTCTTCCGATTGCATGCCTTGTTGACATGGTCATAATGTAGCAAGCTCTATCAAGCCTTCGCCTTATGCTCTTCAAGCCTCGCTTTCAAACCAGAAGTAACGAAGTGTGAAAAAGGTCAATATCATCACGTTTAACAGATCACGGTGATAATGATCTATCTGAACCATACACGCCGCGTTTGACTGAATATGGTGATAATGATATTTGTTTGATTGAACATGGTGATACTGATTTGTGTTTGACTGAACTTTGTGATACTGATTTGTGTGTGACTGAACATGGCGATACTGATTTGTGTGTGACTGAACATTGGGATACTGATTTGTGTGTGACTGAACATTGTGATACTGATTTGTGTGTGACTGAACATTGTGGTACTGATTTGTGTGTGACTGAACATTGTGATACTGATTTAT
Source organism: Haliotis cracherodii (assembly GCF_022045235.1). Lineage (NCBI taxonomy): Eukaryota > Metazoa > Mollusca > Gastropoda > Lepetellida > Haliotidae > Haliotis > Haliotis cracherodii. Next base: position 5,295,109 of record NW_027266277.1, read on the forward strand.
GTTTGACTGAACATGATGATACTGATTATTGTGTGTGACTCAACATTGTGATACTGATTTGTGTTTGACTGAACATGGTGATACTGATTTGTGTGTGACTGAACATGGTGATACTGATTTGTGTGTGACTGAACATGGTGATACTGATTTGGGTTTGACTGAACATGGTGATACTGATTTGTGTGTGACTGAACATGGTGATACTGATTTGTGTTTGACTGAACATGGTGATGCTGATTTATGTTTGACTGAACATTGTGATACTGATTTGTGTGTGACTGAACATGGTGATACTGATTTGTGTTTGACTGAACATGGTGATACTGATTATTGTGTGTGACTGAACATGGTGATACTGATTTGTGTGTGACTGAACATGGTGATACTGATATGTGTTTGACTGAACACGCTGATACTGATATTTGTTTGACTAAACATGGGGGACACTGAAATGTGTTTAACTAACCATGGTAATACTGATATATCTGAACTTGGTTATACTGATATGTATTTGACTCGACATGGGGACATGTTAATATACCTGAAACTACATAACGTAACTGTTCATAGACCCTCTTGTTATTGATATATCTGAGCAGTACAACAATGCGCCTATCAGACATGTCTGTCTTGAAACATGACTCGGCCTTCTATTAATCATAGCATCACTTGACGAACGAGTGCCAGTAACTAGGCATATTGGATACCAATCATCGTTAACAATAGTCAATGGAAAGAGTTATTGACCTCAGTACAAATTCTGATGCCACTCAATAGATCGAAAAGAATTTCCCAAAACATCGCAGCTAAGTTGATGATTAAAATCGCTTGATCTGCACATCATCTGAGATTTTTGGTGAGGTAAAATATTCAGATCACTATTGTAACCGAGTATGAAATTCACGGTAAGGGAGTTTTGGTGAGATAGTTGCCAGTGTCTTTCTTGAACAAGTCGGGAAAGTGGCGCACTTATATTTGAGAAAGTAGAAGTATAAAACACGACGAGGACAAGTATTGCTAGAGGACAATGTAGAAGTGTTCTGCACATAGGGCACATAGATGATCAAATAAATACAACTCAAACTGAGAGATAGAAGAGGTAAAGATGTAGGACGAGGTGAAGCATATGAGACACAACAACCCATTAAAACGTTGTCACTGCTCTATCTATAAGCAAACTACACATTATGCAAATCCATTATATCGTATGGACATATAATGCCACAGGTCCATTAACCGTATGTTATTATGCATACGTTCTCCCAGGGCATTGAAACCATATCACCAACTGAAGGGGCACTAACCTACTTACACCATGTGGACTTCGAAAACGACCCACTTTACAAAATAGAGACATACTCTGAAACAATGCTTACTCAGCCCTCATCTCAATCGAATTGTTCATCTTCGGCACGTTACACAGTAACGTTGCAACGAAAAATAGACATACGTAAACAAGAAATAATGTGACAAAAACTTCCTTCGAACGAGGTACTTGTTTACAGACTGAAAGATTTTGATTCAGATGATTTCAGATGGAATGTGGATACTGATTTGTGTACTTGTTTACAGACTGAAAGATTTTGATTCAGATGATTTCAGATGGAATGTGGATATTGATTTGTGTTTGACTGAACATGGTGATACTGATTATTGTGTGTGACTGAACATGGTGATACTGATTTGTGTGTGACTGAACATGGTGATACTGATTTTGTGTTTGACTGAACATGGTGATACTGATTTGTGTGTGACTGAACATGGTGATACTGATTTTGTGTTTGATTGAACATGGTGATACTGATGTGTGTTTGACTAAACATTGCGATACCGATCTGTGTTTGACTGAACATGGTGATACTGATATGTGTTTGACTGAACACGCTGATACTGATATTTGTTTGACTAAACATGGGGGACACTGAAATGTGTTTAACTAACCATGGTAATACTGATATATCTGAACTTGGTTATACTGATATGTATTTGACTCGACATGGGGACATGTTAATATACCTGAAACTACATAACGTAACTGTTCATAGACCCTCTTGTTATTGATATATCTGAGCAGTACAACAATGCGCCTATCAGACATGTCTGTCTTGAAACATGACTCGGCCTTCTATTAATCATAGCATCACTTGACGAACGAGTGCCAGTAACTAGGCATATTGGATACCAATCATCGTTAACAATAGTCAATGGAAAGAGTTATTGACCTCAGTACAAATTCTGATGCCACTCAATAGATCGAAAAGAATTTCCCAAAACATCGCAGCTAAGTTGATGATTAAAACCGCTTGATCTGCACATCATCTGAGATTTTTGGTGAGGTAAAATATTCAGATCACTATTGTAACCGAGTATGAAATTCACGGTAAGGGAGTTTTGTTGAGATAGTTGCCAGTGTCTTTCTTGAACAAGTCGGGAAAGTGGCGCACTTATATTTGAGAAAGTAGAAGTATAAAACACGACGAGGACAAGTATTGCTAGAGGACAATGTAGAAGTGTTCTGCACATAGGGCACATAGATGATCAAATAAATACAACTCAAACTGAGAGATAGAAGAGGTAAAGATGTAGGACGAGGTGAAGCATATGAGACACAACAACCCATTAAAACGTTGTCACTGCTCTATCTATAAGCAAACTACACATTATGCAAATCCATTATATCGTATGGACATATAATGCCACAGGTCCATTAACCGTATGTTATTATGCATACGTTCTCCCAGGGCATTGAAACCATATCACCAACTGAAGGGGCACTAACCTACTTACACCATGTGGACTTCGAAAACGACCCACTTTACAAAATAGAGACATACTCTGAAACAATGCTTACTCAGCCCTCATCTCAATCGAATTGTTCATCTTCGGCACGTTACACAGTAACGTTGCAACGAAAAATAGACATACGTAAACAAGAAATAATGTGACAAAAACTTCCTTCGAAAGAGGTACTTGTTTACAGACTGAAAGATTTTGATTCAGATGATTTCAGATGGAATGTAGAATTGCAAGAGCTCATAGCATACTCGTCCAAGGACAAATACAGTCGTTAACTTTGTGAGGCGTTGTTTTTAGTTTTGTGTGTCTTTGTACTGCAATATTGTGTTTTCAGGAGTATAAAATGTAACATCTCATCGCAATGACACAGGGGTTTTCTTTTCAAATAGTGTGAATGGTGTAGGTTATGTATATTTATTTACCCGAAGAAATGGCCCAAGTCCGATCTCTTGGGATTGGCCCATGGATGTGCTGGACAGTCGAACCAGTGCCATGGAAATGGGAACCTTTGAATACAAGTTGACCGGAAGGGTCTTCATAGTGAGTGACACACAGTCTTTCACCTTGTTTTTACGACCAAAGTGCACTTTTCGACGTTCTTATGCAGTGTGAACAAAGAATACATATACATAACCCTATATTTGAATAAAGGATTTTAGAGACCGCTAATTGCTCCAAACGAGAGCTCTTATTCTCTCAAGTTAAGACAGAATCAGGTAAAATATCGACCAATGGGCGCCAATATCAAATGTGTGTCAGTTATCACTGATTGAGGTTCAGTTGGTTTATTTCAGATTGTGGCATGACCTGACAGACACTGGCCCCGTTTGCCAATGGATTCCACATCATAGCTTCATCCAAACAGACGACTCATACACATATCCATGATTTGTCATTTTTCTCTCTTGTAAAATGAATGATCAAACCACGACGTTGACGTTATTGTATGTTATGGATAAGTATGTAATCACTAATCATTTGGATGATATAGAATTCGATAATAGGCGTTTGGCACAATTTAACCATGCCCAGGCACGGAGAGTATTTTTTACATGTTAAGGATGCATGCTTAATTGTCAATAATGAGTATGACTTAGTAGAAAAATAAAGACACATTCTTGAAAAGGATAACGTAGAATAATGAAAATGTATTGCTATGAAGCCAAACGGCGGTCTTTATCGACTGACATTTAGTTTTCCGTGGTCAACTGATGAAGTATGTGAAAAGATCTGCTTATCTATAATATTGTGAATACATGAACTGCGTATTGATTCCGTCAAAATAACACTCGCTATTTATTTTGAATACGTAAATACTTTGTTCTAGAAGTTAAAGGGCCACTTTCTCCATGATCACTCATATTCTAAAGCGTAAAAGAAATCAAGACATAAACATGACTATTTAGTTATTATAACATACATTTAAAGTTTAACGGCCACGGACAGACAAAAAAAGTAATAATATTCTCAAAACATGGGAATTCACAGAGAGACTCGTATTCGGTATCACAGAAAAACAAATGAACATGTAAGCGTTACTATTACAATTTAACTTCCAATTGTCTTCAAAAATCATTTTGAAACGAAACTGAATGTCACATTTGTTCACTCAGTTCTCCTATTCATGGGTCACCAATGTGGATATGAAAAGTGGATTTGAAGCTGTTAAAAACAAGATCATCACGATGAATTGTTTTTAACATCATTAATGTAGCCAATATGCAAACGGGAAAACTGACACAAGATCAGGTTAATACTGACGTCTTGACGTCCAGAAATTCGCTCACCACTGTCGCCGTGTTGTAGGCAACCTCGTTCACTATGCCAGTTCGCAAACATCATCATTTCTGTTCTCAGATAAAGCATTTGTTTTTCTTTTCAATGGTGGTCTTTAATCAACTTGGTTCTATAATGGTATAGACAACAATACATCTTCTATATGTTGTTAGGAATCTCACCACAAGAGATGACATATTTGATTTGTTTTCAAATCATGAGGAGTGTACGTTGTTACAGAGGTGTCCCAATCATTCACGATGATCATGCTAATAATCACCGTGGGAAAGTAACCAATTTATTCAATATGTCGTGACCTGCTTGCTATTCTTGCTCTAATGGACATCTCTGGGATGACCTTGGGCGCAGTGTTTGCAGAAGCCTACCAGTGACACATGACTTTGGTATTCTCATCCGATCGTGTAACGCCATAGATCAAACGGACAGTGCGACTTTGGTTATAGACCAGAAGAAAATGACGTCACAATTAATTAGCATTTGTGACAACAACCCAATTGTTGCCCGAAATCAATCTTCAGTGTGTCCTTTTTATGTATACAAAACCCAAGGAAAAATCAAGCTTGGGGAAACCATTTTTTTAGGGTCTCCTAAAAGGCCCCTATGCTTTCTTTTCAGCGAACTATACAAAACCAGTTGTGAGAAGATAGTACTGTTGCCAAGTAAACAAGCAGCTGTCGACTGTACAGCTTCTGTCCAAATGGACCAAAACTTATATACATATGGAGAACATGGAACACAGTCAGTTACCGAATACAGTTAGATATACCTTAGACAACATATCAATACGTTAAATGACATAAAAATATTAATAAAAATGCAATGACTAAGCAGAGACATGATGACAGCATCATACGCTCAATGTTCCTATTCTCCAAATAGGATCAAGTCACATGCAATATAAATGATAGATATATATAATGTCAAATTTATACTGGGTTAGTTGGCAGTACTTTTTCGTTACTATAAACAGACCACAGCCATCTAGATTTAATGTTCATAAGTGTTTGTCGGGAATTATACCTCTCGCCAAGATGTATAGCAAGTATTGTATTTTGTATAATAATTATGTTTGCATATTGTGACAACATTAGCTAAAAACACGATCATGAAATACTCATATCCCCCGCCGATATGACGGTTGTGTGCAAGGTGTACCGAGAAGTACAGCACCGATCATCTGATGATCTCAGTAGAAGACTGGTATCTGGAATGCCACAGCACTGGCATGATCAGTAAACATCAAGTCCAGTGTAGCTCCAAGACACTTTTTTGGAGAGTGCATGAGTTCAGTCATTTACTACACATTACAGAAATCTTCAAATTGTTTCACTCAGATCACAATTGGAATCCCCAGTTACTAGGACATGTTCACATTCATGCTGCTCGGAGAGATCCGGAAGTTTCTGCATGAAATCAGTAAGTGAATGTGATAACCGTGTCCGAGACACTTTTGGAGGAACATACACACACGCAATGCAGAACTGCTAACAAGAAAGGAAATGCATTCAATACTGCGAGATGACGTTACATGACGTTCTTGAAACACATACACTGCAAATACCATGTGTAGTATCTCCTGTCAAGACTTGATATTCACTGAAATCATTGATGTGAGTTTCTCTGAAACACAAAACATGAAAAACAACCACAAACTTATCATTCTTCACATTTTCAAAATGAACATTGTGTGATCAAACATTCAAGTGAGCCACTTTGAGTCCATCACCATGACTGTTCTCTGCAGAGTGTGACCAAGTGAACAGTCTTTCATTCCACATTCTAGTCATCTCATCCAATGTTTTTTTTGTTTTTTTCTACAAATTTGTGTTCATCAAAACCTACATGTCTTAGTACTTTTATTGATTTGACCAGACTGAGCTTTGTATACACTTGACCAGGATGGGCTTTATGTGGCACGTCAAGAGGTATACATCTCAATTAGATAATTATGGCAACATTGCATAGATCCTTTTGTGGAATGTGTCAACAGTTTTGCTCCCGAAACAGATTCTACACGTATTTTCCTGCCAAACTGTCAAAAAGGCACCAGTTCACCACTAGACCAAACTATGTGCAAAGTTTGGGGAAGAAATAGTGTACGTTTTTCAAGATCTGCTCAGGAAACGAGCACTACAACTAGTTTCAGTCAAAGTCCTTGCTATAGAAACTAAAAAAATAAGTTTGTAAAAAGTCCAAAACTATAAAAAGGCATCAGTTCACCACTAGACCTATGTGCCAAGTTTGGTTAAGATAACTTCTTATGATTTCTTTACTTTTCTCCGGAAACCAAGAGCTTGCATTGGTGCCAAACAATGTAGATATTGCATTTTCGACAACATGCTATAAATATGTGTTACAAAGACCTTCGGATCAACATATATTGTTATAGGCAAAATATAAACTGACCATTTTCTTGATAATGGAACTTCCCAATTCATTAATAATATACTTTTTGGACGATATTTCACTTATTTAAATGTTAACATAAAGGTTTGTTGAAGTGTAAGAATAGTAACCAGGTATATTAATGTAGATACTTTGTGACATAACTTGACAAAACACAAACATGTTTAACAAACAACACGTGATAAACAACCTGTAATTTTTAACTTAAAATCTAAATTTTAAACCAAATATGATTATGTCAATTTGACTGAAACAAAATTGAAGTGAATATTGAAATTTTGTCTTCATTTAATTGATTATATATTTATACATTTCTCATAAAATTATCTTTTAGTTTGTCATGTCACAAAAAGCATTAATGGGTGACCCATGATCCAACTTTGGGGCCACAGTTTGTTGTCACCCAATTCTTGTTTAAAGTGACTCTAATGACGATCATACTTCTGTTCTGGTATTCCCAAATAACTCATGAACAGAGTTAGAGGATCAGTTGAATCAGCCCGGGAGTTTGAAAAGGAAAGAAAAGTAAACTGGACCTGGAACATATACAACATTAAGTTTCTCCATTGTTGGGTTTGGAAAAGGACAGCAGGGTTTCTTAATGTTACAGGTGCACAAGAACAAATCCTTACCTGAAAAAAATATCTCTATACCCACTTGACTATCGCGTCAGGTTCCACAGATCGGATGAGAAAAAAAGGTGGTGGATCATGATCGTTTGATGGTGCTGCTTCAAGACAATATTCCGTCGACATATTTCGGAAGCTAGAATTGTGACTGTGATATAATTAGGTCAAATGTATGTAATACATTAAAATGACATTTCTTTCGCTACTAGTTCAAAAAGCAGTTTCTTTCTGCTATTAGTTTTAGATGTATTGAAGACAATTTGAAGAAATATATTATAAACGTGATTATATGCACAAAGGCCAATGAGCATATGAACACTACGTAAGGCTGCCAAGCATTCAGTTAATTTACCAATACATTAGTTACAGGCCGTGTGGGTACCATTGGCCTGTTAATAGTTCATTTGAGTTTGCAATTATTTACACATGGCAGAGAACGACGTAATGAGGCGATAAACAACCCGTATTCCTACAAGTAAATCCATACAATTGCATCACGAAAAATCAACCCCAAATATCTATCTTATAAAAGAGCAGCTTAAGTCTACAAAATTATGGCATTAACCGTTCTTGTTGAGTGTAATGTGAAGAATGGTATAGGTTCCCGGTCTTCCCATCAACATATGTGGTACTGTTATCTGTAGAATTGTTGTTCATGTTGCAATAGGCAGCGTAGTTATCTGTTGACGTGCGTTACTGTGTACAGCACTGAATGAACAGCTATTAGACGAGACCAATAAAAACGTCAATCAGCGATTAGTCGTATACACTTACACCGTACAATATGTCTTTCATTTTTGTTGCTGAAGAGAATTTCTGTAGAACAGCTTCACTTGGGAAATCGGTCTACTCATTCCGTCACTTCTACCCGGTTTGTATTCTCAAGAGTATGAAAGATTGTCTTTATCGGTTGCATATAGTTCGTAAACGTTAGTTTACTATGCGTCGGCACAAAGCCGTGCGTAACTTTAGCTATTTTCGCCACCTTTAAGCAGTTATTTGTGTCGGTGGTCAATACATCACCCAACGCTGCCAGCGATACTTTGAGACAATTACAACTTAGTGCGTCTCGTTTATAGCTTGGAAAAGGTATCACTTGTTTAACATATAAGTGAGTCGAAGAAGAAAATACCTGCTACAGCTGGCCTCTTAATGCCTCTGAACAAATCGGTCGGTTAACCAAACGATGAGAGCACATAAAAGCATCAGTTTCTTTGCAGGAGTTAATAGGTGACAATAAAAAATTGTTAAGGGCATCTAGAAGAACACAAGAAACGTGTCTTTGTTTGTTTACCACTATATATATACATATGTACTCGCCGTCCAGAGTTCTATTCCGTTCTCATGCCAGAAACCAGTTCCAATTCCGGATTCGTACTGATAATGAGCGTGACACTCTGTGGACGTGTGGACGTGAAATACTGTTCAAAGTGTCTCCAAACTCCTTTACAGAAACAAACTTGCATATGACTTTTTGAATAAACAATTATCTATTTCATGAATTGACACAAAACATTATTTGTAATGTGTTACGTTTACAATTTTTCTGATACTTGATAGGATTCTACGAACATGTTGTGAGACAATTGTCAGGAGTAACCATGCACCTGGCCAGCTGAAAATATAAGAGATACATGTACGAAAAAAACCATTAACATTTGTAGGCATCTTATACATGTTCAAAACATATCCATACGTCACTTAATGGGCAAATTAAAACATAACATTCTAGGGTATAGAATAAACAATATGCATACCCACATACATACAATGATTAAACTCCAAGCAGTACACAAACATTTACAAAAATATTTTGTAATACTCCAGACGAAGAATGGGCAGTATATTGTTGTGTGTGTGTGAGTAAGGATCTAGGCAGTAGATTCTGAGTGTTGGGTTTATAGCAGTGGGTGTTTGAGTTTGATTTTACACGTCGATATTCAAACTTAAAACATATTACCTTGATCTGTTACTGTTTCGTGACAATTAATGAAGGATACACGCTCAGTTTTCCATGTACATCAACCAACTGGAAACTGACCTAGAATCTGACTTTTCGAGTGAAGTGGTGGCGACAGACTGCTAGCTGTCATTACTCCTTTAACATCCGACGCGTTGGAAACAACCCCGTAAGTACTGGAACGCGTTATACTATGGTGTCAACAACTCACATTGTTGGGATAAAAACGTTCTTCAATATCGACCTGTTTTATCATATTACTTTCAGCCTATGCGCTCATATTTACAATTATACATGTCAGATGTAGACAGGTTTAGTCGGCCTTAAGATCGTATCCTGTGTCCTTCCAACTGATACACAGTGATCAACAATAACCAATAATGTAGTGAGCGAAACCACATTACATCAGCACTCAGATATCTCAATGCCATTTTATCTTCAAGTAGAGACAGGCGTGATGCAAATTGGTCTTCGACTGTAGAGAAATAATCAATGGTTAACATTCCACCCACACAAGTAGCTGTCTCAGGGTGCGGCAAATATTTGACATAAGGTTATTTGTAGCAATAAAAACACCGTTAATGTAGCTTCCCAAACACTACGACAGGCTTAAAGTTCCTATATACGGTCGGAATTAAACTGTTATTGTCAGTGTTCTGCCGAGACCAAATTGTACAGGATGTGTTGATGTATTTGTGATGAGGAAATGAGACGCTTCAGACACTCTGACTTCAGATCAAGAAACACAATACATCTGATACTTTGATCCACATCAACTTAAGAAGACAGAATACTTTCTCCCACGTTACTTCACGTATACAACACAGAACATGAGACATAAATCGGCGATATTTATTACATGAACATTAACATTGCAAAGTTAACATTTACCGTTCGCTTTATAAACTTGAAACACATAACATGATTAAATTCATTCATGATGACTGATATTGAAACCATAATTGGGGAGTATTAAATGATATGTTTTGTTACTATCATTGAAATGCTGGCCAGGTAATGATTGTAAGGACAAAGTCGGTAATACAATGTATATTGTTCGTTATATATCTGAGCATCGTCAATAACTTATTGGAATCTGCGCATCAAGTGGCATAAGAAACACAACTCTGCACAGCAAATTAAATTGCGGAGCATTAGACGGCCAGGCCGCCCGCGCCATTACCTGTATGTGCATGTTGGTGAATGTACGAAGCTAGTTTTACTGCGCCCGATGAAACCCACTACCTGATGTGGTTTCATGTGCAAGGCGTCTTTATAGTCGTACATGTATGAACCAGACGAAGAAACTACGATGAGTTACGAAGTAGTTGACCACTTTTCTCTTTCTAAATTTTGTTGTGATTTATCAAATATTCCATTCTATTGTAATGGTTGACAACATAACTACATATTCCTCCGGTATGTATTTGTTGTCATGGGACGTGAATATTCATTTAATCAATCGCCTTAAACAATCATTTGAAGTATTAAAGACTAAGCTCGTGCGGCTATTCAACTGTACGTACATGTAGATCATTTTTAAGATGGTCTTTATTTGTTTTATATCGATAAACGATATATATGTTATGCTTATAGCGTGTCTTGTAATACTTCGATAACAAAAGTCATGGAAGGACATGTTTGTAGCCTGAAGTATACGTTACACTGACATCATTTATGTATCTTGGCGAAAATAATGTTGTAATTGTATTACATTGTTTTAGTGAGATTCAGTAGAAGTTCATATCATTGTGTTTTGACAGATGATTAGTTGTCGGGAATGTTTTACTAGCTAAAAGCAGTGGTGTGGAAGTTACTATATTTAGGTCATTTTGGAGTCATGTATAATCTATACTGTTCATTAGCAGCCAGACAAATCCAGCACTGTATATAACCTTCTAGGAAGTATTTCGGCTATAAACGGGGCAAGGGCGTGCCTCCCTCATCTCACATCACATCTCACATTAAAACAAGATCAGCGGATGGGTGAAGACAAACTGGTTATCCAGCCGATGCCTTTTTTGAAAGCTTGACCACTGTTGCTGCTAGGTGAATATTATTATCACTGACTGGCTCTCACCTTCGCTATTGTATTTCATACTGCTATTGTAACGGTACAGCCATTGGATTTTGTACTACCTCTCTATTGTGTATCGCCATTGTAATTGCTGTTCAGTAGTTTGTATTGATTTGTAAATCTAGTTAAATTTATAATACAATTGTTAATTGTACGAGGGATGGTCAAAAGGTTCATAGAACTCAATATAAAAACAAGGTGTAAGTGGAGTTTCATGTTTTTATTTTTCCATATAATCTCCCTGCACTTGAATACACTTTTCCCATTTATGCTGTAGACTCACAATTCCCTGAAAATAGAAGTCTTCTGCTTGCCCCCCAAACCAAGCTTCTGTAGCAATTATGAGGTCGTCATCATTGGCGAATCTCGTTCCACGCAGGTGTGACTTGAGATTTCGAAACAGATAATAGTCACTTGGTGCCAGATGTGGACTATATGGGGGATGATTCACTTGTTCAAACTTGCATTCACGAATGGCGGCTTGCGCAAATCTACTCTTGTGGACAGGTGCATAGTCGTGAAGAAGCAAAACACCAGCAGTTAACATTCCGTGCCGTTTCTCTTTGATTGAATTTCGCAATTTCTTCATAAGATCTGCATAGTAAGCACCAGTGATTGTCTTCTTTGGTGGCTTATAATCTATCATTAAGACGCCCGTTGAATCCCAGAAAACGGTGGCCATGATCTTTCCAGCAGATGACTGAGTCTTAAACTTCTTTGGCGGCGGAGATGTCTTGTGCTTCCACTGCTTAGAATCCTTTTTGGTTTCTGGATCCCAATGATGAATCAAGGTTTCATCTCCAGTCACATGGCGAGCATGAAAAATCTCTGGATCTGCCCTATAAATGTCCAAGAGTTCTCGACTTGAATCCACTCGTTGGTGACGATCTTGCGCATTCAGATTTTGGGGTACCCATCGGGCAGGAACTTTAGACATATGCAAACGTTCATGGATGATATTGCAAACACTTCCATGAGAAATACCACACTCTGAGGCAATGTCATCCACCTTGATGCGGCGATCAGTCATAATTATATTTTGAACTTTGGCCACAATTTCATCTGTGATGACATCTGCTGGTCTGCCAGACCGTCGGTCATCATCAAGTGATGTACGTCCGCGCTTAAACTCAGCATTCCATTTTGCTACGGTGGAATATTGAGGAGCATCCTCACTGTAGACATTAACCATGCGCTCATGAATTGTGCGAGCATTTACTCTTTCTTTGGTAAGAAATTTGATCACAGCCCTATACTCAGTTTTGGAGCTATCCATATTTTAACAAGGGCACCTCACATCAAATAAGTACTGTAACATTACTAATGGGTGTAACCACCTACACTCTTGTAGTCACTGGTATGAAAGATGTCAGAATACGATAAAAACATCAAATCTTCTGCTGGGTTCATTTAGATACCATGTTCTATGACTTTATTGACCATCCATATCATTTCTTTGTTGTTGGTTTCACACTGAATTCTTTTTACGAGGAGACATCTGGGTTAAGTTGTCTTTTTATTTTGGAAGTTAACAGGTAGCAGTTTCAGTGGGCATGCCCTCACTGACAAAGTATACAAAAGTACTTGTATTTGTACTAAGGAATTCTACAATAACACTTACTCTAATGTAAGTAATCAGTTACTTTGTTAGCAAAAGTGTGGTTTCTTTCTAAATGAGGAAACATTGACTATAATATTGTAAAAGAACAGACGGAGGACATCTTTAGTTGTAATTTGAAATAAACTTGGACATTTAGGTGGTTCTACAGAATGATATCTCCATTTGTTGTTATATCGCTTATTCACTCATGGAGGTGCCTTAAGACATTCTCACGTATGTGTATGTAACCTTCCCCAACCAGGTTACGAATGTAGTGGCATGTCTTTCGAATGTAAATGTATCTGATGCGACAAGGCTACATGAAACGGCGACACGATTCTCGTCATTCAATGACTTCGACAATCCAAACTAAATTGAATCAGAGCCATTTGATGTAACGTTGAATAGAAGAGTTGTCCAGGAGAAGATGTCCACGTCCTGATGTAAGGGCTTATTTTGTCAGACGTTCAGAGTTAGTAACTTTTTCTCCTTTTTAGAGGCTCAGATGTTTTCATTCCTGTTTCTCAGTCGTCTGAAGTGGACACATTAACATTGATCTGACATACTCTGTCTCTGATAAATATATATCTATAATGGCCAGATCATCCATCAAGCATTTGACAAAACGAAATATCTCCTGGAACGTTTTTTTTATGATACCAGATTATAAGATATATATGAGCCAATAGAATTGTAATGCGTAAAATAAAAGCAACAAACCCTTTCTACGGCTACCAAAAGCAGAGTCGACTGTATGATTCCGAAATGTATCATGCGTATGTGTTTTTGAATCACTATCCAGATACCAGGTCTTGGCCAGAAGGTTACCGTATCCTGACCCATCGGTTTCACAAACACATGCAAAGGCACGTCAATTGTTCACCTGTAAAAAAACGGGACACATGGTACACGTCAAAATAATAAGTTGCATCGGACAATAGTTTTGTCGTGGTTATAAAACCTAGCGCGGGACGCACAAACCCATATGTACCCAATGTGAAATTGTGTATCCTAATTTGAATCAGTGAATCGAATATAATCTTCTGGGATTTACTGATGTATTGAAATAAATATCTGGAAGAATAACATGTAATACCGTTGGTCAGGATATGGGTCAAGTTGCTGTGTAATATTTCATAATGATAGCGATGGAAATTATTACTGCCAAAAGACACGCGTTGTATACCAGTTCTCAGACAGACGACGTTCTCTTTCTATAAATTCAATGTATTCATTTTTTACATTCATGTGAAAACATTTAAGTCGTAACTTATTTTAAGATGTATATTAAATATATATATACGTACGAGTCTCATCAGGTCATAACTGAATAACGGACACGAAGTAGTAACATATAGTTACGTGACGCCATAACATTTAGGAGAACTATGACGTCACAATACCAAGGTGACAATGGACAAATAACTTACGCCTTTACATTTAACTTAGGCGCGTATTAATGAATGGAATGTTGCTCTTTGTGAAACAATTTAGGTTCATGATCAAAATTTAGCTTATATAGCGGGAAAACTAAAAAGTGAAAGAAATCCAAGGGAAGATCAATGTACTTTCTGGAAAAGTTGAAACAACAAACGAACTGTTGAAAGATTTATTGACGGTTGCAAAGGAAACAGATGAAACAACAACGAAACATCACAAGTGAGCTAATCATAGATTTAGCAGTGACAATGAAGGGTGAACACGTGGGCACCCGTATGGAAACGCCGAATTCACGGGATTCGGTTGGACATCCTCAGGACAATGAAGGTGAGCCCATTAAAATCCGTACATTGCAGAAATACAGAATCTTACGGTAGAAATAGAAGCATATAGACAGAGGAAGTTAATGGAACACCTATGGAAATCTATCCGTAATGCACGGAGTAAAGCTTTTTGGAACTATCTAAATGTTAGAAACCACTGCATCATTTATGAAACGTGGTTGAATGAAGAACACACTATGCTGCCTCTTAAATATCGCATTTGACCAATAGAAGGCGAGAGTGGTGAAGCAAAAGATATTCGTATCAAGCTAGCGCTTCAGAGATTTCGAAGTAACATTCAGCTGATGCAAATAAACGCGGATAATTATCGCCGTCAGTTTGATGAACATATGCGGTAATTGCTAGATAGAAGAAATTCAGGGCATGTACTTGATCAACTTCATAAAATCTGGAAAGATGAATGCAACAAAGAAACGCATTTGAAAAGTGGCGACAAAAAGACAACTGATTGCTGAGATATCAAGAAAGATATAGGAACAGTTTTTTTCAAAAATATGAAGCAAACAGATCACACCCTTCATGCATCTGTTAATAAACACGCTGTGATGAGGAATCAAGCATCCTAGATAAAAATGTCTAAGACAACTAACAACAAGTTAAAGGTTGTTAAATGTGAGAAAACCTTTGCCCATGCAGTTGCAGATTGGAATTCTGAACCAGTTCATTCACAACAGCAACCCCTTTCACAAGAAGAGATACGAAGGCGCATCAGTAATGGATACAACGGTGGGGATAAACTAAAGAATATTATATCATATGGCCGACACCGGGGTCCCAGCGGACCAGGACGTGATCATAAAAACAAATTGTTTGGAAACAAGTGTGATGGTGACAACGTTACCTACATCGGCAATGCAATCAAGAAATATTTTTTTAGGAAGAGGCAGTTTCCCCGAAAAGCCAAGACTTTTCCAAGGTGGAAAAGGCAGGGAATCACATTAAAGATCCTCAGATCATAAACCTGTCTTGTCATCCCCTCAGTGTAAATGAAGTCAGTTTACTGAAAAAAGGTATAAAGTTTACACCTACACCTACGCCCAATCCGGAGGCTATCCAAACAGATTTAAAGAACTTTACTCGAAATCTGAGACTGGCTGAATATTTTGAACCTGAAGAGGACAACGACGTTAAATGGGATGATGACGCAGGCAATAAGAAAAATGGTGAAAGTCTGGTGAAAAATATATCCAGTTTTATACCTTGTCGCGGGAGAGAAAAATATTTGGAAGACTTTTGTGATAGACTTGAATGTGCTCCTATTCATGTAAAAGAAACAAAACAAAACCTATCTGAATGTGAATTGAAAGACTAATCTGAAAAATAATACAGACATCGTTATTAAAGAAGTCGTTAAGGGGGTGCTATTGTTTTTATGAATAAATCATTATAGCAAAGAAAGATAATGTCCATTTTAAATGATGATCAATATTATAGCAATTCTAGTAAAAGAGAAGAAAAATCTGCATGTCCAGAATAAGGTTAAGAAATTGTTAGTTAAGTATGATGACGAAATTCTAGACAATTGTGAACCTAAAACCGCTAATTTCTATGGCCTACCCAAAGTACATAAAGTAAATGTATTCAGAAGGAAATTTATGATAAAATTTTGAAGTTATTTCTGTTGAAAATCCCGAAGATTTACCATTTAGACCAATTGTGGGAGGACCCGAGAGCTATAATCAGCGTCTTAGCAATTTCATAGATATTATTCTTAAGCCTTTGTGTAAACATGTAAAATGTTTTCTCAGGGATGACATTGATTTTTTATGTAAATTACCAACTGAGGTACCAGAAGGATCTATGTTAGTTAGTTTTGATGTTGTTAGTTTGTATAGTAATATTGAAACTGGAAGCTATCAGATACTGGCTGAAATAATACCGCCATGAAATACCAGATAGATTTTCGGATGAGTTTTTCATTGATGCACTGAAGTTGGTTATTACCAATAACATATTCTATTCAAATGATCTTATTATTCACAAAAGAAAGGAGTGATTTATTTGATTTAAACATATTTATTCACAAGGAGTGAACGGGATTGGGGGACAAGTTCTTCCAACTTAGAATGCCCTCTCCCTGGTATTTACAAAATATTCACAATTTCAAATTCAATATATATGCATAAAACATAAAACACTATAGATGAGAGAGAGAGAGAGAGAGAGAGAGAGACAGACAGACAGACAGACAGACAGACAGACAGACATTGTTGAATGAACAGTTCTTTACACAAATCTTTTAGTTGTACATATATAATGTTGTACTGCCTTACATATAGCTTCATTTTCTGTAACAACGTGATCTGCATTGCCGTGTAACAGTAAGTGTACATCAATAGGTATGTTATGAACAATATGTTTAAGGCTGTTTAACATAATTTCACGCTGATGACTAAAGAATGGACATTCCATGAGATAATGATATGCATTTTCACATGTATTCGAACATGTACAGTTCGGGTGATCTTTTATACCAATTCTATATAAATCATAATTCAATTGACTGCACATGTATCTCAGTTTTGTGTGTAAGATATTATATTTTCTTTTTCCATAAGCGAAGTACGCAGGTGACGTGGGGTGGTGCTTTTGTAGCGAATTTTTAAAACAAGAAATCGTAGAATTTCGATCTGATAACGGAATAGAGTTCCACAATCGGATAGACGATGGGTAAAAGGATTCACACGAATGTCTTAGTCTTGTGACTGGAACACTGATGTTTTCAGAGTTTCTGAGACTGTATGAGTTTTTTGCTGCAACCGTTTTGGGTAGAATATCTGTTAGATAGGAAGGGGCCATGTTATGATTAATTTTGAAGAAAAGACAAAGTTTACGTTTCTTTCTACGCTCAACTAAGGGTTCCCAACCGGTTTCGTAATATAATGAATGCCGGGGGGCATATTTAGGTAGACCAGTTACAATGCGTGCAGCTTCTAATTGTAATTGTTCTAATTTCTCACTTTGTCCTTCGGTGCAACCATCCCAAACCTCACATGCATATTCAAAGTGTGGTCTTATGAACATTTTATATATATTGTTAATAGTATTTCTGTGAAGTAGATGTTTGAGTTTTCTCATTGAGTAAATCATCTTGGAAGTTGTTTTAATTATGGTATCTATATGACAAGACCATTTGCCACTGGCTTCAAGTATAACACCCAAGTGCTTATGACTGTTTGCAGAGCTGATTTCTTTTCCGTTGAAATATAGTTTTAGACCTCCGTTGTTGTCTTTGCGAGAGAATAGAACCGATTTGGTCTTATCGGGATTGTAAGTTATGAGCCAAAGTTTCGCCCATTCACTTAAGATTGCTAAATTTGTGCTTAAGGAACGTTCCAGTACACTGTTATCATTGGATGACATGCCAATCGATGTATCGTCGGCAAACAGTCTTGTCATACAGTCTAATTTATCAGCAATGTCATTAACATAAACAATAAAGAGTAAAGGACCAAGCACGGACCCCTGTGGCACACCAGCCTTCATGTATCTTGGTTTGGATATTTCCCCATTCACAAATACGCTTTGGCTACGATTACTTATGTAACTGGTGATCCATTTTAACAATTGGCCTTTTATACCATACCTCTCTAATTTATACACAAGCCCACTGTGCCATACACGATCAAAGGCTTTTGATACATCACAGAATACAATACAATAGTTTTCTTTGTTATCTAACGCTGTACAAATTTGGTGGTAAAGTTCTATTAGTTGATGGACAGTTGAGTGACCAGCCTGAAACCCAGATTGGTACTTATACAACAATTTGTTCTCATGAAAATAATTATATAAATGTTTGAACACTACTCTCTCAAACAATTTTCCTAAACAACTAATGAGTGATATCGGTCTATAATTAGAAACGATAGTGTGATCACCTTTCTTAAATAATGGCATAACGTTTGCTTTTTTCCACACTGATGGAAATATACTTGATTGTAGTGACATATTGAACAGTAAACACAATGCTTCGCTTATAGAATATACAGTTTTCTTTAATAATTTATGACAAATTTTATCCGGTCCGGAGGCTTTATTAAGAGGCAAACATTGTATTATGTCTTCAATTTCCTTTTTAGATATGATTATGTTGTTTATCTCTGTCTCTGTACGAAATGTGAAGTCGGGCATAGTTGTTCTTGTATCGTGGACATCAGATATAGATTGAAAATATTTATTCAGTTTCTCTGCCTTTTCAATATCAGTAAAAATTGTCGGGTGTTCGTCCGTATCATACATTTTAAGAGCGGCTATGTTGTTAGCTGAGCCAGAGTTCTTCACAACATAACGTAAAACTTTCCAGTAAGAGGGTTTGTTTTCTGCATGCAATTCTGATAGCAATTCATCGAGATTTGAGTAAAAATGTTCTTTAGCGTGACATTTCATGTTATTTACTTTGTTCCTCTGATTTTTATAGGCCCGAATGTCTTTTTCCTTTTTACTTTTTCTAGCCTTCTTTTTTAATCTATCTCTTTTCCTGGATTCTCGTCTTAAACTGAAGTCATACCAAGGTTTGTCATTTGGACGAATGGTTACTACTTTGGTTGGAATGCATATTTTAACATATTTTTTCAAGTATTTATAGAACAGATTACATGCTTCATCAACATTTGAATTTTGACTAAATAATTCATTCCAGCAAGTATTTTCAATGAGCGAATTGAGCTTATCATAGTCACCGTTTTTGAAACATGAAATTTCTCTTTTATATGCTAATTTTGTTCGCAAACCAGTGTCTATTTCAATGTAAGTTCCCCTATGGTCGCTAATTTTACTATCAAAATCAATTACACCACTGTCGATGACTTTTATATCTTCACTGATAATAATAGGATCCAATAAACTACTGGTATGGTTCGTAATTCTGGTAGGCTCGGTTATGATATTTTGTAGATTTTTCCTATTTATTAATTCATTTACGTTTAAGCTCCTAGACAATAACATGTTTTCATTTATGTCACCAACAATAGTAATCTTGCACGAAATATCCAGGGCATTTTCAATGCTATCATCTAAGCGAGTCCAAAAGTTCACTGAATTATGTTCAGGTCTGTAGACAGAGCACAATAAAATTGAGCTTTGAGGTAAGCATATTTGAATCCATATCGATTCGTCTTGCATGTTTTCTAATTCGTGTCTTCTTTTAAAAGATAACAGCTTATTTACATATATCATAACACCACCACCGAACATATTTCTGTCTTTTCGTACCGGTTCATAAAAGTTTTCCCAGCTCAAGTCTTCATTTTTAATACTGTCATCTAGGTGTGTCTCGGTAAAACAAACGACGCTGTAATCTGAAAGGTATTCACTTAAATAAGAGAGTTGGTTACGTATACTTCTAGCATTTAGGTGAAATATAGACAGTGACTGGTCAGCGTTGTCACGGTTCGGTGGTCCAGGATTTGGATGTACGTCCCCGGCTAGCATGAGCAACAATAACAATACAATTGTTACATTAGCGTTTCTGATCTGAGCTTGTATGAAACAAAGAAATACAAACACGCTGCACGCTCTGCATTCGACATGTAGTATATCACACAATTTGTAAAATTCGTTCAGAAAAAATACAGTCAATGAAGTACAACTTAGGCTGAGTTTAAGTGTGCAACGCAGACTCTTTTGACACAAAATACAATTGAAAACCCCGATCACCACACGGTGTTGAATTACATCATTACCCATTGGGTAAGATAAATATATACATACTTCTCAAAGGTGTGTGGTAGTGTGATCGGGAACACTGACAATAGTAAGATAACTGCGAGAACAAAATATCATGCATATTTAACAAAACCGGCAATGCAGATCTTGACAAAGAATTATGGCAAGGATAGTTAGTCATCATAAAACTGTGTGCACCAGAAAGCAATAGGAAAAGGATACAGGAAGGTTTCGGTAGGACTACATAGGAAGGCTGACAGAAGGTAGAGACAGAGGTAAACTTATATACAATTATAGTACATGACTCAAGTAACAGTAACAACAGATACATGGAGTGTTTTCCGTTGTGTGGACACGTGACAGTAGTTAGTTTTGATGACATTACTATAATTATACGTTGGCGGATCCTTTTGTATCACTGTTTCATCGCAGTATGGATTACTTGTAACTGAAGATGTACAGTGCAGGGTACAAATCTTATCTAATGTAAGTTCTCAATAAAGTTAGCGATATCTGTCCAGGTCAGACTCGCACAGAATCACCCTCATAACACCCTCGGGTTGTTCCTCAACATACACTCGGCCATCATAAGTCCACGTGGAAGAGATTAGGTGTTTTGCTTTTAAATCTCGGGTCAGTTTGAACAGTTTACTTCGATGCTTGGTTAGGTCCTCGTTTATATAGACTGAACTTCTATTTTGTCTCAGCATTCTTCTGTTTGAGATTACTTTGTGCCTGTTTCTATAGCTGACGAACTTTACGATGACCTGTCTGTTCCTATCCATGTTTTTCTTACCGACTCGGTGGCATCTGTCGATGTCCGATGCTGTAAGGTCAGGGTGTAAGTCTCTGAGGACCTCCATCACTAGTGCCTCCGTGTTTTCCTCCTTGGACTCAGGTAGGCCACTAATACGTAGAGAGTTTCTTCTACTGTACTGTTCAAGATCATCAGTTTTCATCTCGAGTTCATGTCGAAGATGAATGATTTCTTGCTTTAGCGGTTGTACAATATCTCTGGCTAGACCTTCGATAAGATCTTTAGCTACACTTTCAAATAACTTGGCAAACTTGTCTTGAAGTTGGGGCAACATGAGAGCTCTGCTAAGTTTAGTTGTGAGAATGTCAATGGAGGCATCATTTATAAAGTTAAATATTGTTGATGGATACGATATATCCTTCTGATTAGCTGACACGTTCATAGAAAAGCTGTCCTGTGAGAGATTTTGATTTTGATCACAGTGTTGTTTCTCACTTACCGGTTCAGTTTCCTGGTTTTCAGCCGTTTGTTCAGGTGTACTGGCTTCGAATGTAAAAACGGAAGGAGTATCCATGGGTACTAAGGTAGCCCCTGCTTATGCAACCCTTGTGCTGGATTTTTTGGAGAATATGTTTTATGATAAGGTGAGAGATACTCTTGGTGAATCTATGAAAGAACAAATTGAATATTCATGGAAAAGGTTTTTAGACGACTGTTTTATCATATCAAAAACCAGTGAAAGTCAACTTACAGCAGTTCATGAAATTTTAAATTCACTTAATGCGTCACTCAATTTCACTATGGAAAAAAGGCGAATACAAATTAACCTTTCTCGATGTAAGAATCAATTTAATCAAATTCATTTATCTGGGAGATTTGTACAAACTGATGTATTATATAAAGATACTGATACGAAACCATATTTGGATTTTGGATCATGTCAATCGTATCATACAAAACGTAATATCCCTTGCTGTCTCGCAAGACGTATTTGTACCAGTGTTTCCGGGAATGATGTTAAAACTACCCGCCTTGCTGAACTTAAGAGTTTCCTACTGCATCAAAATTATCCCGCAAAGCTAATTGAAGAAAGCATACAGAAGGCGCTTAGTATTGAGCAACTAAAACTGAGAGAAAAGTCTGAAGAAAACAATATGGGGAATCATTTAACTCTAGTATCTACCTTCAACCCTAATCATGAAAAAACTTTATCCATGGTTCAGGGATACCTGCCTATTTTGAATCAAAGTATTAAAATGGAGAAGATATTGAGCAAATACAAATTTATCAACAGCCAAAGACAACCCAAAAATGTTAGACAGATTTTGACAAGTTCTAAATTTGATTCTGATGTCATCACCTGTCATCACAGGTTTCTAAGTGCGGTGATACATGTAGAAAAACCTCCTCAATGTTCTTGAGAATACAAACTTGGTGACGTACAAGTGGCGAAATCAATAGACTGATTTCTCAAGTGAAACTGTTTTTCGGAAATTCTCTTCCAACACAATGATAAACGACTCATTGTACGTAGTAAGTGTATACGCCTAAACGCTGATTGACGTTTTTATTGGTTTCGTCCAACAGCTGTTCATTCTGGACTGTACACAGTAACACACGTCAGCAGATAACCACGCTGCCTATTGAAACACGAACCAACCAATCAACAGATAACAGTACCACACATGTAGATGGGAACACCGGCAACCATTCTTCACATTACAGTCATCAAGAAAGGTTAATGCCACCAATTTGTAGACTTAAACAGAAAGTTTGGGTTGTATTTTTGTGAGGTTTAATGTGTAGAGGTAGGTGAATGAATATGGGCCGTTTATTGTCTCATTACGTCGTTCTCTGCATGTGTAAATAATCGCTAGGTTCAAAAGTAAACTCAAATGAATCCTTAATAGACTAAGGGTACCCTCACAGTCACACTAAGCCAGATCTATGGCGTTCCACAATCGGATAAAAACACCAAGGTCATGACATTGTGTCAAAAGGTGGCTTCGTGGTTCCATAAGTCCTGGTTTTGAACAGAACCTGCTTCAACTCTACTTTTCATATCCACATGAGTGACACGTCAATAAAGAGCGTTGAATGTATTTACAACAAATGTAAAATTCAGTTTCGTTTCAAGCTGGTTTACGAAGACGTTCAATTAAGAAGTTTCTTCTGTGTGCCAATCATACCGACTACCACTGTCGCAGTGAATGTCCATACACTGAATATAAAATATCCTCCTTTCTGTTGGTAGGTGGATTTTTAACTGCCAATACATGTACTGTTAATCCATGATAAAATAATCATGTTTATCTCTTGATCCATGATATGCTTCAGAAAATGAGTGATAATGACCTAATAGGCCTGTTAGCTTCTATCTTACAAAAACGTATTAGCGTGTCTGAAAATAAGAAACGTTTTTACACATTTCACGTATCTACAATGTTACAGACGAGCAGATCTTATCACATACTGCAAATACTTCATCAGATGAAAGTCGTGATGGAAACAGATGCCTATTCCTTTTCTTCAAGACTGTGTCTGTGTTGTTCTGTTTCCTCATACTCATAATCCTCCCTTAATTCTTGCTAAAGATCCGTGCAAGACGCCCATTATCGAATATTACATCATCCAAATGTTCAGTGATTCTATAGCTAGTTTACCACGTATAGATATAGCAGTGACCACGATAAACAGTTCCAAATGCTTCACCTTGCCCTTCATGTTTACCTGTCCTATCTTTCAGCTTGGGTTTTGTATTTGATACAATGTATACATCTGTGTGCCCTTTGTACAGCACGCGTGTACATCGTCCTCTATCAGTACGTGTCCTGATGGTGTTTTAAACATCTACTTGCCAAAACATCAGCACTTCATTTTCCCTGACATGTTCAAGAAAGACACTGGCAACTATCTCAACAAAACACCCTTACTGTGCATTTCATACTCAGTTAAAATCGTGATCTGAATATTTTGCCAGACCAAAAGCCTCAGATGATGTGCATATCAAGAGGTTTTAATCATCAACCTGGCTACAATGTCTAGGGATTTCTTTTAGATCTATTGATTGGCATCAGAATCTGTAATGAAGTCAATAACTGTTTGCATGATTGGGATTAAAGATGATTGGTATCCAATATGCCAAGTCACAGGCACTCGTTCGTAATATGATGCTGTGATAAATAGTATGCCGAGTCAGATACGTCAGTATCATGACAACCATGTCAGTCAAAAGTAATGTAATTCTGCTCAGATACATCAGTTGCACCATGGTCAGTCAAATGAGACGCTAGCTGTTCAGATAAACGTTACCTACTGTCCAGAGATATAAGCGTCACTGCGACAAAAAAACATATCCATAATAAAGCTGTTATGGCTACTGTTGAATTAAATTCATATTGTCCTCAGTCGTTTCAAATTTGAATCTGTCATTTGGTTTGGTTTTATGTATCTCATGAACAGAATTGCTTGGGACTCAGTCGTTCTGTGTCGTCCCGCTGGTCGGGGGGTCAGGCATCGGGCATTAGGCAGTCATCAGTAACACCCTTTACCCCGAAAGGTCACAGCCCCCTGCCGCCATGAAGACCATTTTAAAATGTCCACCGGTCCGATGACAACGAATTTATCAAACAACCCCAGTTTGATATATACTGACTCGCAAAAGAAACGTCACCCCAAGTAACATTGCATGAAAGGTTGTCATTTAAATATCTGGATAATTTTTGTCAAAGTCTCTAAAATTTAACATTACCTTGTACGGAAAAATGAAATTTGATGATAAAAAAACAAAGCAGATGACAATAAAACCGATCGCCCAAACGCATCACGGCAACGGCCGAATTCCGTGCAAATTGAAATGCACATGTGTTCCCCCATTTCTTGCCCGATAAAAAATCCACCCAGATTGGATAACATTCATTCGTTAGTGAATTGCTACCAGATGCCAAGATTGACAAGAAATCAGCGACACCAAGCTCTTGGACGATTGCAAGCAAGTAGCCAATGCATTTCAAGTCCACGTGAGGGCCAAATACAGGCTCCAGCAACGGTACCAGACCACCAACACTACAAATCACGACCACGTAGTGGAAGACCAAGGGTCATCACCTGACGTCAGGATCGTCAGATTGTGCGACAGCATCTTCAAGATCGCTTCGTTACTGCTGCGGAAACTGCTCGACAGGCCATGGGGACACACCAGCGACACATTAGTGCGGACACCGTGCGACTACGATTGACGAGCAGACACCTCCACTGTCACAGGCCACACCGAGGACCCATACTGACACCACGTCATCACCGGGGCCGTCTTCAGTGGGCAACACAGCACCAGCATTGGCGCCACAAGCAGTGGAGAGGAGTTACTGTATCTCAACGGCAGATGGCAGAGAGAGAGAGTCTGGCGATGCCGTAGGAAACGTTATTTGAATGCTTGTGTTGTTGAGAGAGACTCGTGGGGTGGTCCGAGCATCATGGTGTAGGGTGGAATTAGTATTGCACAGAGGATCGCTCCTGTGGTCTTCAAGAACATCGGTCCAGGGAGAGGCATTGATGTCACAGCAGCTCGGTACATTGATCAAGTCTTGAGACCACACGCCATACCTCATTTGGCACGTCGCCGCAACCCCAAGATTCAGCATGTTCCAACACTGTGAGAGCAACACGAGACTTCCTCCAGCTGTATGGCATCAGAACCATGCAGTGGCCTGCCCTCAGTCCCGATTTAAATCCCACTGAGCACCTGTGGGACGAGATTCATAGACGGCTGAAAGACGTCCGACCAAGGCCGACAACTGCAGCTAAAGTGCATCAGGCGTTCCTCGGAATGTGGGCTCAAGTGCCTATGCCCTTCATCAATCGCCTCATCCATTCCATGTATCGACGGCAGTCATCAAAGCACATGACCTGTGATGCCAATTTCTCAGAGACTAGTGTTGTGTTTCACTTTAAGAACATTTGACACTTTAATTTCAACCTAAATGATAAGTTTTGCCAAGTTTCATCTCTTTTCTTTCAAAATATATGTTTACAGTGTTTGGACAAATAAGGTTTCTCATATATCTATCCATGGTAACGTTTCTTTAGCGGTTTAGTATATATCCACTTCTGGACCTCATTCATCGAAAAATAGCAGACGACAGAAAACAAACTATTTACACTGGACATTTTGCATATGGAAAATATCGTAAATATCCGGAGAATGGCGTCTATCATTAATTCGAGTTACAAAATTGCGGTTTGCAAAACAGTTCGATAAGTCTAGCGGGGAACATATGAAAAGTACCTTATATGTTAGCGGCGTATTTGGATAAAATGGGTTTCAGCCAACCAGACTCCGACATTCCTGATAAGGTAAGCATGGATACGTACTCATTTGCATTGGTCAGGTCGGAAATAAAGAATAACGATGTAGTCAATGAAGGTGATACTCGTAGTTGGGAATATACTAATTCAATATAATAATAATAATAATAATAATAATAATAATAATAGCTCTATTTATATAGCGCTCAGCACAAATCTAAGCACGCTCAAAGCGCATATAAACAAATAGAAAAGTAAACATGCTTTATAAAAATATATGTCTTGAACTGGGATTTGAATGTTGAAGGTGGTTTCAGAATTCATGAGACAGTCTGGAAGTTTATTTCATTTCATTAAAGCAACAGATCTAAACGATTTATCACCCAAGGTGACACGGAATCTTATATACATGTGAGGATCAGTAGCAAGGGAGGTCGTCCGTTCTGTATAGTTCTAGACGCCATGTTGAGACAATGTTGAGCCTGATATCGCACCAGGGCCAGCTGTATTTATTACCGTCTGATGCCAAATCAAGTTCCAATTTCGGGAATACCAGGTTGTTGTTTTCATGGTATCACATTTATTGGATGTTGACTGATATAATTGACATTCACTGCTGACTGATATACTTGACATTCACTCACTTGTTTCTTTAATTAAATATTAAACATGCATATTTTATCAATACCATTGTAAAATAGTGTGCTATAATGTTGTAAAATATTGCTTTACACACAGTCATACATTCATTTATAAGTTGTGTATTAGAAAATGTATAAAGTTACACATAACATTAACCATGTTAGCATGAATTAGATAATAAACAGTATCAATTTTGTTTTTATAGGTTCTAAACCTTATAAAGCTTTCATGGAGGTTGTCAGCAGTGGTTACCTTGTGAGAGATTTGCCAAATCCGTCTCCAGTGTATCAGACGTTTGCTTTGGAGGTTTTCCACAATGTGGTAAATCACTTTGCACCTAAGAACACCCACTACTTTTATGCTGCAATGATGGCAAGGTCATCATAGAGAACCCAAACAATACTTCATAATAATTGCATTTTACACTCTGCATTAAAGAAACGCAAAAGTAGTAAAATCGCAAATATCTGAGTGTTGTCGACATCCATATAAACTTTATACCACTGCATGGATTGTGAGGAAAGAATGTGGTACTGCAGAAGCTAAGATGCTTGGTTTACACATGGTAGAAGTCCAATAGCCATTGTAATTACACTTTTAAAACAATCTGGGGGTATGGGTGGCCCAGTCGTCTGAGGTTGCGTCCATTGGGCATGGCAGAAACCTGTGATCGTGGGTTCGAATCATGGTTCACCCCGATTATGTTTCTAGGTTTGTCAGCACCATACCCATGTTTGTGGGTTTTCCCGAAGTGGTAAACGTCTGAGACCGGCATCACTTCAGGCTTTTCTCCCATATATAAATCGAATAATGTTAAAAGCGTCATTAAACCCAACTCACTCACTCACACTTTCAAACAAACTTTTAGACTAAAACATTGACCATTTCAGGATGTTCCTCGCAGCTCTCCACTTCAGTGAAAATGGAAACCGTGTACAAGCAACAGATTGTGAGGGAAATTTGAGATGGAAGATGGTGTATCCCAAATTAAAGAAACGAGAGGATGCTGTTGTAAAACCTGTTAAACAACCGGTTACTTTCAGTAAGTTTAAGCACTGTAGATGTTTCTAGCTCATGGTGAAGTAAGACTGAAGTGAAAATAATTGTTTTCCTAATAACAAATTTGTTCAGAATTATAGCTTTCACTTTTTCATAAAGACCATTTTCAGCATATGAATTATTTATTTTATTCATTTTACCTTATGCACCAAATAACATATAGAAGATTTCTATTTACATGTCGTTACAAATGTAAAATTTTATAACCTGTGTCTCACCTGTACTTTCTTAATTTGTGTACAGTGAAATTGTTAATTGCTATTTTGTATTGTGCAGACTATGCCGAAGACCTGCGGCAGGCTGTAATAGAGAGAAGAACAGCTTTGCCAAACTACACCACCGCAAGGAAAGATGCAGACAAGCATTTCTTCAGTAAACCGTTGCCGCTTACCAAGAGCTTTAAACCCTTTGTGAAGGAGGAATTGGTCTCCCAACAAAAGTCAAGATTCTGTATTCCAAAATAGTGACATTTCAAGACTGTCATTATTTGTATGACTGTTGTGACTGTTCTGAATGTAACCCCTGTGACCTCATTACCTGCTGTGCATGGCTTATGAATGTTACTAAGGGGGTGGCTTAGCCAGGTAGAACAAGAGACCAGTAGTACAATATATGCAGATTTATTAACATGATCCATGCAAGTAGCTTACAGATATGTACAACAATGGTGAGCATACCTCACAGGGACCAAGCATGTTCCTATGAAGGTGAGAGGTAGATAAGTAAAAGAAGCACCAGTCAGCTCAGCATGTTGTTTTTTATGCAGCGGTTATAAATCTTTGTTGTTGAACAAATCATCGGTGATATTCATACAAGTACATTTTTCTAAGAAAGTCAGCTTGTCTGTTACATTAGGGTTTTACCTTGTCTATTTCTAGGTTAAATATCCATTTGTCACGACTTTGTCTTGAAATATTAAAAACAGTTGGGACTGGCAAAAATTAGGGGGTGCTGGTAATTTTTAGAGTTTATGATAAGTTTAAATCACAGTTGAACAGTCGACAGTTTTTATTACAACAGCTGCATCTTCCATACATCTATTTTGGCAAATAGTGATCTGGAAATTCACTTAGATACAAGGAGTAGGAGACTCTGTATAAAAACTGGTGTTGTTGATTTGAACTTGATGTCTTGAGAAACTCTGCCTAATCTGATGAATTAGTGGTATTATTCCTTCATTAAAATGTATATATATATATTTAGTAAGTGTCTCAAAATTTATTCATCATATTTCATGGATAAACTGGCTAGGAGCAGTTTACATCAGTTTGTGCTTATTGTTTCTTAGATGGTCAGCACTATACTAGTGCTTTCAGGTTTCGCAAAATTGGCGAACATCAGAGACATGCATTACTTCGGGTTTTCCTCCCACATTAATATGTGACATGAATGGAAAACTGTTGAAAGCAGGGTTAATCCCAACATACTGACCAACTGAATTGTTAGTGATCCCATGAATCAACTATGTTCAATGATTGTTACTGAGTTGTGATGCTCATATTAATGCTACCATGATTACAGCTTTAATGATTTGGCAATGTTTTGTTGTTATTCTGGTCTCAGCTGACAAGAAATGGTTTCATCACATCAGACTTCTCGCAGATGAAAATAACTAATCTGACACAACATGGTTACAACTATATTAAGCAAATCTGTTCGACAGACAAACTTTGATATACAGTTTATTTAATTGACAGAATACAATAATGTAATGATAAATTAGCCTGATAAGGCGAAAAGACCTGAGAAGCAACCAATGCTTGCCGTAAAAGGCGGGATCGGGTGGTCAGACTCGCTGACTTGATTGATGTATGTCATCGTATCCCAATTGCGTGGATCAATGCTCATGTCAGTCACTGGATTGTCTGGCCCAGACTCGATATTTACAGACTGCTGTCATACAGCTGGAATACTGCTGAGTGGTGCAGACAATAAATAAACAAACAATAAGACAAAAGTCTTTCCCCTTAGTTCATACTCCACGCAATCATCAAAATTCATTTCATACATGGTTAGAAAATAAATATCTATGGAACAAGACTTCCAATATAGTCAGGGCGGTCGGGTAGCCTAGTGGTTAAAGCGTTCTCTCGTCACGCCGAAGACCCGAGTTCGATTCCCGACATGGGTACAATGTGTGAAGCCCATTTCTGGTGTCCCCCGCCGTGATATTGCTAGAATATTGCTAAAACCGGCGTAAAATCAAACTCGCTCACACTCACTCCAAGATAGTCATGGTTTTGCATACTTGAAGCCAGTGTACGAGTCATATTCTGCTGGGAATGCCTCTCTTATTTTCTTCACAACACACGAAGGATGACTTTTCCGGCATTTCTTTGGAAGACTATGGTAAACCAGTCTGGAGAAGCGACGATATGAACAGTATCTGTATGTCCTGTAATCAAACAGTAGTATGATAACATTTTCATTTAGTATATGCTTTCACAAAGCAGACATGCCATCATTTGGCCATTCCCCAAACGCTATGACAGCTTTTGTAGTACATGTAATGGTACTGACAATAAATTAATAGAGCTGACTTACACCTTTCACTGATTGAACTGAACATAATTTTGGAACATTTGATGAGGAAAAACAGTTCCAACAGTGATGAAAATATAACATTTGGCAATAAACTTTTATTAATATCAATTGGTGAAAGGAAATGTCTTCATATCTGTAGTTTTACAAAGACTACACAGATCTACTCATTGTTTCATTGTGTCAAACTTTTTAATAAACAATTTTCCGTTCA
Organism: Haliotis cracherodii; assembly: GCF_022045235.1. Classification (NCBI taxonomy): domain Eukaryota; kingdom Metazoa; phylum Mollusca; class Gastropoda; order Lepetellida; family Haliotidae; genus Haliotis; species Haliotis cracherodii. The sequence continues at coordinate 5,326,342 of NW_027266277.1, forward strand.
TCATTTAATCTTAACAACACACAACAACTTACTCATGTACTGGTTCGTTATCCTCGAGTGGTCCATCCCGCTGAACAAATTCCAGTAATGAAACCCAAATGACTCCTCTCCGTAGGCAGTTGTCTATGAAGAATTCATGTTCAGTGATGAACTGCACACCTGCTTTAACGCACGTGTTCCGTTTGCTGAATCTCCTGGCAACAAGTGCTCTCAAGACCAGTTGGCATTGTGATGCACTGACCACAGTCACACCTAAAAAATAAGTTACAGTCCATTAATAGCAAACTGGTATGTCTAAAATTATAAAGATTAATCATGTTAATTGAGCCTACCGCCGACTATACACATCGTTACCTATTAACCAGAAAACGGGCATTTTGTTGTTTCGAATATAATTTAAAATAAATATCACATAAACTATGTATTTTACAAGAATATTTGTTAAAACGAAACGAATTCCAATAAATATGGATTCGATTGTAAGGGGTGAAAAACTTGCCAACAGCGTCAAAAGTAAAGATAACCCAAAACTGTTCTTAGACAACAGCTTATTACATAACATATATGTCAAATACAGTTTATAAGTCACAATTTGGGACATTAACAATATAATCGTACCGATAAACCCGATTATTCAATAGTTGTTTATATGACGAACTTACCAGTCCGTGTTCCCGAGTCTTTCGATGTTGACATCATGATCTGGGTGCCTCCGTTTTGCTTGAGTCTTCTTCTTCACTGGAAGTTTTCCTTGCAAGATTTAAAATCGGCTCGTACTGATACGGCCTAACATCAATATCAAAAATGACATCGGGAACGTCTTTTACTGCTTCAGAATCCATGGTTACTGTCAAGTTGTCACGTTAGTTCTATGGGAAATCGGCAATAGGCACGTATGACGTCACGTCACGTGATACCCGCTTCGGCTCTTTAACTATCGGGTGTTTCCGTAGTAGGTGGAAATACGAGTGCGTTTTTTACGTATTTATTGCCATTTTACCAACTTTGTGTCAAAAATTTTATCGTGGAAGGTGGCCTTTAGAATGCTTTTACACCTAAGAAAAAAATGTTTTTGCCTTAGTATTCTCCTTTAAAAATTTAAGTCTGTCTCGATCGTGTTTTTATTATTACAAAAAACCGGGAAACGGTTGAAAACATAGAGGTTATCACGCGAGTGTGTTTGGGGATGGTAAATATCCTGCATTAGGAATAAACATTGTATTTAGCGATCCTTGGCGAGCCAAATACATAGTGTTTATTCCTAATATAGGATATTTACCATCCCTAAACACACAAGCTTGATAACCTCTTTATCATATAATGTCATTCTTCAATTCTGTGCTTGAAAATCGCTTGCCCTCACTCACAAACATTACCTAAACATTGCGAGTTTTCCTGGAATGCACGCATTAATATTTATTACGTCACAGGGTAGGTGATGTGTCAGTCGGACAGTGACAGTTGCCAATATAGTTCAAACTGAAATCTGTTTCTTATACAGTGGCGAAGCAACATATACGCAAAACAACAATTGTTTTTACTTGCCTTTCGCGACAATCCATCGGTCTGTCCGCTAGAGTAACTGCCCTTTGTCAAAGGGAAGCTACTCTAACCCTAGTCTATGAGACATTACGGCCAGTGATTGTTCTGTCATAACGTTAAGAAGTGTAGTCAGATGTACACACAGCGCCAAAACGAAACAAGGTAACAATTCATACATATTTCGCCTAAACCCAACTATTTTTATTTGTGGAAAAGGTTTCAAGCCGCAGAGGTCTATAAGCACAGATATGGCTTCTGATCCCGCTTGGCTAGGCCTAGTGCCCTCGCAAAATTGTTTCGAAATTTATATCACCAAAGTTGCCAAAACTTATAAAATGCCTTAGTTACGTCGCAGTTCGACACTGACTTTCAGTATATAAGACTGTTTTTTTAAATAATCGTATCAATTATCCCTGTAGTTTATCCAGATTCCCGATGGTTAATTCTGACTCGATCGCCGAATGACAACTGCGACGCCATGTTTGTTTATAAACACTGAAAGTAGTCCCTACTTGACCTTTGATATTTGCATCTCTATCCGCGTATGACCCCAACGGATATCGTTTTTATCCGTTGGCTTTATCCTGCCGAGAAACCTACCCATTATATGATAATGATTATTACTCGACCGTAATAGTACATTTCCTTTGATATGCATGACTTGTCACGAGTAAACTATTTGGGGGCTGTATAAAGTGATGATAAAAACTTTCGCTCGTTCACGGAAAGGCCATTTATGTTAAATTTTGTCTTGTATGTTTGATATATCCAGTTTCCATGAAAACGAGATGTCGATGCCATGTAATAAGAATCAGCTCCTGCGCCGTCTCACCTGTGGATAGCACGAGATGCTTCATGTTTGCTACAGAATCAGTTAATGAAACATGTCAATTTCCAATTTCAACGTAACGTAAATCGATGACGAAATAGTGAATCCGTTATATGCTTCAGGCTCCGAAAACAGGCCACCTGATTGATGGACAAAGTAATGCTGTCTCCACTTGTGTGTTGGTGGTGATGCTGGGAGGGGGTAGACAGTGGTGGTGTGGTGATTCTCTCTGTTTGTGTGCTTGTTCTTGTGTACCAGTCCGGACTCATGCCGATTTATAGCGCTAGCCCACTATGATACTATGCCACAGTTTAGGATTAATTCACAGTATACTGACATGCATATATGCTGCAGAATGTACATTCGTGTTTTGTAACTGTGGCTGCACAACCGTAGTAAAGTTCACGTCCTCCTTCAACGTTCTCACATTGAATGATGCTATAGGCTTACTTGCACCGATCCCTCTGCTGCGATAGCTATAGGATCAACTGAAGGCCATATGAGTCACTCTATGTAATACATCTATGTCAACATGCTCTACTATTTGCTACTTAAACACGAATAAAGAAAATCTGAGCAGCCTACATTTAGACAGGAATATATGTTTCTTCCCGACTTTACAACGGTTCTAAAGTAATGTGTCATATTTCAAACAATTGTTACGATTCTCCTTTCAAAAGACAACAGTCGATATTTCAGTGTTGCTTGGTATGACGCACAAAATTCCGACAAGTCTTTATAGCGTGTGTGATCGCGGTTTTTGTGTTGACATATGCATGCATGTTGTAAATACCATCTATGTAGAATGTCGACTGCTTGAGTATTGCCTATTGAATTGTAGGTAATAACATTTGATGATAAACACTCCCAAACTAAAAGGGTATCTTTGAAGGATTAACGATGGCACCAAATCCCATTAACAATATAAATATAAGTAAGAAATATGTTTTAGAGTGGTAACTGGTCCAGTGTCATCTTATAACCTATATAATGTATTGTGAATGTTCAGCAGCTTTCCGAATTATTATACCTGGGAACACTTGTGCAGTGTTCGTGTCTTGAACACTGGTGTTTAGTGTGAATGTTTTACTTGCACTTAAACAAGGGTAAGCATGTCAACGGATCGCATGAAGCCCCTTTATCAAAGGTTTTATGACACTACAGACTTCCACTTAGAATCGGTTGACATAAACCATGTTGTTAATGTTGATCTACATGCCAGTCGTGATGCTATAGTATAGACGCTCGGATGGGGTATTGGTATTCACCAGCCAAGTGGTCAGCTCGCGCAGACTGTAGCACATTGACCCCGCCATATACTGCAGGCCAACGTGACTTTGGACCAAAACCAATTGATCTCAATGGCGCCAAGTATGTGTGTTCGCGATAGAGGGTGAGTGGTACTAACCACTTGTAAAATATAGAAATGAATGTTTCCATGTGAAATTGAATAAAATTAACGTTGAATGAATGAATGACGTACTATGACAGAAGTATAGAGGTCAGTGGACGTCAGATGGAGCACAGGACCATGTAACTAATTATAACAACAGAAATAAAAGAAAGTCGCAAAAATATCGACGAGGCCAAATTTTTTCTGCGCCTTTTTTATTTTTATTGTTATAATTAGTTACATGGTCCTGTGGACGGAGTTATTATTACTTGCAAAAACAATTACATCAAACTCGAAACAATACCATGTAAAATAAAAATGTCAAGCAAATAACATATATCTTCTCGATAACACTAATGTTGATGGTACCTTCCAAATAAGCCGAGAGTGGAGGTTCGAGATTGTTGTGGCTAAACTCTGTTTACGATTGCGTTAAAGTAACAGCGGTATTTCTGTTTTCTCAAAGACAAATGAGTACTTAAATGATAAATGAAGCGTTGAGTGAAGATCCCTACAAGGTCGAACGTCTCAGGGACATGCAAAAACCTTTCTATTCAAAGGTGCAGTGAATAGTCTGTACAAATAGCTGTATTATACAATTGACAAAGTTACACTAGCATTTGAAATACTACACAATTTTATACGTATAAATATATACTATATATATCATTTGTATTAAATTTATAAACATATTACCGAATATACACATGGTTTTTACCTACGCCAGTGCACACCCAAGCTGATTTAAGAATACATTAAAACATCATAATACAATGTCACATACTGAGTATATACTGTATATATTACTAAGTAAGTAATAGGATATTTATTTCCCCTGGAGATAAATACCCAGTTGAAAGTTTTGCTGAGGATATTATGTCAACAGCCAGTATCTTACTGAACTGGAATATTTTCCCAAATGAATATTCTTTCCTTCTGGAGACTTTTTGATGTCGGAAACATCGTTTACATATTCAACAACAATGTTTAAAAAACAAACTTACCTGACCCAAGTTTCAAGTTACCAAAGAAACATAAAGTAATAATTAAATTAACTTAATCTGTGGGACACAGTGAAGGAAAGATGCTCTGAGAAGATGAACAGGGAAGCATGGCGACTCGCCAGCAGAAGTCGAGACCTGGATATTGTTACAGACCCAATAGACAGGAGCTATGATCCTAAAAAGAAGTGTCTGACTAACCTAAGGTATTGTCAACACGCACGTTGACGGGGAATTAGCTCTTGGGGGAATGAGAACAAAATCGACATCACTGTCCCGGAACGCTTTATCCACAACATGTAAACAATAAACAACAATTGCACAATGAGCGGAATACCTGCTCTGACAACTCAAACACAGCGATCAGCGGACCTGCCAGCTCAGGCGTACAAGAGGGGAGCGGAGCTCCAGCTCACCTCAGGGCGTTTCCTACGAGCGGCACATCCTGCTCGAGGTCGTCCCTTTGCCAGCACTCGGAATACCAAGCCTGACTAACACCGTAGTCTGACTGATATAGAAGTTTTAACGAGCGCTTTCCGACTGTAGCGTATTTCGCACACGGGGTAGTAACTGTGCAATGGTAGCACATATATAGTACTGAACAATGGAAATACAATGACGTTGCTCTGAACATGGGACTTCCGGGGGTGACGTACCGACACAACTCAGGGGATGAACAATTAAGGCAATAAATGTCATACTATAAATAAGAGTAATTCACGGGAAGTGAAAAAGTAGCCCAGTATGGCCCTCAGTCAATATACAATGAAATGTTGGTGAGGATTAACAACGGGGATTAGCGCCTAAAACGTAATGACAATTAAGTTATGGAGACATGGCTACAGGATAATTTGCCCTTGGAGTCAAATGTACTGCAGACAATGGTAGTCATAAATCAGTCGCCATGACAGTATTTACAGAATCGACCGTACCTATGAATTAGTCGATGCGAATAGTTAGATTTGTGGAAGTGTCGAAGTAAACCCAAATATTTCAGGACATTAAAGTTAAATATGTAGGTTTAGATTATTAATTTAATTCATTAATTCTGAGCGACCTAAGCACTTATCTGGTGAGTCCCAAGCGTCTATGTTAAAACTACACGACCAGCATGCTTGGTTTTTTGGAACATACCATCAACATTTGTGTTGTCGAGAAAGATATTTACACACTTAACACATGAGTTACGAAAATAGAAATTTAGTATGTTATTATTTGTGAGTAAGTTAATTTTAACAATATCCAATATCACCTCGGTCTGTTCCTGAATAGTCGGGCCTCTCTCTACCTGTTCAATGTGGTGATACATGTTCCAGTGACGGAATTACACCTCGGTTCAAACAAGTGCTATCCATCGTCGAGCTCTCTCCAAATGTTCATACACGCACGTGTTATCTTAACATTTAACTACATAAAGGATATTTTGAAAGTTATTTCATGTGCATTATCTTTGGATCTAATTATTATTCAGCTATCATTTATTCCCAGCCGACTAGACCTTTCTTAATAGACGAAAACGTGTAATTGACATTTTTACTGAGTTCGAGAAGTGCTGTTTCAGAAAATTAGTTAGAGAAGCTTACTCAAAATTATCCATTAACCGGTCTTGGGGACTTTATAACGGCGTCGGAGGAATCTTGGAATGTGCATCAGATGAATTCAAGGAGTAGTGTCATATGCATGCATTTGGACGACGAGCCTACCCGCGAGTGGGCACTTTTATCTCAACTGAAACCCCCTCGTATGTATCATATAATTCATGTGGAGCATATTTAATTCTCTAATATACCCGTAAAGCGTATCATGAAATATAAATGTCAATCCCAAGTATTAGAACAAAGAAAAGTGTGGTCGACAAACATTGAGGAACGCAAGAACACCAGTACATATCGCATAGTTGGGGCGCCAGACGTACGTAGGATGTCATTCATGATTGGACACTTTCATCGTAGGTCGTTTAATCTCACTGGACCATTATGTATGTCAACTGATGCTGCTTATCATACAGTTGTGATTTACTTGATTTCATTCATTGTGCACGTATGAACTAGCGATGTGGCGCGTAGCCTCTATGGACTATTGGCATGCTGGAAACTGGCAGAAATCTGCATGCAGAGGCCGAAACTTGCAGTGCTTCACAGTCTGCGGATTGCAGATTATGAAACAAGTATCAACAAACCCAAATGTTGACGACAGACCCCGTTCAGGGCGTCCCAGGTCAACGACAAGAGTACAGGATCGATTGATCCAAAACAAGGCCCTTCGAAATCGAGCTGAAACGGCGAACCAAATTACTGCAAACGTTCAACAGGCTACAGGAGAACGAGTCAGACGATTAAAATCGTCTACATGCATCTCGTCTCTATGCTCGACGACCACGTGTTGTGCCCTTACAAATCGTCATATTGACAACAGACGTCAATGGTGTACTCAACGTGGAATGAAGACCCGATTCACTTTGTGCTTCCTTGATAGACGTGGTCGTGTCTGGCGACGTCGAAATGAACGTCACGCCAATGTCAACCTGAGACCTCACGGCAGATTTGGCGGTAGGGCTTCAACGGGTCCCAAAATATGGACTCGAGTACCCGAGGGATAAGACTCGGTTCGTGCTTGTTATCTGCAATTATAATGTGTTCAATAAATTTGGCAATTATCCTATCGTACACAAAATGAAAGAGTCACAATGACATAGTAGATCACAAAGAAAACCAATGTGATCGCGTATCAAATAAAATACCTTTGGAATTTCGCTAGAGCTTCATTTAAATAAGAATTGTGAACTTGGGAAAAGTAATCGTTTACATCTCAATGTAACACACGCCATGTTCAGGGTGAAAAAATATTGCACACGTGATCGTCACGTGAAGTATGTTGCGTTTGGTGATTGGCTGGATTTTGGCAGGCTGGCTTCTTAGGTATACCTCATATGATAAATAATATATTTGATGCCAACGCCGAAGGAAATAGTCAATAAATGACAAAAGATAGATAATAAGTAAAAAGTAGCATTTTCAATGTTATCACAGATTCACAAGTCAGTATTTACCTTTTTATTAATTGAAAACAAAACATTGAAAGATTACTAGGCTTGTAAATAATTGACTTCTATAAGACGTTTTCCCAACATTTGAAAAGATAATTAGAATGAGATACAGGAGCACAATGTTATTATTCAATAAAATGATGTCCATTTATAAATCTCTTATGAAAATATAGAATTAATAATGATAAACTTTACGACGCTTGTTTGGAATGAATTGGTCTACTGCTTTCGACAGTTTAATAGTTTCCCTTTTAAACAAGAAATAAAGTACTTTTTAAACCAGGAAATATCCTTATGAAATGGTTGTAAATATAACTAACAGAAAAGCTATTGACACTTTTATTGGATTTAATTGATTACTGATGAAACAGAAAGTTACATAAAGACACGTTTCCACATTAACTCATTGCAAGTCGACCAAATTAGAGTTATCTCCCTTGGTCGAGTGCTCGAGTCCCACTAAACAAGCCCCTTGCCCGAGTACTCGATAATTCTTTGAAGCCCTATATGGCGGTGGATCGGTTATGATGTGGGGTGGCATCATTACAACTGAGTGCACCCCACTCCATATTGTGCAAAGAAGGGTCACTGGACAGTACTAGCGTACGTCAAATTGGCCAGTCGCATTTTTATCACCGTTTTGAAAATCTACAGACATGTCATTCTTATTGAGGGTTAACAGGTGAGCAGTAAGTCGGATGACGTCACTCACTACATATTATCATAGTATCATATGATAATGAGAACATGGGACGAAATATGCATCGATTAGATCCTAAATTGGTAAAAAAGATTACGGCAGTGTCTGTTAGATATACGTTACTCTTTACCCGTAAAAGGTAAATGGTGTTTGACAAACACTCGTGAAGTAATCTCCATACATATGGGTTAATTCAGGTTTCTCTTAAGAGTTTAGCGGTAAATTGCCCATTGCTGTTTATGACTTTATATACGGTACTCAGCCAGTATATGTATAGGTCGGGTAGCCAAGTGGTTAAAGCGTTAGCTCGTCACGCCGAAGACCCGGGTTCGATTCCCGACATGGGTACAATGTGTGAAGCCCATTTCTGGTGTCCCCCGCCGTGATATTGCTGGAATATTGCTAAAAGCGGCGTAAAACCTCACTCACTCACTCACTCACTCACTGTCATCATATGCCGTTGTCATGGGTACGCTGTGGTATCATTGGAACAGTATGGGGTACATGTAGCTGGGGTCTCGTAAACATATATTCCTTTCGAGTGAAGGACCAGACCCTCCCAGGTAGCTGCAGTACCTCTTTTGTACAATGGTGTTTACTGCAGTACATCTAGACGTGCATGTGATGTAATGGATATGCCAACTGAGTTATGTGACTGATTACACTTAATTACTGTGTTTCATTCTGTTTCTAAGCATCTTGCCTTTGTTGCGAACATTATTCTTTGTATTTCCGTTACTTTGGGTGCGTTCACCATGCCAGCACGTCATAGGAACTCCACAACTGACATTGATGCTATGTATTATTGTGTTCCATTTCGATTTTACCTCTAAAAACGACCTGACGGTTTTCTGTTATAGATGTAGAACGATGTGTTGTGTGTTCAAGTGTGTCATTGGTCTTTTCATCGGTCTATTGAAAAGGTATGTGTCTATTTCAAAACACCTTTATATATTAGTTTATTGCAAAAATGGGCTTCCAAGCTGTACTGAAACAACTGGTATCTTTGCGAACCGTCCACGCGTTATGACGAGTACATATAGACAGTGCACTGGGAAACCTTCCTGGCAGACAAACAAATTAAGAAGTGCTGTCGTAGATCTTTATTCTTGATATAGAGGTGTTTTCCAAATTTAGATATCATATAATTATGATGGATTATTAACTGTTATATTTACTTAATTGGAACTTGGCTCAATATAGACCAAACGCCAAGAATAAATGGGATCTTTATCATAATATTAATCTTCAAATTTCATCATGACGAAAATATGAATGAATCAAAGAAGTTGTGTAAATACTTGTTCAACCAGGATAATAATGACCAATGCTGATAAACCGAAAGCCTTGACACGTGATGTTTGATAGTTTGCAAGTTAAATAGAAAAGACTAATTGCATTGAGAACAGACCCCTTTCGTTGATATCAACATCGGAGTGATAACACGCCTCTCAGAGTCCGAGATTGCTTGATGAGTTTGGGTGTGCTCTCCCTAACTTTACATAATGACAGATTCTGCACCCCAGTCGGGAGTAGAACGATTACGAGTGTGGTCAAATGATAAGTAACTAAGTCATAAGAGCTATAGGAACTTACGCCGTCACCAACTGCAAATCTCTATAACATAGAAGTGAATCATGTATACCGAGTAGTTCGTAACAAGATGTTCTGGCATCATAACTTGTTGAATATGGGTTGAATTTGCATATCGCATACCTGCATGCAGTCTGGCTCAGTCAACGACCTAGGAGGGGGAATGACTCCTGTATGGTGGAAATGTGTTGAACACCGCTTTCAATTGTATTTCAGTTTCATATGGAAATTTCAGCTTGACGTCGGTGGAAAACCAGATATGCTCTGGACTACTAGTATGTCACTGAGGTGCACGAGTGGGTATTTTTTGCTGACACACCAGGAATTGTAAAAGTCTGAAAGTTCACCGACACCTGCTTGTTTTACTGGCTTGTCGCAGAGAAACAATTTGTACAATTGACTCAAGTATATTTTGAGGATGTACATCATGCAGTGACCGCAGCAAAAGAATTACCTGGTACGCAATTATTAGAGCATATCAATCAACTCTCGTAATATTAAATAACATTGATTCCTAAAGCGCGGTTAGGCAAGATTAATGGAGGCTTTTGGATATAATGATACGTAATTAACTATTTAATTTCACTTAATACGATAGCAATTGAAAGCCTAATTGAGGACGTTTATTGTAACAGATGTATGTAAATTGCGACAAAATGTTTTCATTTAAATGACATTTCATGAACTGAGTGTTTAAGGAGGCATAATTCCTCATTCGAAATATTCGTCGATCGGTCCACCGTCGCCAGCAATCTTGACGGTCAGCGGAACCACGACTTAACAGAGCTATACATGGGTCGGGAGTTAACGCACGTATTAGTGTTAATCTATTTCTTGTGAGGAACACATTCATAATATATGTCCGAATCAACCGTCAAAGTTGGTGTGTTTTTAAGTATGGCTTAGTATTGAGTACACATAGCTGTCTCCAACATGTCCCGTGACCATGTACTGGTAATCAAGGATAACTTAAACCAACTCACAAAACGAGTCAAGTAGGCGGTGCACAGAATTTGGGCAAACATGTTTTGTTTGTTATAGGAAGAGAGAGTGTACGCATGTGGTGCACGTGCAGGTCATGCCGATGAAGTTGAGTACGCTCCCGGTGACACACGTATGGTCTTTAGACAACCAAGTGGTCGGTGTGACAAGTCGATACCAGAATTCTCTAAAGGTCGTTTGATCGAAGTTAATTACAACAAATAAACACGTCAAAGCTCGGTGAGCATGGACAAATAGTACATTCTCAGGCTCGAGAATAAACTAAAAAGTCAGGGAGAAAGACTGTACACATCAATTGCAAGCATTGTCACAAGCTGGCATTGCCACCGGTCTGTCTGTATCAACGTTGTAGCATCGTTGATAGCCGAGAGGGGACATCTCCATCGTACTAATTCTGACGGACCAGCCGCTACCTCTTTCTTCACAATGGTACGCGCTAGTGGGCGGACCTCATACCTACGGGGTTAGTTGTCGGGTCAGTATTCAACTTATTCTGGCCTACCAGTAGGGTATTGGAACTGTGACGCTCGGCAATTACAATCAGTAAGTGAGTATGGTGTCACTTTACTTTAGCAATATTCAAGCAAAATCACGGCGAGGGACACCAGAAATGGGCTCAGCACATTGTAGCCATGTGGGGAATCGAACCTGGGTAAGCGCGTTAATCACAAGGCCATCGCCCCAAATACAACCGGTTTCCGAGTCGATTGAATTAGATTCATGACAATACTATGTGAATCCCCGTTTTTAAAGTCTCATTCGAAGAACTCACAGGAAAGGTATTTCCGTATTTTCCCATCCTGTGGCTCTGTGACGATGCATGTGGAGAATTACGGCAGGCACATGCCTGTTCTGTTGAAATCTCGAATTTTCATTTGCCTGATTTTGCCTACCAGCTCCATAAACCAAGGACTTGTTTCTCTGTTATTTTCATGCGTTTAATCAATTTGTTCCCAAAGTGACAGTATGGAATAAATATAGCCTGTAAATGGAATAGATTGTAGTTAGACTTCACGTGGAATTAACATACAACTTACAACATAACTGTTAAAACATATATCTGTTTTTTACATTGGCTACTCGCGGACGTAAATCATATGTTCATCTGTCATCAATTCCTCGCGTATTCAGCTTTATGAATGTCTCAGATGGTTTTTTTGTTGGGTTTTTTAAAAAAACAAGCGAAAACCCGATTGTAATAAATCACTGTAATTTATAAGTTGAGCGTGGGATACGTTTATCAAGTGGACAATATGATCGATCCATTGTCTGTCCAACTGCCGGAAGATGCCGCTCCCTTCCAGGTAATGTATTTGTACGTTTTGCCCGCAACTGTTTGTATATTTTGCCCGCAAAGGGTTTGAAAGAAGACTTATTGGGTGATTGTGTTGACCACAGTGATGGTGCAATATTTCTGTCCTTGTGTAGACTCTTCATACAAAACTCAACGCCTCTATGGTGTAGTTGATAGAGTGTCTGCCTGGAGAGCGGAAGGTCGGTTCGATGCCCAGGCGGTACGTGTTTCCCTCCATGGCGCTTGGCACTAAGGGGATAAAACAGAGTGCGTCTGAGGGGGGTATCCGTGTTAACCTGTGACATGGTATCTCAATGGGCTAGCACTACAAAACTGGCATAAAATTCTTCACATTTAGATACCTATGCCTCTGTTTAAGAACTCCCCATTGTGCGAAAACTATGCCTCTTAAATCACATTTACTTGATTTCCTTTAGCCTTAAATTTGTAATTTGATCTTCACGTATATACCAAGCAAGTCCAAACACACACATAGTACGTCGTACATACTGGTCCAATGTGTCGCATGTCCTCAACCAGTGCCTGTACATATCGAATACACAGGATTCAGTGTAACTATCTTTTTCTCATATCATCTACTCTTACGACGCAGGTCTTGTGACTAATGCATAAAGAAAGTTTGAATCACATGGAGATATCTCTTCAACTTTGAATAATGATAATTATCAGTAATCGAATGGTCACTGAATATTAACACGTCTTCTATTTGTCTTGCGTCCCCATCACGTTGTCGTGGATTCTTTCACTCACTCACTCACTCACTCACTCACAACGCCTTTATAAATGTGCACAAGACTCTTGTATGTGAATACCCGGCTCCTCAAGTATCGTAGTATTCAATGTTATCGGTGACTGAAAGTTGGAGACCCTTAAGTTTATAATCCCACACACAAATCGTATTCCTTCTGGTGCACTAGACGGCGCTTGGTGTCATTGGTGTGAGTCAAATTTGAATTTGGCGTAGCAGAGTCACTGTGCAACAGGTATAGTCAGATAATTAGTGTCCACAAAGGATTGACTTTTTAAAAATGTACGTTAAATACTCACTCACACACACATTCACCCCAACTAATTCACTCCCACCAACTCATTTAAATCAATTCACCCCAACAAACTCACTTCAGTCAATTCACTCACTCCGAACTCACATATTCTAGCCAACTCACTCACTGACCTACTTTTTTCTTCCATTGCCTTCCAGTAGACACTAATGACCCTCTTGGATGGATGGTGTTTTTTACGCCTGGGGCAGACTATCTTCTGATCTCAACATTCCCCCAAACGACCTGCGTGATGAGCATACCGGATAGGCGGTGTACCAGTGCAGGGTTTGACACTGACATTCACTCAGCATTGACATGACCAGGTGTGCGTCTACAACACATTAATGATAACAAATGATAAACCGTATCACATCTGACAGTTTGAAAACCATTAGATAAAACACTGCCTCGTACGTCAGACAACCTTGTAATTTCACCATAGAATCCTCCATTATTATATACAATATGCTTCCAGTGCACAAGGTTTCTTCATGCTAAGCTGTTGGGTATAATGACTTTGTTCTCCGCTGATTACTAATGCGTATTTGCCGTTCTGTCACGTCCTCTTATGTCCTGTCATGTCCTCTTATGCCGTCTTAGGTCCTGTTATGTCCCCTTAGGTCCTGTTATGTCCTCTTAGGTTTTGTTATACCCTCTTAGGTCCTGCTATACCCTCTTAGGTCCTGTTATGTTCTCTTAGGTCCTGCTATACCCTCTTAGGTCCTGTTTTAACCTCTTAGGTCCTGTTATGCCATCATAGGTCCTGTTATGTCCTCTTAGGTCCTGTTATACCCTTTGAGATCCTGTTATACCCTCTTAGGTCCTGTTATACCATCTCAGGTCCTGTTATCCTGTCAGGTCCTCTTATGCCCTCCTAGGTCCTGTTATGTCCTCGTAGACCCTGTTATGCCGTCTTAGGTCCTGTTATGTCCTCTTAGGTCCTGATATGTCTTCTTCGGTCCTGTTATGCCCTCTTAGGTCCTGCTATGCCCTCTTAGGTCCTGTTATGCCATCTTCCGTCCTGCTATACCCTCTTAGGCTCTGTTATAACCTCTTATGTCCTGTTATGCCATCTTAGGTCCTGTTGTGTCCTCTTAGGTCATGTTATACCTTTTGAGATCCTGTTATACCCTTTGAGGTCATGTTATATTATCTCAGGTCCTGTTATACCCTCTCAGGTCCTGTTATACCATCTCAGGTCCTGTTATGCCCTCTTAGGTCCTCTTATGCCCTCTTACGTCCTGTTATGTCCTCGTAGGTCCTGTTATGCCATCTTAGGTCCTGTTACGTCATTGTAGGCCCTGTTATGCCATCTCAGGTCCTGTTATACCCTCTTAGGTCCTGTTATACCCTCTTAGGTCCTGTTATACCACATCACGTCCTGTTAAACCCTCGTAGGTCCTGTTATACCATCTCAGGTCCTGTTATCCTGTCAGGTCCTGTTATGTCCTTGTAGACACTGTTATTCCGTCTTTGGTCCTGTTATGTTCTCTTAGTTCCTGATATGTCCTCTTAGGTCCTGTTTTGTTCCCTGAACTCCGGTTATACCCTCTTAGGTCCGGCTATACCATCTCAGGTCCTGTTATACCATTTCAGGTCCCGCTATGTCCTCTTAGGTCCTGTTATATTCTCGTAGGCCCTGGTATGCCGTCTTAGGTCCTGTTAAGTCCTCTTAGGTCCTGTTATGCCTTCTTAGGTCCTGTTATACCCAATTAGGTTCTGTTATGCCCTCTTACGTCCTGTTGTACCATCTTAGGTCCTGTTATGCCCTCTAAGGTCTTGTTATGTCCACGTAGGTCCTGTTATGCTATCTTAGGTTCTGATATGTCCTCGTAGGCCCTGTTATACCATCTCAGGTCCTGTTATAACCTCTTAGGTCCGGTTATACCATCTCAGGTCCTGTTATACCATCTCAGGTCCCGCTAGGTCTTGTTATATCCTCTTAGGTCCTGTTATGCCGTCTTAAATCCTGTTATGCCGTCTTAGGTTCTGTTATGTCCTCTTAGATCCTGTTATGCCCTGTTAGGTCCTTTTATGCCCTCTTTGGTCTTGCTTTGTCCTCTTAGGTCCTGATATGTCCTATTAGGTCCTGTAATGCCTTCTTAGGTCCTTCTATACCCTCTTAGGTCCTGTTATGTCATCTTAGGTCCTGCTATACCCTCTTAGGTCCTGTTAAGTCCTCTTAGGTCCTGTTATGTCCTCTTAGGTCCTGCTATGCCATCTTAGGTCCTGTTATCTCCTCTTAGGTCCTGTTATGCCATCCTAGGTTCTGTTATGTCCTCTTAGGTCCTGTTATGCCGTCTTAAATCCTGTTTTGCCGTCTTAGGTCCTGTTAAGTCCTGTTAAATCCTGTTATGCCCTCTTAGGTCCTGTTATACCCTCTTAGGTCCTCTTATGCCTTCTTACGTCCTGTTATGTCCTCGTAGGTCCTGTTATGCTATCTGAGGCCCTGTTATGTCCTCATAGGCCCTGTTATACCATTTCAGGTCCTGTTATACCATCTTAGGTTCTGTTATACCCTCTTAGGTCCTGTTATGCCCTCTTAGGTCCTATTATGTCCTCGTAGGTCCTGTTATATCCTCGTAGGTCCTGTTATACCCTCTTATGCCCTCTTACGTCCTGTTATGTCTTCGTAGGTCCTGTTATACCATCTCAGGTCCTGTTATCCTCTCAGGTCCTCTTATGCCCTCTTAGGTCCTGTTATGCCCTCTTAGGTCCTGTTATATTCTCGTAGGCCCTGCTATGCCGTCTTAGGTCCTGTTAAGTCCTCTTTGGTACTGTTATGGCCTCTTAGGTCCTGTTATACCCTCTTAGGTCCTGTTATGCCCTCTTAGGTCCTGTTATGTCCTCGTAGGTCCTGTTATGCTAACTTAGGTTCTGATATGTCCTCGTAGGCCCTGTTATACCATCTCAGGTCCCGCTATGTCCTCTTAGGTCCTGTTATGTCCTCTTAGGTCCTGTTATACTGTCTTAAATCCTGTTATGCTGTCTTAGGTCCTGTTATGTCCTCTTAGATCCTGTTATGCCCTGTTAGGTTCTGTTATGCCCTCTTTGGTCTTGCTTTGTCCTCTTAGGTCCTGATATGTCCTCTTAGGTCCTGTTATGCCCTCTTATGTCCTTCTATACCCTCTTAGGCCCTGTTATGCCATCTTAGGTCCTGCTGTACCCTCTTAGGTCCTGTTAAGTCATCTTAAGTCCTGTTATGTGCTCTTATATCCTGTTATGCCGTCTCAAATCCTGTTATGTCGTCTTAGGTCCTGTTTAGCTCCTTTTAGGTCCTGTTATACCCTTTGAGGTCCTGTTATACCCTCTCAGGTACTGTTATACCATCTCAGGACCTGTTATCTCCCCTTAGGTCTTGTTTTGCCCTCTTAGGTCCTGTTATGCTATCTTAGGTTCTGTAACGTCCTCGTAGGTCCTGTTATGCCGTCTTAAATCCTGTTATGTCGTCTTAGGTCCTGTTTAGCTCCTTTTAGGTCCTGTTAAGCCCTCTTAGGTCCTGTAATACCCTCTTAGGTCCTGTTATGCCCTCGTAGGGCCTGTATATCCTCGTAGGTCCTCTTATACATGTACCTTCTTAGGTCCTCTTATGCCCTCCTACGTCCTGTTATGTCCTCGTAGGTCCTCTTATGCCATCTAAGGTCCCGCTATACCCTCTTAGGTCCTGTTAAGTCATTCTAGGTCCGGTTATGCCATCTTAGGTTCTGTTATGTCCTCTTAGGTCCTGTTATTCCATCTAAGGTCCTGTTGTGTCCTCTTAGGTCCTGTTATACCCTTTGAGGTCCTGTTATACCCTCTCAGGTCCTGTTATCTCCCCTTAGGTCTTGTTTTGCCCTCTTAGGTCCTGTTATGCTATCTTAGGTTCTGTAACGTCCTCGTAGGTCCTGTTATGCCGTCTTAAATCCTGTTATGTCGTCTTAGGTCCTGTTTAGCTCCTTTTAGGTCCTGTTAAGCCCTCTTAGGTCCTGTAATACCCTCTTAGGTCCTGTTATGCCCTCGTAGGGCCTGTATATCCTCGTAGGTCCTCTTATACATGTACCTTCTTAGGTCCTCTTATGCCCTCCTACGTCCTGTTATGTCCTCGTAGGTCCTCTTATGCCATCTAAGGTCCCGCTATACCCTCTTAGGTCCTGTTAAGTCATTCTAGGTCCGGTTATGCCATCTTAGGTTCTGTTATGTCCTCTTAGGTCCTGTTATGCCGTCTTAAATCCTGTTATGTCGTCTTAGGTCCTGTTTAGCTCCTTTTAGGTCCTGTTAAGCCCTCTTAGGTCCTGTAATACCCTCTTAGGTCCTGTTATGCCCTCGTAGGGCCTGTATATCCTCGTAGGTCCTCTTATACATGTACCTTCTTAGGTCTTTTTATGCCCTCCTACGTCCTGTTATGTCCTCGTAGGTCCTCTTATGCCATCTAAGGTCCCGCTATACCCTCTTAGGTCCTGTTAAGTCATTCTAGGTCCGGTTATGCCATCTTAGGTTCTGTTATACCATCTCAGGTCCTGTTATGTCCTCTTAGGTCATGTTATGCCCTCTTAGGTCCTGTTATACCCTCTTAGGTCCTGTTATGCCCACTTAAGTCCTGTTATACCCTCTTAGGTCCTCTTATGCCTTCTTAGGTCCCGTTATTCCATCTAAGGTCCTGTTGTGTCCTCTTAGGTCCTGTTATACCCTTTGAGGTCCTGTTATACCCTCTCAGGTCCTGTTATACAATCTTAGGTTCTGTTATGTCCTCTTAGGTCCTGTTATGCCCTCTTAAGTCCTTTTATGCCCCCTTACGTCCTCTTATGTCCTCGTAAGTCCTGTTATACTATCTTAGGTCCTGTTATGTCCTCATAGGGCCCTGTTATACCATCTCAGGTCCTGTTATACCCTCTTAGGTCCTGTTATACCCTCTTTGGTCCTGTTATACCATCTCAGGTCCTGTTATGTCCTCTTAGGTCATGTTATGCCCTCTTAGGTCCTGTTATACCCTCTTAGGTCCTGTTATGCCCACTTAAGTCCTGTTATACCCTCTTAGGTCCTCTTATGCCTTCTTAGGTCCTGTTATGTTCTCGTAGGTCCTGTTGTGCTATCTTAGGTTCTGATATGTCCTCGTAGGCCCTGTTATACCATCTCAGGTCCTGTTATACCCTCTTAGGTCCGGTTATACCATCTCAGGTCCTTTTATGTCCTCTTTGGTCTTGCTTTGTCCTCTTAGGTCCTGATATGTCCTCTTAGGTCCTGTTATGCCCTCTTATGTCCTTCTATACCCTCTTAGGCCCTGTTATGCCATCTTAGGTCTTGCTATGCCTGCTTAGGTCCGGTTAAGTCATCTTAAGTCCTGTTATGTTCTCTTATGTCCTGTTATGCCGTCTTAAATCCTGTTATGCCGTCTTAAGTCCTGTTTAGCTCCTTTTAGGTCCTGTCATACCCTTTGAGGTCCTGTTATACCCTCTCAGGTACTGTTATACCATCTCAGGACCTTTTATCTCCCCTTAGGTCTTGTTTTGCCCTCTTAGGTTCTGTTATGTCCTCGTAGGTCCTGTTATGCCCTCTTAGGTCCTGCTATACCTTCTTAGGTCCTGTTAAGTCCTCTTAGGTCCTGTTATGCCCTCTTAGGTCCTGTTATGTCTTCGTAGGTCCTGTTATATCCTCGTAGGTCCTCTTATACCCTCTTAGGTCCTCTTATGCCCTCTTAGGTCCTGTTATGTCCTCGTAGGTCCTGTTATGCTATCTAAGGTCCTGCTATACCCTCTTAGGTCCTGTTAAGTCATCTTATGTCCTGTTATGCCCTCTTAGGTCCTGTTATACCCTCTTAGGTCCTGTTATGCCTTCTTACGTCCTCTTATGTCCTCGTAGGTCCTCTTATGCTATCTTCGGTCCTGTTATTTCTTCGTAGGCCCTGTTATACCATCTCAGGTCAATTTATCCTCTCAGATCCTGTTATGCCATCTTAGGTCTTGTTATGCCCTCTTAGGCTCTGTTATGTCCTTGTAGGCCCTGTTATGCCGTCTTAGGTCCTGATATGTCCTCTTCGGTCCTGTTATGCCCTCTTAGGTCCTGTTATACCCTCTTAGGTCCTGTTATGCCCTCTTAGGTCCTGTAATACCCTCTCAGGTCCTGTTATACCCTCTCAGGTCCTGTTATACCATCTCAGGTCCTGTTATACCCTCTCAGGTCCTGTTATAACATCTTAGGTGCTGTTATACAATCTTAGGTTCTGTTATGTCCTCTTAGGTCCTGTGATGCCTCTTAGGTCCTGTTAAGTCCTTTTTAGGTCCTGTTATGCCCTCTTAGGTCCTGTTATGCCCTCTTAGGTCCTGTTACGTCCTTGTAGGCCCTGTTATACCATCTCAGGTTCTATTATACCCTCTTAGTTCCTGTTATACCCTCTTTGGTCCTGTTATACCATCTCAGTTCCTGTTATGCCCTCTTAGGTCCTGTTACACTATCTAAGGTCCTGTTATCCTCTCAGGTCCTGTTATGCCCTCTTAGGTCTTGTTATGTCCTCGTAGGCCCTGTATGTTATACCGTCTTAGGTCCTGATATTTCCTCTTAGGTCCTGATATGTCCTCTTTGGTCCTGTTATGCCCTCTTAGGTCTTGTTATGTTCTCTTAACTCCGGTTATGCTCTCTTAGGTCCTGTTATACCATCTCAGGTCCTGTTATACCATCTCAGGTCCCGCTATGTCCTCTTAGGTCCTGTTATGCCCTCTTAGCTCCTTTTATCCCCTCTTAGGTCCTGTTATTCGGTCCAGTAACACCCTTGATCGTTTTGTCAAAGAATTAAGGTAACTATTGATCGTGTAAAAAGTGTAACACCGTTTTCGCCATGGATATCTTAGACTATTGTACTTCATTAATAAAGGATATGAAGCGGACCAGAAATAATGTCACTGCACGATGGAGGACTTCAAATCCAGAAAAGTAAGGTTCTTCCACTTGGGAAATTCTCTTTGCATTGCCTTGGATCTAACGCGACGTTATCCTTGAAGTAATCGTATTATGAGCCTACCCGTACCTTGGTGCCAGATGTTCGATTGTTATACGTGGTTCAGAGGTAGAGTGATACATGAAGTATTCTTCATCTGCGGAGATGGAGATGTCAACACGTCAAAACATGCTGTTTTCATACTGTTAGGTTTTCATCTTCAAGTGTCAATATATGCATAATGTAATCGAAGGTCCTAAAGGAACGTGTTACGAAAACATCATCTGGTTTTATTTATAATAAAGTGAAACAATTTATACCACAGAAGGTAAGCCTTTATCTGTTTACATAATTATGCACACACTGTCGTGGAACTTTGCTCCAAAGGTCAGAAGTGTCATCAAACAAACATAAAGATTTAATTAAAACGACCTGCATAGTGGCCTTCGACAAGCAAGGGTTGCTGAAGACCTAATTTAACCCGGATCTTCACAGGTCTAAAACTGCGAAATATGTCTTTCTTATGCAGTACGTTTTATGTTACTCTATGCATTGTACGTACGTGTGATTTTGTAGCTTTTAGTTCAACGAAACAGATAGAACAAAAATTATTATTATCTTAATCAGGGCTGTGTTTGCTCATGAAAGGCCCATCAACATGGGCAAGTAATAGTTAGATGACTGAAAAATGTTGGTCCAAAATGAATGGTATACTTGCCCCATGTACATACATTTTATAACCCGAGTCGCAAAGTGTGAGGTACATGTGCTTAAAGGCTCGGGGAACATATTGCACGTGCATCACGCAGGGGCGACTCACACAGTGTCCACACAGTTAAGCATACGGTTCCTGAAAATCTTTCACAATACCTTTACAAAACAATGTCTTGTCAGCATTTTAAGTGTTATGAATGTTAGCCGTGTTTTAAATAGGCCAGACAGCTCGGATTCTGATGTTTAATCTTGAGATGATTAGGTAAACTGACCACATCATGATCAACGATTTAACATCGGATCCTCGTGGTCTTACCTACGCTTAAACATAATTATTTCAAAGGTCTAAAACGTTTTCGTAATGTGTCATCATATGAGAGCAGGTCTTATCACTCATTGTAAATCCGTGTGTATTTTGAAAAATGATTAGGCAATTATTACGAATCTCCAACACAATTAGATCGTATTAGATTGATTGCTAGGTAGCCTCTCTACTCTACTGGAACAAGATGGAGGGGGTATCATGTACTTGACTGACTGTAACAAATGAGCCATCAGCTATTGCGCATTAGTTCCCCTATCTGTTTCAATAGCAGTTCTTAAAAGACTAGTCCCTTCTGGTTGGCGGAGATAAGGGGATAGTGAAGGGGGAAATCTGGCGAAAACCTACTCATTAAAGTTATTCTGTCATTCCCACAGGTGGTAATTTACAAGAGCCGGGATTTATTTTTTGGATGGCGTTTTGGTGGTCGAAACAACTAATAGATTATGATCCTCAGCCGCCACCATGATGCAGTCTGACTTGGGATTGTTATAAGAACTCGCTTTGTTATTCAAAATATGACTGCTTATAGTTACCTCCTGGACAATTAGATTTAATGTTGTATACAGGGTGCCAAATCTCCCCCACGTGGTAAGTGTATTGGCTGCCTAAACGGTAAACTGCCGAGCAAAAGACAGTATACATTTAAGAAACTGATAACATTATTCAATGTTTTCCACTAAAATATTTATCATAAAACCCATGTTTGGCTTAACAATCGAATGAATACGCAAAATAGACTGGATCGTTGCCAAAATATCACAGGTAATGACAGATCATATAAGATTTGTCACTTGACTGCATGGAAAAGGGCCGCAGAAGTAAGAATAACCAGTAATTACGCACTTTGCACTGCGCAACAGACCCGTGAATATCCGGGGTTGAATGGGTCTTCAGCAGCCCATGCTTGCCGTAAAAGGCGACTATGCTTGTCGTAAGAGGCGACTAACAGGATCGGGTGGTCAGGCTCGCTGACTTGGTTGATACATGTCATCGTATCCCATTTGCGTGGATCGATGCTTATGACATCAATCACTGGATCGTC
The DNA here is from genome assembly GCF_022045235.1 of Haliotis cracherodii. NCBI lineage: Eukaryota > Metazoa > Mollusca > Gastropoda > Lepetellida > Haliotidae > Haliotis > Haliotis cracherodii. Next base: position 5,348,794 of record NW_027266277.1, read on the forward strand.
TGGTCCAGACTCGATTATTTACAGACCGTCGTCATATAGCTGGAGTATTGTTGAGTGCGGCGTTGAACAAACAAACAAACAAACAAAAACTTGTAGGATCAACTGAATCGTCAGACCAGGAAGCACCCTCACCCGTAACAGAAACGTCAACAGCTGGATGCCGCACTGAGGGAGGAGCAGCAGGTTATTTCCAATGACGTCATCAAGCGGCTGACTACATCGCTGTGACGGCGAGTCTGGGCGTGCATTTGTGCTCGTGGTGGTTACATTCGGTATTGACAATGTCTTGTATCTGTGAAGCAATTCAAAGTGCTTCCTTCTGATTGTCATTGTGTACTGTGCATTGCTTTCTCCATGTTGTTTCAGACGTCATGCACGTCACCTGTAGGATGGATGTAATATCGATACCTGTACGAAATACATCACCATCGAGTAACCATTTCCTGTTGTTTGTTTATGTTAAGTCACCATCGAACATGGGTGTAAACTGTCTTTTGTCCGGCAGTTTACGCAGAAAGACGTTTAGGCAAATCCCAGTAATGTTGTGTTAACACCTTCACTTTTATGAAACCTAGAGTTCGTATTCTTTGTTGTCCCATTCCATGTGAATGAAACACACGAGAAGATTGTTTACATATTGTCTGCTATGATTATATTTATGGCCTGGGAGAAACAAATATCTAAACAATTCGTTTTCATTATTAGTAAAATCTCATCTCTTTATAAGGTTAAATTCATACTTTTAAGAATAATAATTATATGTGCTTTTTCGTTGAAGTTGCCGGTGATCATAATTTCAATTTTGTCAATACACTTCAATACATTTCTGAACTCAAGGGTGAATGTACATTGAAATAAATGCAAAATATGTCTTGATGAATGATGAATCTAAATGTGATAATGAAAAACATGAGCCTGGTCTTTCAGTCTGTCTTCAAGCGAAGATAAGAAATATCTCCGTTGTACGATTCCGACTTCATCATGATCATGTGTTTATGAATCGCGTTTAATTAATGATACCAGGTCTTCGCGAAAAGGGGAGCATCTCCTGCCCCATCGGTTGCATGATGTCATAAACGCATGCAAAGTTAATTTTGCACCAGAAGTTGAACTTTTCCCTCTTGTCATGCATGCATAAATAGATCAACACATGACACATATGAGCCAGTTTCACAGGCATGATTTTAGTTCAGGTCGGTGAATCAGTGGAAGGACCGTCATTGAACGATTTCAGATCTTCGATATACCTGGAGCTTAATTTCACCTACTTGGCCCAATTCTTTTGTTTTCAATTTGTCAGTCCAAGCAGAATGCCCATTCATATGCTTCAGGAAACACAGTATTAAATGCATATATTAAGTCTGTCTTGTCATTGCATATATACAATCTCGATAATAAGTTTATATACTATCATATAACATGTGTATATTGAAATAAATTAGATTGAATATGAGTCTCAGATAATTTCTCAACATGTTCGGCATGTACACCTGAAACATATTCGATACTGATTTGCAAACAAAAGGCTTCAAAATCTGAAACCTCTGATTGAAACAACTGATTTCACGGCGCATCTTCGCCGTTACGAGTATTTATAGAAAAGTACTTATTTCCCAATCACTGTAAAATCACGGGTTACGCAATACAAGAGGTGCTGCTACTACAATTATTATATTATAAGTATGTGTCTCAATACATTTTGGGCAGAAACCACGATGAGTGTGCTTCATGTTATAGGACAACAGGGAGCTTGAATTTAGGTGGCGTTCTGTATCCGCTTGTGACGTCATACCTTCGGCTACCAGGATCGGTGTGAGGTTATAGTAGTGACATGCCATGACGAATTAAATCTTCCAAGACTTGTTTAATTGTATCCAGAGGGCAGCTTCATGTTGGCTTATGAATGCTTGTCTAAAGACCGATGAAGTAAATAACCAATGTTTGATTAAATACAGAGACATACTTAAAGACTGTTGCCGGTGTTTCCTAAATTCTAATTGAGAACCCACTCCTCTTTACTAAACGTATTGCGTTTAGAGATTACCTCACGCTGCACAATCGGTCCCAGATTCATTTCCCAGATTCATTTATGCTCGGTTAAATCCACATACAATCTAGCACTATCATAGCTCTACATATTCCAACCATATCACTGTGAATGAACTCGCCATCTGATTGAAAGGTGTATCATGCATGTAATTTGTAATGCCATGACTTATTCAAGAGAACCTGATCTGAAATTCCCAAAGGTTTCTTGACGTGTTTGAAACCGACATGTCCATGTTTAAAAAGAAGTCCCTTATCACCAGCGCTGTGATGTATTGCACATTCCCTGTGCTTCTCGTGATTTAAGTCACTATGGGCAGTCTCTGAACTGAATTTGTTCGTCTATGTAAGTGAAACACTAATCCTGAATTTCAATTCGGTTCCTTCCAATTCGTTGTGGATAACTTACAAATCTGTGCTTTGTATCCAACTACACGTATTTCCATTTGCACAAAACCCTAAATACAGCCACTTCATAGAGAGCAGATCTAGGATAGACATACATAACCACAGGGGTACTGTTATTATCGTCGAAGAGTATGCGTGGCAAATTATAACGTCGATCGCCAATTTCAAACTTCTTATGATGTTTCTGTTAGCTTTGATCTTACCAGAAATAAGTTATTTGACTTCTACTGACACTTCGAAACAGAGCTCAATGGTAATGTCTTTCTCCAGAGGTGCTCTATTCCCTCTTGTTCCAATCACTGTTTATGTGTTACCGAGCCATGTAAACACGGTTGATGGCTTCCTCCAACAGAAACAGAAATTTGGTCAACTTTTTCATAAACCAGCAGATTACTTTCAGACATCCACAATTGCAGGTTGTGCAGATGAGATATAACGGCCATAACTTAATTTCTTCTATTTCAGCTTTATTTTCAAGTGGGTGTTAGAGGCCGGTCCTTGTATTTAAACGGATGTGTTATAACACCTTTGCGTTATTGATGGTTACATTCCTGGAGAACCTCGACGTACTGTGCTGCGTCGAATGTATTTCCTCTCCATCAAACATTTTTACCTTTGAGGTGGCGACTGCGTCATGTATGCGCGGTCACAATAACGGTAAAGCAAACATGTATCATTATCGTAATAAGGTTACATGTATTAAAATGTACAAATGTCTTTGTGAACATGTTCCTTTTTTCCTAATCGATATGAGGAAGCCCGCATCAAGTCCAATTACACAGCAGTGAGCAATTACAGATAGTTTCAAGTTAGCTACACATGTCAACGGTGACTTAGATATCACAAGGATGTATTCTCCCCTCTTGTCATTATTCATTTTTATGTCTGAGCGAAATGCTGTGTTTGGCAGTTGTGATTCCATTAAACGAGTCACAAAATGATAGGAAAATGAGACTGGTTGTGTCAGTGAATGTTCAGACGGAGTTTATACCCGTCTGCATTGCGGTGTGTTTTCATTACAAGGCAAACAACCTGCAACTATTCGTCTTAGGCCACACAGTGGTTTTGAAAAAACAAATGCTGCCTGTCAAAAACGGTTCTATAACATTAACAATTCAGCTGATCCATAATATGCCGTTGTATTACAGAAAGCATAAAGAGCCATTTGAACGTGTCAAACATCGGCTGTGTCCATGTTATTAGACAGCCAACAAGATTCTAGACATGCTCATCCTTCAACTCCCTCTCTTGCATGCATGTGTACAGTATAGCTGGTGTATGATCTAAGAGTTACACTTGCCATACCTGGCCATACATCAAGGAGGATGGCTGGTGTATGATCTAAGAGTTACACTTGCCATACCTGGCCATACATCACGGAGGATGGCTGATGTATATGACGGAGAGGCCACATGAGGCGGGAAGATCGACTGATTATAATTCAAGAATTCGTCATTGTGAAGAACAGATGAGGTGGTGTGATCAGCTGCTTGTGTGGGTCAGAAAATCTATGACATTTCACACTTACTGAAATATATAGCAAGAAGATTAGGAATTGCGGTATTTCTATTATGAGAAACAGATCATTCTGCCATGCCTCTCGTAAAGCCAGGTGTTTCGACTAACTCATTCCAACGTTTTTACTCCTAAGGCACCGAATCACATACCGTTTTTATATATATATTATTTACGTATAGAAAATTTAATTACATTTCGGCTCCAATCTTATGACAAATGACATCAGATGGATAATCTTTCAAGGCAAATTTGTAGTATGGTCTTCCATTCTTCAGAAGAGCAGTTGAAACGTGTTACAAGCTCCGGTTACAACAGTTTGTAAAACGTCTTGGTTCAGACCAAATTCAGTCTAATATTTACATATTGAACACTAGTTCTGTTTATATTCTGGTTTAATATGTCTCCTTCACCGAACCTTTGGTCTAAATACATCTAGTTGTTGTTGTAACGATAGGAGTTCACTTTATTGGGTATTCAAACATGTAATGTCAACATAGGGGGGATCAAAGACAGAAGATCTGACACATATGAAGATTTAATGTCTGCTTAGGCTTGGATCGTGGCAAGCATGATCAACACGAATTTATGCTTGAAGGAAAACTGTAGATTAAACAGTGGGTCATAAAAACTAGCACGTCACGGTAGCCCTTCTCGTAACTGTCCTGCGTTCGACAGTCCGGCGGTCGTCAAGGTCCGATGTCTTTACTTTCATTAGTGTTCTGTTAGAGAATTTGTTGTCCATCAATATTATTCTCTAGCAATTTAATCTCATACTTTTATCGTGTATTGATGTGACATGTTATCTTATACATGTATACAAGCTTATTTATGTAACGAGATTATTTAGGACTATGTAGATATTTCTTATATATTTATGGTCAGTTTTGCCATCTTACTAATTTACATATCTGGTTGTAAATCTTGAATGTTACTTTTGGGAAGCTCGATCTCATGTTCGGAACTTTAATTTTGGTGTCTACAACTCCAATATTGGTAGTAGTTAGTTTTCTAATAGGGTTTTCCTTACTTTAGAAACAGTTTGTAGTTAGCTCGTCTGACAATACAGTTGCTCGGGCGAGGTTGTCGTCTCCGAGGTCCGCGAGTAAGGTTCATAACTCTTGACTGTGACATTTAATTGTCACTCACTCATTCACTAAAACCCTTGGCGATATCTAGTGTAGACACTGCCAGGATTCACAGGACCGATCGTATACGGGTTGCCTTGTTACTGGGTGGTCAGGTCGAAACTTTGGTTCGCAAGTAAATAATAATGGGACAGTTTTCAATCTTGTACTGACTTACTCTGGTGTTACTGGGTGACACCGCGTCGTTTTTCTACCCTTGTTACGGTCTAGTGACCGCACCTCTCCCGAGTTTTATTTCCGACAGAGTTCGGCAAAGCCCGGCGGTCGTCGTTGCTCAGTGTCATTGCATGAGGTGTGTGAGAATTCGTGTCCCGACTATTTCATTCTCGTGATTTAATGGCACACTCATGTCATGTATGTTTGTTATAACTTTTGGGGAATTTATATGTACACTGGGAGATTTTTCATGGTGTTTATGATCGTTTTTGCCTCCTCAGTAAGCCTCCTCAAACATTGTTTGTGGTAAATCTTTAATCTTTTTGGTTAAGCGCTCCAGACTATTGTATTCCCCGGCTGTCCAGGAGAGACTGACCCTCTTCGATGTCTGCGCACTGTATTTCTAAACCTTTTCAAGATCTTGTTTCTTTACCTCCAGGATTGGTTAGGCCGTTCTACCGGTCGGTTTGCTAATGGATGGTCACTTCGGTCTCCTCCCACTAGTAAGACAGCCCAGTTGTGAGACACCTTAAAACAACAATGTCATACCTGGTTGCACATGTTAATCAGGTAATTAACCCCTATCATGAAAATGGACTTGTCTTATTATAGACAAAAGAAATGACTCAAGATGCTTGATACCCTCTTTTACTTTATTTCATTCAACATTTTAATTCATCCATCCCTTAAATCCATTGTTTTAAAATATTCGCTTCTGGCTTCATAATCCACCCAGTTTGAGACTATGTAGTCATCATGGGTCTCTCTCCAGGGTGCTGCAATGTCGACTTCAGCTCTGGTTTTAGAGAGTTTCGGGATGGTGTGTGCGGTGTCTGTACATGGCGCTGCCGACTGAGCTGAAGGAGGGAAATATAGCTGCAGCCGCCGGATCAAGTCTCAAGACCTCGTCGTTGTAGAGGGCTGGCATAGGAGTGGTTAGATTCTCTTGCTCTCTTCCTTAAGCTGCCATGGAACTGTATTCTGCTGGTGTCTTCTGGTGGGTGGTTGTGTACTGTGAAATTTCTGACAAAATTTCCAACTGTTGTACATTTGCCAATGCAGGTATTAACGGTACATCGCCAGTGAGTACCAGTTTGTCTTACTTTGTTCTTGTAGTGGAGATATCCCTGAAAGGTGACCTGGAGAGTACCTCTTTGACTGGTAATAAACTCAACCTGCTGCAAACCTGCCATGATTGTGCATGAAATGTTCTTACTTACTTACTTACTTTGGAGAATTAATGTGCGCTTTCCGACTGATCCGTATTTTGCACACGGGCCCGGCCAGGCCATTTAATGTGTTTCCGAAAGGGGCGAAAGTGGTGTGTGCAACCCAAGAGAGGGCTTTAAGGGTTGCTTATATAGAATTTTGGAATTTTGAGATTTGGAATAGATGCCGATGGGGTTGGGGAGGAGAACTAAGGGAGCTGGGTATGGTGGATGTTTGTTTGTTTATGTAATTTTGATTTGGTAGATTACAGTGTTTTTAGATGCGTTTTATTAGTTCCGTTTTGATTAAGAATACGCCTAAGGCCTTGAAGTTTTCTAGTTTATTTTGTGGGTTTAGTATTGCTTCTAGAGTGAGAGCCTTGTTTAGATTGAGGGTGGTTTGTAATGCGGTTCGATGTGTTAGGTAGTGTGTGCAGTGGATGAGTGCGTGTTCTGGGGTTTCTAGTTGTTTGCAGTGTGGGCAGTTACCTGTAGTATGTTTTTTTTAAATTTTTAGATGGTTATTTAGGTTGGTGTGTCCTGTTTGGAGTTTAGTGATTACTCTGTCGATTTTTTTTGATGGATGGAGAATTTTTGGTTTGGTTAGTGGTTTGCTGAGTCCATTTTTGATTTGGCTATTTGAGTTTAGATAAAGGTTATGCAATTTTTTGGTGATTTTTTTCTTGTTTACGCTTTTAATTTCTGATTTTGAGATGGGTAGGTTTAGGCTCATTTCTGGTATTTTGAGAGATAATTTAGCTGCTTTATCGGCGCTTTCGTTGCCGTAAATTCCTACGTGGGCGGGGATCCACAAGAAGGTTATTTGTTTGCCTGCTTTTGTTAGGTCGTTGGAGCTTTTAAGTATTTGATTTATTAATTTAGGTCGTTTTTTTGGTATTTTTGTTTTGGAGGGCTTGTAGTCCACTAAGGGAGTCTGTAAGTATTAGGATTTTTTTGTGTTTTTTGGATTCTTGATTATGGAGGGCTGAGGCCATGCCCATTAGTTCTGCCGTGAATATTGATTGGTTGTTTGGGAGTCGGAAGGATTGTGTGGTTTTAGTTGGTTGTGTGGTATGGACTCCGAAACCTGTGTGTTTGGAGGTCGGATCTGAAGATCCGTCAGTGTAAATGTGACACCAATTTGGCCAATTTTCGTGTATGTATGCTAGTGTGGTGGTTTTAGCTATGTTTGGGTCGGTTTGTTTATTTATTTGGCTAGCTATTGTTTGTGTATGAAATGTTCACTGACTGACTGCCTGATATAGAAGATTTAACGTGCGCTTTCCGACTGTAGCGTATTTCGCACACGGGCCTGGCCAGACCATTTAGTGTATTCCGAGAAGGGTGAAAGTGGTGTGTGCAACCCAAGAGGGGGCTTTTAGGGATGGCTTATATTGATTTTTTGAAATTTTGAAATTTGGAATAAATGCCGAGGTGGGTGGAGGAGGGAACTAAGGGAGCCGGGTGAGGTGGGTGTTTGTATGTTTATTGGATTTTGGATTGGTAGATTAATTAGGTTTTAGATGCGCTTAATTAGGTCTGTTTTGATTAGGAATACGCCTAGGGCCTTGAAGTTTTCTAGTTTATTTTGAGGGTTTAGTATTTCATCTAGAGTAGGAACCTTATTTAGATTGAGGGTGGTTTGTAGTGTGGTTCTGTGTGTTTGGTAGTGGGTGCAGTGGATGAGTGCGTGTTCTGTGGTTTCGGGTTGTTTGCAGTGGGGGCAGTTGCCTGTGGTGTGTCTTTCAAGTTGTTTTAGGTGGTTATTTAGGTTGGTGTGTCCTGTTCGGAGTTTTGTAATTAATCTGTCAATTTTTTTAGAGGGGTGTAGGATTTTAGGTTTGGCTTGTGGTTTTCTGAGCACTTTTTTGATTTGGCTATTTGAGTTTTGATATTGATTATGCCATTTTTTGGTTATTTTTTGTTTGTTTACACTTTTAATTTCTGATTTTGAGATGGGTAGGTTTAGGCTCATTTCTGGTATTTTGAGAGATAATTTAGCTGCTTTATCGGCGCTTTCGTTGCCGTAAATTCCTACGTGGGCGGGGATCCACAAGAAGGTTATTTGTTTGCCTGCTTTTGTTAGGTCGTTGGAGCTTTTAAGTATTTGATTTATTAATTTAGGTCGTTTTTTTGGTATTTTTGTTTTGGAGGGCTTGTAGTCCACTAAGGGAGTCAGTGAGAATTAGGATTTTATTGTTGTTTTTAGATTGTTGGTTATGCAGGACTGAGGCCATGCCTATAAGTTCGGCCCTGAATATAGATTGGTTGTTAGGGAGTCGGTAAGATTGTGTGGATATAACTGGTTGTGTGGTATGGACTCCGAAGCCCGTGTGGTTGGAGATCGGGTCTGAAGATCCGTCAGTGTATATGTGACACCAATTTGGCCAATTTTCGTGTATGTATGCAAGTGTGGTGGTTTTAGCTATGTTTGGGTCGGTTTGTTTATTTATTTGGTTTGCTAGTGTTGTGTCTATTTGGGGTATTTTGAGTTTAGGGGTGAAGATATTTGATTTTTTGCAGTTTTGTTTAAGATTTTGAGTTTGGTGTTCATTGAGGTAGTTAGTTATTCTTTGGGATATTGGGGTGAGTAAGGGGTGTTTGCGAGCTAGAGCTTGGTTTCTTGGGCTAATGTTTTGGTTAATTAGGTTTTGGATGAGAGGGTTTGTTTGGGACGCGGCCCAGAAATTAAGGCTTAGATGTTCCCTGCGTAGATTTCGTGGCATTTCTCCTGTTAGGGCCTGAAGTGAGGTGTAGGAGGTGCCATGTTGGGTGCGTGTAATTAGTTTGAGAGCCTGATATTGTATTGAGTCAAGTTTTTTAGAAAGAGAATTGTTTAGGGTATTGTATATGGCACAGCCGTAGTCTAGTTTTGATCTAATTAGTGTTGTATATAGTGAGAGGAGGGTATCTTTGGAGGCTCCCCAGTTAGAGCCGGTGAGACATCTTAATGTGTTAAGGTCTTTGCTGCATCTAGTTTTTAGGTTTTGGACGTGAGCCTCCCAGGTGAGGTGTTGATCGAAAATAAGTCCTAAGAATTTTGTTTGTTTTTGGAATTTGATTGTTTGGTTGTTTAGCTGGAGGATTGGGTAGGCAGGTTTCATGTTTTAATGTTTGAATACTACTCCTTTTGTTTTATCTGAGTTAAGGGAGAAGCCCCATTTGTCTGCCCATTGTTGTATTTTATTTAGAGATTTTTGGATTAAGTTTTCTGCCATTTAAATGCTTTTAGTGCGGATCCATAGGGCTCCGTCATCCGCGAATTTTGAAGTGTTTAGTTTAGGGGATAAGCCCTCGAATAGATCATTTATCATTATATTGAAGAGGGTTGGGCTGAGGATGCTGCCCTGGGGAGTGCCATTTTCTAGGGGAAACTGGTCCGATAGTGTATGGTCTATACCCACGGTAGTTTTGCGATTGTTTAGGAAATCTTGGATGAAGTTTATTATTTGACCTTTTAGTCCTATTTTTTTTAGTTTTTGTATTAGCCCGTGGTGCCATACCATATCGAAAGCTTTAGAGAAGTCGAGGAATATGCCTATGGTGTATTGCTTGTTTAGCTGTCCTGTTTTTATATCCTGTTCTAGTCGGGCAAGATTATCGAGAGTTGATCGGGCAGGAATGAAGCCGCTTTGGTCAGGATTTATGATGTTGTTTTAGTCTAGGTAGTGCTGTAGCCTATTTTTAGTCATAAGTTCCATTATTTTGCAGAGATTTGAGGTTAGGGAGATGGGCCTATAGGAGTTTGCCTGATCTGCTGGTTTATTTGGTTTAGGTATTGGGATTACTAGAGCTTCCTTCCATGAGGATGGGACCTGTCCGTTTAGGTAGACTAGGTTGTATAGTTTAAGTAAAGTTTGGAGTAGTTTGGTAGGTAAGTGTTTGATTATTTGGTAAGAGGTGAGGTCTAGGCCAGGGGCTGTTCCTTTTTTTCCATTGTTTAGTACGTGATTTAGTTCTTCTATGGTGTAAGGTTGGTTTATTTCTAGGTTGTCTTGTCTGTTTTCTTTGGAGAATTTGGTTTCTTTATTTAGTTTATCTTGGAATTTCTTACTGAGGCTCCCCAGACTAGGGGGAATTTATATCTGTAATAAATAAGTTTTAACAAAACATGCATCTCAACTTTTTGAGTAAGCTCCTACTAGCTCCTAACTCATTTATTTTCTGAGAATATTCAAACAGAATTACAGGCCTACTCTTATTAATTAATCTGCTAATCATGGGCTGTGACCATTGTTAAGTGGGTAGACTGGCTGTGTTTTTTTTTTTATTAATCCCACCTACTCCACTGTCTTACAATGGGTGTTTCACCATTGGGATGTCTTACTAATGGGATGTAACCGTCACTTCGAAACTCAGGTTTCGTTAGAAAGTGATTACAGGGCACTTTGATCTGGTAGAGACTTACTCTGGTTGTGTTGAGATAAACTTAGTAACTATGGTTTCCAATACGCTGTTTTTCTAGTAATCCGTGGATAAACAACCTTCCCGTATTTCGCGTTATTTATCCCAGCCAAGGTTATTCACTCATTTGAGAGTTTTATTAACCCAGGTGTTAATTGGTCGCAGCCGATGTCTACGCATCTGGTCGGTATCTTGTCAAAGTGCTGTTTTAGCTACTCTCATTTTATTTCTGTCATACAGTTGCTTAGCTTTGTGTATTTGTGTATTTGCTCTGATTTAATCAGTCAGTGATCTTTGTCAGAGCGGATTTGGCTTGTTTGATCGTTTATTTTCATCTATTAGTCTAGTCACTGTTATCAATAAACCTGTGAACCTTTGTCAGAGCGGATTGGGCTTGTTTGATCTTTTATTTTCATCTATTAGTCAAGTCTCTGTTATCAATAAACCTGTGAACCTATTACCACGTTTTCATTATTACCATATTCTTGTTTAATGAATAGCTGATGACAACTTTTACCACGTTTTCATTATTTCTTTATTCTTATTTAATGACACCTTGGCCTCTTGAGCACAGCTCCGTGACAGTCACCACTAGTGCATTCTGAAAACTATACATTACATGTATGTCCACTATGATACAGCGTGCATTAGTTGATGTAACAGGCCATACTCCTGATCTATCAAATTGTCATTTGGTGATTCCTAACCCACACTTCTCAGGGTCTAATCCGTGACCGGTGCTTTTTGCGGCGGTGTTGACGTTTTCCACTAATTTCCCATGTATACGTCAGGGAGCTTAGTGCTGGCAATGTGGTGATGCTCTGTTTTAGCAAGTACGAGTGACAATACGACTACAGTAGACACGTGTATTGTCTTCATGGGGTACAAACAGTCGACCACAGCATGACAGCATGATGTTACGACAGTACTGTTCTTTGACCCTTCGAAGGATGATTTGTAATGGCGTTGTATCCGCCATGGTGACCCCAACCCATATCACCACTACACAACGGCGGCGTTAGGTTCACTGGCACGTCTCAACGACAAGGCATATTACGGATGTCTGAGAGGATCTGGAATCATCTGTGAACATTACGCCAGACCATCATTTATTCTCACACGTTGGCTGTTCCACTGGCACCAGGATGTAATGTGACAATCAGTCAAACGTGGGACTACGGCAGCAGTGGAGCACGCAGTTGTGCTGCGTGGTGCCTTTTCTCTGCCCGGACACTCCAACAGTACCCCAATGTAGGTTGTTGGCGATATGTCTGGCTGATCGTCCTCGATTCCGTATATATTGGGTCCAGGACGTGAAAGCTTTATGTTTGACGAAATCTGTTCAACATTCTGCTGAGCACACAGTGAGTGAGTGAGTGAGTATGGTTTTACGCCGCTTTTAGCAATATTCCCTGCTGAGCACACACTGTGTCGCATTAAGTGTAGTGGCTACGTTACCTGCACCAGGGCTATCTCGCTCACGCAATGCATCATGTTGTAGACATTTAAACAATAATCACGTGGAACAGAGTTTCAGACAATGAATTTGGTCACAAACGTCAGCTGCATGCATGACAATAACTGAAGTATTCGTTTTCAAAGAAAGTGTTAAAATCCAAACTGCATCCCTATGTGTGCAAATGGAACTACAGTGGTAGAGGTGGATTACCACCTACATTGCTATGCGTATAGATCAGTATCCACCAGGGGCATGGAAGATATCAACAACACGTCCAAAAGAGATTTGTTTCAAGGTTAACATATGATGCATTATGTTGTAGATATAATTATTCAGGCACATGTTCTTGTCTTTTGTGTAATTAAAGAAATGAAGACATATATAAACGATAACAGAAGAAGGAGAATGAAAATACCATGGAACGATTCAGGCAAGAGTTATTCAAGTATATATGAGTCAATAAGTAGATATATATTTTATACCAGTGTCTCTCCCAAGATGAGGAAGCGAAGAACCACTAGGCTACTCCACGTGCCCAAGTATGAAACGAATAAACACATTTCGATACAGCCGTCTTGTTAGTCAGGATTTTACACGTGAATATTCTCAAATGAATTATGAAAATGGAGACATTTTTATCGTTCCACATGGCTTTGACGCTCTTTTTCAAAGAGCTATGTCTATTTTATGTAGATATTAAAGTGTCCATCTGGATATCATTTATCATTGTTATGCCCTAACAACTGTATTAAAGTTTCACTTCTACTGCTTTTATGTTACGAAAACGAACAAATATTGACACTGACAAAAAACATACAAAGCAGCAGCATGATCTCTGTCCTCTCAAAAACGCCGATATACAGTATGATCTTCGTCCGCCTACGAACACCAGCAAATGTCCGTGTAGTTCATTGTACCAGTGGTTTTGCTCATGCTTGATTAATCGATGTCGGTGTAGCTCTATGTATCAGTTGATTAACCGATGTCGGTGTAGGTCTATGTATCAGTTGATTAACCGATGTCGGTGTAGGTCTATGTATCAGTTGATTAACCGATGTCGGTGTAGGTCTATGTATCAGTTGATTAACCCATGTCTGTGTAGGTCTATGTGTCAATGGTTTAACCCATGTCTGTGTAGGTCTATGTGTCAGTGGTTTAACCCATGTCTGTGTAGATCTATGTATCAGCGGTTTAACCCATATCGGTGTAGGTCTATGTACTAGTGGTTTAACCCATGTCGGTGTAGGTCTATGTGTAGTGGTTTAACTCATGAAGGTGTAGGCCTTTGTATCAGTGGTTTAATCCATGTCAGTGTAGGTCTATGTGTCAGTGGTTTAACCCATGTCGGTGTAGGTCTATCTGTCAGTGGTTTAACCCATGTCGGTGTACGTCTAGGTATCAGTGGTTTAATCCATGTCGGTGTAGGTCTATGTATAAAAGGTTTAACTCATGTCGGTGTAGGTCTATGTGTCAGTGGTTTAACTCATGTCGCTGTAGGTCTATGTGTCAGTGGTTTAACTCATGTCGGTGTAGATCTATGTATCAGTGGATTAACCCACATCGGTGTAGGTCTATGCACTAGTGGTTTAACCCATGTCGGTGTAGGTCTGTCTATGTACCAATGGTTTAACTCATGTTGGTGTAGGTCTATGTGTCAGCGGTTTAACTGATATCAGTGTAGGCCTATGTGTCCGTGGTTTAACCCATGTCGGTGTAGGTCTATGTGTCAGTGGTTTAACCCATGTCGGTGTAGATCTATGTATCAGTGGTTTAACCCATATCGGTGTAGGTCTATGCACTAGTGGTTTAACCCATGTCGGTGTAGGTCTATGTGTAGTGGTTTAACTCATGAAGGTGTAGGCCTTTGTATCAGTGGTTTAACTCATATCGGTGCAGTTCTTGGTAGCAATGGTTTAACTCATATCGGTGCAGTTCTTGGTACCAGTGGTTTAACTCATATCGGTGCAGTTCTTGGTAGCAGTGGTTTAACTCATATCTGTGCAGTTCGTGGTAGCAGTGGTTTAACTCGTGAAGTATAGGTAACAGGGCAATGACCCAGTGTGTGATTAAACACTTTTTCTGACAAATCAACAGATCTTACAGTTGCATGGAACTAATCCAATCACATCTATTTGCCTGGCTGACGTTATGAGGCAATGTGGTTTCTCTCTTCCAAGTATCGTCGATCACTGAATCTCTCCAGAATTATTTAGTGATAAGATTAAAGTCCATCAAATCAATTCAGTCGTCTTCATCTGCTTTATTTGTGGCCATGAAATAAGAGCAATAGATGTCACAATTATAACATTGCAGTGGTAACGAAAGACATGTGTTCTTCACACCAACCAGTTTGAGCCTTTCTATAGATAGTTCTTTGGGGCGTTCTGGGCACTATCAGCTATACCTATGTTCAGTTTCGTTCAACCTGTGCCCGAGCTGCCGAATGGATATCCTCATGTAAAATATGTATAGCAACGTTGAAACGACCGGAGATGATTGCATTTATTAGACATGCATACGACAATAACGTTGCCACCATGCATAAACATAAGAGATTGTAATGAACTTAAGAGAGTGTATTAAAACATTGTCATACAAGGTTTACTTTCAATTTGGAAATGAACAAATTGCAGTTTCTTCGAGTACAATGACTCGTCTGTAACACACATACAGACAGTTACACACAGACGGACAGTTACACACAGACAGACAGTTACACACAGACAAACACAGTTACACTCAGTTACACACAGACATACAGTTACACACAGACATACAGTTACACAGACAGACAGTTACACACAGACATACAGTTACACACAGACAAACAGTTACACACAGACATACAGTTACACACAGACAGACAGTTACATACCCTTTCAGTCGCAGGTACACTCAGGTACACACATATACACACAGTTACACACACAGGGACAGTTACACACACACACACACACACACACACACACACACACACACACACACACACACACACACACACACACACACTCACACACTTTTTAAAAGTTCTCATTACCTGTACATAACATACACTATGCAATGACAGCTGCAAGTGTTTATGTACAAGAAACGATACACAGAACCAAACAGTTTGTCAACACGACATAACGACCAATGTGATCACCACAGCGTATGATCACAGATTTCCGAAGGTGCAAACTTAAATTTTCACTAATGAAAGAATTCTACAGATTTGCCGTGGCAATTCCCTTCATGGTCATTGAAATTGCTGGGCTATTTCTGATACTATTTTCTTCATGAATGATTTTGTCTGCAAGAAATGAGCGAGTACGCCACTTGAGTTCCCTCTGTGACATTGATTACGTAGCAAGACTTGTAAGATTGCCTTGAGGGCAATGTCTGGTTACGACAACTTCGCGGAGAGTCTTTTAATCATTCATACGTCATCTTTGATCGTGCCTTTGACATACAGATGAAAATACAGGCATGCGGTGATATCGATCTGTTCAAAGTGAAATAAGTTAGTTGAAGTTGTCACCGAGTAAATTATATAGGATTACACAGAAATTTACTTCTAACATTAACATGAAATAGATTTTTTTACCAGCTAAACACCCTTGCCCTAGTGTCGGAGAACTTCACATACAATGTGTTTCCCATCTTAATGTTCTAAACTTCAGAGGAAATCCAAGACAACAACGTTGAGTGTTTCATGTTTTGGCATGTGTAGGTCTTTTTCTTGAAGTCATCGTGACGAAGAAGAATAAGTAGGTAATGTTTTATCGTACAATCAGATTGACATTCTAAACCTGTGACATGCTGCCTGTCCAGGCCAGGCTGACCCATGCAGAGCAGTAGGTACGAGTCATAGTAATGCCAGTTGTTGTTTGTCATTAATATAGGACGTACTCTTATGTGGTTATGATTAGGAAATATCAACGCAGAAGAGTCGACCTTGAAACGAAATGGTAGTCATCTGGCCAGAACGTTGACGATGCCCATTTCTGGTTTAAGTCGAAGATATTTGTATATTCCATAAAGTGTGACAGTGTATGTTTCTCCCAGTACTTACCCAGGAGCAAGGAGGCAGAAATAGTTCCCCCAATCACCTACTGTACATGAAACCCTAACTGTCAGTCTACAGGCATAATACGACCCAAGTAGAAGCTGATTTGTTATCACAGCTGGTTACAAATAGGTAAAATCCCTTTAGGGGACCTCTAAATGAAACTGCAATCCCAAAGAAATAATTGGTAACTTAGCGTGAAGCAACAAACGTGATTGGTTTTACCGGCCTGATTGAAGGTGGTTGCCAGACAGCATTGGTAGCTCGTCCTTGGAATAGTTGTAGAGAACATTATTGACAGCACCTCAACTTCAATAGCTGCACAGCTGGTTCCGTGTCTATAACACCATAACAACTGGATTTAATATGCTGGACGCCGAGCAGAGAGGTACAATACTTGAACCTCAGTCTCTGCTTTGATAGACATTTCATTGCAGATGCTAACTTGAGTTGATGAAACAGTTCATTTGGGATAGTGTATACGACAGTCGCTTTGACAAACGGTTCCGTGAAGTTTGACAAGTCTTTCGTTTAGGAAAGAAACAAGCCCATATTCTGTAAGGCGATGAGTGTTAATTACGTACGCAATAATAGCCAAATGAAGTGTTTGGCATTGTTCTAATTACTGAGGGCAAGGTTCAAGGTATCGAACACAACTTAATCACACTTTGTATGAACAGTAAGACGACTTGGTCACGTTATTCCTGACAAGAGTATTTGCCTATAACCGGGGATACTGATATACATGTACGTATTCGACCTCCTCTACCTTTCTTTACTGAAACATGGTGAAAGGTTGGTCAACATTACAGAGCCTTGCTCCAAATAGAGGAATGTCCGGGTTAGTGCCCTGAACAGTTTCTAGTCCTGAATGAGAGGAATGCGTTGTCTTCTGTTTGCTTGTCGCCCATCAGAACAAATCTAAGTCTAGTTTCATGTTAACCACGCCGTTTAATAAGTCACCCAAACCAACGGATCTAAGTTTATTTTCCATTCAATTAATTTCCTACAACTTCTCGACATTTTGATAGATTTGCAATCACATCGGCCCATTTAATCCAATCCTACATGATTGCATAGGCCTATAGGACAAGCCTGTTTGAAAACACCCCGCCTCAATTGTACATCCTGTAGAATAGAGTAGAGTCGCTCAGCTTAGTGCGGGACCTTGATGGTTGTCTGTTGTCCCGTGTTTGTAAATACCGTCTAGACACGTGTTTTCCACATGATTCTCCGATGAAAATCAAGTACCCTGGCAATGAGAGATATAATCGTTTGCCGCTTTAACGTTCATTGTGCAACGTCCTCTTTGATGTAGAATCATTCCACTCGAATAGTTCAAGATACAGCTATTGAGTGCTGATACAACTGAAAGTGAACATGTTACTGGAAGTTAGAGATGGCCTGATTAATCTTCTGACCTCAGTGAGTATAATCAGTCGATGAATGTCGCTTCTATCGCCATATCCGTATATATCCATATAAGTAAATGCAGTATTCTATGTGCATTTCTACCTTGCGGCTCTGCAAGTGTGGCTATTTAATCGATTGTCGACTCACAAGTAGGATATGTTCTCTCAGCAGCGAATGGGTACCCGATAGGATGATATGGTACGGTGCCTTATAACTTCTGGCGCCTCACTGGCAGCTTGGATTGTATTCTCCCCGGACAGCTGGGAAAGTGAGTGAGTGAGTGAGTTAAATTTTACATCGCATCGGCAATATTTCAGCCATATAGCGATGTGAACTAGGTTGAACAAGTTAGGCATTTATATTATATATTAAAGCTGTCATCGAAGGACAGTAGAACAACTAGCATATCACAGTTTATAAGTAAAACTAGTTTAGAACAATTAAAAGAATAACCTATTATTCAACAATACAGTATAAAAAACGGGCTAGAGATCGCCAGCAACCAAAGTTAGGCCACCTAACTGAGGCCCGTGGGGACTTACAATACTTCTGCTACCTGCACGGCTCCCCAGCAGGATTTACACCATCCCTTCAGCAGCTGGCGATGGTACGCAATTAAGCCATAATTAAAACAAAACAAATATACTACGTTTAAAAACAGTGGTATGAATAAACGTACTTTCAGGACGTGGTCTTACATATCCTCTCAGGGGGACAATAGACAGCTGGGAAAGAAAATCGAGTGCGCACTGATCCATTGACCGGCGTAACATTGTAGCACTTTGAACATAATTTAGGGTGCTGATTTGGCGCGTTATCAATATATAGTAGTAGTAGTAGTAGTAGTAGTAGTAGTAGTAGTAGTAGTAGTAGTAGTAGTAACAGCAGCAGTAGTAGTAGTCAATAATGTCATGTATAAGGTTAAATCCGAACACTCCTATTGGGGAACTCCCAGGGAATTGTGGATGAATATAGGCTGGAGGTGAAAAGGGATGAAGGGTGGAATGGAAAAGGAGGGAACTGATGCTCTGGGGCCTGTAAGAGATACCATACAAATTGCTATTAACAGTCGTCATAAGAGTAAATGAATGTGCAGAGCCTATATTTCAATGTAAAGTCTTCTATATTATTTAACACAGATAAAGGATATTAGAAGAAAAGCATTATTGAGGGACTGGTAATTTATTATAGGGAAGGGGCTGAGGAGATTACGGGGTGGGGTGCATGAAGAAATGACACAATTTAAAAAAATATGAATTGGAACATTATTTAGTGACTTGTCATTTATCATATGGAAACACGTTTTGGGACGTGCCAAATGGTGCATAAAATGTGTGTGTGGGTAGGGGGTGTCAGCAAAATATGTTATAATCCTAAGACCAATCCCGCAACCCCTTTCCCCGTCCCTATTGTCCCCAAAGTATCATAATCAATAATAGGTTGTTGCTAAAATGTTTGCTTAGAGTCCTCTGTTCGTGTATGAATACCCTGGAACCCTGGAAAGTGAGACTGGCGAAACTGATAAGACATGACGTCTAATCGGCGGCACACCAAATAACTTTCAGATGTGTAGAACATGTTATTTGTTCCATGCTCTTCGCCGTAGTCAGCAATATTGAAGCTTATCACGACTGCCGGCATATTACCGGATGTAGGACAGACAAACTGATCATTAATATTACGAACACAGTCCCACGCCACAAAAGGCAATCATCCAAGTCACCAAGCATGGTCCAAGTTTCCACTGTCATCTCTTACGACTACCACAGTGCTGAAAGAATACATGTGAATGCCAGAAACAACATATTCAGCAAAGACATGAGGTCTTGAATGGAACAATACTACCGACACATGCCATCACTATGCTACACAACAAACACCAACACAAGACGCCACCACAGACGTTTACATACAAACGCCTCCAAAAGACGAGAACTGACACGAGATTCGCTCATCAAACACAACACGTCATCTCACCACACAACCGACACAAGGAACCACCAAAAACCTATATATCTCGTTTTGAGAAAGGACTCTTTAATATTCCCTATCGTTTGTACTGCAATTATATATTAATGTTGAGATGTTTAGATCAATGACCACACTAAAACACATTGGCAACAACACAACCCACACCAGATCCCACACACAAAAACATAAAGACAGCCAGCCAGCCAGCCAGCACAAACACAGAACACCATAAACACAATCTGCTCCCACAGATACACATATACATTAACGCTATCCAACCTCACAACTAACCACACATCACCTTTAAAACTACCCACCACCCCAAACGCACAAACACACAATAAAACTATCCATCCCCAAACATTAACGTCGCTGTATACACAACCGTACCCATAAACACATATCACCATCAACAAAATCCCTCTCCACAAACAAAACATCACAATTCATTGACAAGCACATATCACCGTTGTAAATTTAACCCAGAAATCGGTTCGTACAGAATTATATTGTGTTGGGGACCATACAAGTCGATGAATAATCAAGAATACTGAAACACAGTTTCAGGTTTACAATCACAAATTGCAACACGATGGATCAGACAAGAGGCAGTGCACGCACACATGTCGAGCATTTGTCACTGTCAACTGTTTTCAAAGAGTTCCGTGCTCTGTTTTTGAATCCGGCGTGTTGTTGGAAGTTGGCAGGACTCGGTGTTTATCGATAAGGATACAGTCCGTATTCTCCAGTTGTTAAGTATAGAAAACGCAAGTCAGGACTACAAGGTGTCGAATATCGCTCTCATCTCGCTCTTACATAGGAAGCTTCCGTCGTTTAGTAACTATTTTCCTATCTCGAAACTTCTCGAACAATCAAGTCTGTTATGTTTGTAAGCCAAGGGAAGTAACTCTAAATCTTATTTCCTTTAACAAGCTAGACACTACAGGCCTCGATCTTTTATGAGCATTTCTGTCATTTGCTGCCACTGCCAAACAGTAAAAATAAACTGACACAATATAAATCTTCACTGTCACATAACACACATCACTATTTGCACTTCCCATTCACACAAAAATACATCATCATTAACCCGTCAGTGTCATGAATGAATGAATGAATGAATGAATGCATTTCGTCCAGATACATTATTTACAATACATCAAATAGATTACTTGACTATATACAATAAAATAATGTTATTCAGTGCAATGAATAAACAATTTACAACGAACATTTTGTGAGCAGTAAGGTATGAGTCTCTAGTAGACATACACAAGGTATTTCTTCAAGTTCCATATAAAGTGGCAGACAGACGTCGACAATATGATGTATTTCCTAGTATCATAATCAATTTCGTCAGACAAGTCATGATGTTCAAGGGAAGCACAAGTTAACCTCAGCCCAATCGAACAGCTGTTTTCTATCATTATCATTTTTATTTGTTTTAATTATTTCGCAATGTCACATTAGAACATGTCGGTTGGTTATATTCGTTGTAGCTGGATAACTCGGGGACGCATAAAACCCAATGTATCCCCCTTGATCCTGCTACGACTTATAGTATCTACTGATATATGAACACCCTCGAGAGGCTACCGGTCGTGGTAAAACCCCATGTATCCCCCGTTATCCTGCTACGACTTATAGTATCTACTGATATATGATCACCCTCGAGAGGCTACCGGTCGTGGTAAAACACCATGTATCCCCCGTGATCCTGCTACGACTTATAGTATCTACTGATATATGATCACTCTCGAGAGGCTACCTGTTGTGGTAAAACCCCATGTATCCCCCGTGATCCTGCTACGACTTATAGTATCTACTGATATATGAACACCCTCGAGAGGCTACCGGTCGTGGTAAAACCCCATGTATCCCCCGTGATCCTGCTACGACTTATAGTATCTACTGATATATGAACACCCTCGAGAGGCTACCTGTCGTGGTAAAACCCCATGTATCCCCCGTCGTCCTGCTACGACTTATAGTATCTACTGATATATGAACACCCTCGACAGGCTACTCCGTGTATCCCCCGTGATCCTGCTACGACTTATAGTATCTACTGATATATGAACACCCTCGACAGGCTACCTGTCGTGGTAAAACCCCATGTATCCCCCGTGATCCTGCTACGACTTATAGTATCTGCTGATATATAAACACCCTCGAGAGGCTACCTGTCGTGGTAAAACCCCATGTATCCCCCGTCGTCCTGCTACGACTTATAGTATCTACTGATATATGAACACCCTCGACAGGCTACTCCGTGTATCCCCCTTGATCCTGCTACGACTTATAGTATCTGCTGATATATAAACACCCTCGAGAGGCTACCTGTCGTGGTTAAACCCCATGTGTCCCCCGTGATCCTGCTACGACTTATAGTATCTACTGATATATAAACACCCTCGAGAGGCTACCTGTCGTGGTTAAACCCCATGTGTCCCCCGTGATCCTGCTACGACTTATAGTATCTGCTGATATATGAACACCCTCAAGAGGCTACCGGTCGTGGTAAAACCCCATGTATCCCCCGTCGTCCTGCTACGACTTATAGTATCTACTGATATATGAACACCCTCAAGAGGCTACCTGTCGTGGCAAAACCCCATGTATCCCCCGTGATCCTGCTACGACTTATAGTATCTACTGATGTATGATCACCCTCGACAGGCTACCGGTCGTGGTAAAACCCCATGTATCCCCGTGGTCCTGCTACGACTTATAGTATCTACTGATATATGAACACCCTCGACAGGCTACCTCTTGTGGTAAAACCCCATGTATCCCCCGTGATCCTGCTACGACTTATAGTATCTACTGATATATGAACACCCTCGAGAGGCTACCTTTCGTGGTAAAACCCCATGTATCCCCCGTCTTCCTGCTACGACTTATAGTATCTACTGATATATGATCACCCTCGACAGGATACCCCATGTATCCCCCGTGATCCTGCTACGACTTATAGTATCTACTGATATATGAACACCCTCGAGAGGCTACCTTTCGTGGTAAAACCCCATCCGGTCGTGGTAAAACCCCATGTATCCGCCGTGATCCTGCTACGACTTATAGTATCTACTGATATATGAACACCCTCGACAGGCTACCTGTTGTGGTAAAACCCCATGTATCCCCCGTGATCCTGCTACGACTTATAGTATCTACTGATATATGATCACCCTCGAGAGGCTACCTGTCGTGGCAAAACCCCATGTATCCCCCTTGATCCTGCTACGACGTATAGTATCTACTGATATATGAACACCCTCGGGAGGCTACCGGTCGTGGTAAAACCCCATGTATCCCCCGTGATCCTGCTACGACTTATAGTATCTACTGATATATGATCACCCTCGAGAAGCTACCTGTCGTGGTAAAAACTTCATGTATCCCCCGTGATCGTGCTACGACTAATAGTATCTACTGATATATGATCACCCTCGAGAGGCTACTTGTCGTTGTAAAACCCCATGTATCCCCCGTGATCCTGCTACGACTTATAGTATCTACTGATATATGATCACTCTCGAGAGGCTACCTGTCGTGGTAAAAACTTCATGTATCCCCCGTGATCCTGCTACGACTTATAGTATCTACTGATATCTGAACACCCTCGAGAGGCTACCTTTCGTGGTTCAAGGTAAAAAAAGCCGAAGCGGCTCTGTCACTTCATGGGAGTCGTTTGATCCAGAAAGTTTCAGTTCGACCAATGCGTTTGAAAAGACAATTCACTAATATTTAGTTTAAGCTATACGAAAAAAATAATATTTAACAATGGTGACGGGGTTCAAAATTACACGAAATGTAAACAAAATCAATTCTAACCATGCCAGTCAACGGGATAAACAGTGTATTTGACAACCGCCATTAATCCCATGTTCTACATACGACGCAATGTCAGAAAGGTTTGAGTCTGGCATTTCAAGGTTGTTGTTATGCTTACGTGTTGCATTTATTATTATCGGACTGTGTTAATTGGCTCATTGTTCGCAATGTGGCGAGCTGCAGTCCAATAACTTGATTACTGACTTCGATTCTGACGTACCCTACTCCATAGCATTGGCATGGGCAAAACTGAATATACAGCAGTCGTATCAGACTTTGTCCTCAAGGGCCACTCACCAAAAAATATTGTTGAACGACTGCATGCTGCTTATGGGGAGGTTGCCCAATCATGTGGGAGTATTTGAGAAATTTCAGCCTTCGTGAACAGAGTTGAAAAGATGACCAGAGCCACGAAAGACAACATGAATGTCGCTCATAACCTAATACTGCGCAATAGAGGCAGTACACTATGAGCTCGAGGAGACCACGGGCTTCTCGTATGGGTCAGTAGAAGCAATCCTTCGTGAACATCTACATATGTCAAAAGTTGGTGCCGTATGTGTTACTTGAATGTTATCGGGTGAAATGAAGGCTGCGATGGTCATCACCAATGATGCCTGAATGGCCTGACCTTTCGGAACGAAGTCCACCTCCAGGAACCCGAAGCCTTTGCCTTCTTCAGGAGGAGAAATTACGGAGATGGTGAACCTGGAACGTTGGAACCCAGCATGTTGATACCTTTCACATGCCCAATTCATTCCTCAACTCACTCATAAGATATGCCTACTGTATTGGCTATGTGACATGTGTTGCGTCGTCTGTCTTCACAATCACATCATGTAGTTTATCAATATTTTCATTAGTGGAGGCAGTTGCAAGTCTTCCTGACCTTGGTTCATATCCGAGGCTCTCTTCCCCTCTTAAACACCATTGCCCACCTCTTGACACTGGCAAAGGAAGGAGCGTGTCAAATATATTATCCACAATGCCTTAACACATCATGGATTGCACTGAAAACGGTTGTCTTTCCAACACCAAGAGGTGTGGCATGTAAGCCAGCCACTGCAAGAATCTGCCCAACCTTTATCTCGACTGTCTGTGGTTCATGTACCCAATTTTCTCTCAGTTTCAGAGAGTCATAAAGTTTTCAACACAATGATTGGAATACTTTCTTTTTCATTCCTTGTTCCCATTCTCACACATATTATGCCACTACGTAGTTTGTTTTTGTTGTTTGATTTTTTTTCAACATTCTTTTCGCATGATGAAGCACCAGAGAACGAAGCAGTCGTATAATGGGGCAAATGCCGTCTGATCTTGCTTTGATATGGAAGAAATCTTTCCAGATCGAAGACCGAAAAGCAAATGGTGGTGAGGTGACATTTACTTATTTCATATATTACATATTCTCACTAAACCTCGTTGGGACGAAGAATAAGTTTGCTTTTGCATATGGAATGCAAATATACCCATGTGAAATTTCTGATTATATTTGTTGCATGAGAATGGGGTATTTAAGATATTGTTTCCGTTAAATTATCTTACCATCTAAAGTCTAGCGCAGATACTGTGGGAAACTTGGCGCTTATGCAACACATACTGAAATAAACCTGGACTTATATGTCGACATTCACATCGAAAGGGGTCGCGATGAAAAAGATTGAGATGTGATCGATGATAGCCAGGGTTGAAAGAGTAATGTCCCCTTTACCTAGTCACTCTACCCCAGCATTAACAAAACCAAACCACTTCTTTGAGTGGCATGTAGAAGTTGGAATGGTAACGGTGTTAGAATCTACACCGAAACGTCGCCCAATTGTAATAAAGAAGTTGCTCATCCATAACAATTTTGTCTTAATACCAAACCAGTGTGTTGAAGACAAAAGCAACCGATTATTACCAGCCATACAACAGCCTTTGTAAAAATGTACATTGTCGCAGTGTCAGATACGCATTATGAATACTTAAAAAAACAGAAACGTTGTTCCGTATTATTAACAATGGCAACACAGGACATGTAAATAACACGGCATTACTCCAATCCCAATTAATATGTATCCGCCATGGCTCATGTGGGCGCCGAGTTGAATTGACAGTAACATAAGCAGTAAGCATCTTTGATATTCTACTCCGCTTTACATGTAACGTCAACACCAATGAGATATACACTACTGCCTAAAAGTTCATTCCCCTTACACGCGTTGAGAACGCGTGTAACACGCATATGACACGGGTTTGCAACGGGTGTGCAGGCGCGTGTGCAACCCGTTGAGCACGCGTGAGTCACTCGTTGCACATGCCTGTGCCATGCGTGTAACACGGGACCGGGTTTCAGTTGAAGTTGGAAAATATATCAAATGAATAGTGAGATAAATCAAAACAGTGAGATGTGAATCTTGAGTTAACGAGCCGCCACTGACCTGTGTTCACCAGACCATGAACACAAGGTCGGCCCGTCTTAATTAGTGTTCCGTTGTTGGACTTTTATGGCATGAACAATTCCAGAAGGGTCCAGTCTAGCCATTGTGGCTACCCGACAGTAGAACAGTAGTGAGTTTAGAAGTGAGTTTATTGCTAGGGGAATCCCCGAGTTGACACGATTCTCGCGGGTTGGTAAATTCTCGCCATTAGTGAAGCGATTGTTTGTGGATTGCGGACATATTCGTTTTAAGTTTTGCCCACGTGAGTCATTGAGCGTGACTATAAATATAATGTTTTTCGTTCGTCAAATTCATGCTTCAATTATGATAGAACAGTCATCACTACTTATGTCTTATTATTTCACGTAGGCATATGTCCCATTTTCCCACACCCCACTTTCTGTTTGGTTTTTGTAAGAGAATGTTTAGTGTGGGACATTGGAAATGAATATTGAACAGCCATGTTGTCTCAAGGTTGATAGAATTTATGATCTTCACAATGACCGGGTGTGACCATGCAGACAGAATCTTGTGATTTTTACTGCTAAGAGCGGCGTAAAGCCATGCTCACTCACAGTAACTGTTAATCCTCTGCATTGTGCTGGGAAGTTGGGGATAAACCTGTGACGATCAAACTTAGTTAGAATCCTTGTTTATCTGTGACATCTTCCAACTGGTGACATTTTAGTAAACTTGAAAAGTGATGACGAATTTGAATATTCATATTATTATAGTTTTTCAAATTGTAAATAAAATTGTATTGTCTGTGGGTATATGTCACGTCACATCAGCATTTTTTTAGTTGTATTGCTGTGTCCAGTCTACCGCGGGATTTGATGCGGTGTCAGTGTCGAATTGTTTGGTGATAGTTGTGCAAATATGCGTTGTATATCGTATAATTTTATTATTAACTATCCTTTTATTTGCTCGAAGAAAACGGATATTACCAACAGTAAGTTAGCCAAATGGAAGATCCACTGTCTGCTACATTCCTTATATAGGCTAAACGGTCCTGTTTGTGTGTACTAGACGTAACATCCGAAGACTAATAAAGTCAATTTTAAGACAGTACAGACTATGGAGCCGAAATGTAAAATGTCCAGAACGCATCTACTATGTATAAGAGGATGTCTATGACCTGAAATGTTATAACGTTAGATCGCGAGGGCGAAACATTAATGTAGATACACGAGTTGAGACACTGGCTGTGTAACACCAAGACACGCAGTTTGAAATCAGTCACTGACATAAGAGATAATGTTAATATAACACACAGTTTTGATTTCATATGAAGCATTATGAGAACTGGGGAGCCAATATGCAAGTATTACATGCATTCACACACGGAAGAAATTTATAGTTGATATTGTATATTTTTCAATCAGTCTGAACACATGTATATCAAAATAGCAAATAAACAAGTCCATGGAAAATGCTTTGTTGCACTTTAATGTTTTTTTTGCTTTCACTTAGACATTCATAACAGTAAGAGAAGGTTTTGGATTCCTCTTGAAAGTACTAAAATAACAACTGTTGTTTACTGAACAGAGAGTTTTTATGATAAAAACATTGACAATAAATTCCTTATCTCATTTTCCAATGTAGTTCACTTCAAATTTCTTCTCTTTTTCTAAACTGTTAAGAAAAAATGTTAACATGATCCGAAGGTAATGAGCCTGTTGAATGTTACCCTGTGAGATCTGTCAAATCCTTGACGGATTTGACGCCATCTACAGGTTCAGCCATTTCCAATTTCCTCCACTAGTTATTGGAAACGTCCAGGAAAATATTTCCTTTCTCCCTTAATCCCATCTTCATGCACATAAAACATATACTTAGTCAGCGCTTTCTATAAATCATACAATAAACTAATGTTCATTCAATATGATATCGATTTGATTTAACACACACACATCTATGTACAGTTTGGCAGATTATAATAATATGAATATAAAAAGTCATCACCACTTCCCATGTTCACTACAATGTCACCAGTGGGATGTTGTCGCAGATAAACACGGGTTCTAACCAAGTCTGATCTTTTTTTACAATGTAATGCATGAACTGGTTGAGCAACTTCTTTCCATCAGAATTACACACAGAGAAAGAAAGGGCTGAACATATCTTGTATATATGGTATTAAGTTTTCACTACCAAATTTATCTAATAATAAAATGTTCCATTTGACATCACTAAGCACCAGTACTCAGCAGGATCATTTAGGCAATTGTAAAAATCACCTCTAATGTGAAACCCCCAGTGATTGTTAAGATACCAAATCCTATCTGTAGTCAGACAACATGACAGTCTAGATTCATTTCCAATATCCTCCAGTAAATAGTGGGTAATGCCAGAATAACACCCTCTGAAATGTTACCTCTGGTCCCCCACCAACCTCTTATTAACTTTTACCATAAACAAACAAAAAGTGGGGTGTTCAAGAGAACTATTTTTTTCATAACGAAATACGAAATACTCTTATGGATCTTATATTATAAGAAATACATCTTCTTGAAGACCTTTTAATTTCAATGGTTATATGCTACTTACGTTTAAGGGTATCTAATTTTACCGTTAAAAAGGTGTAGAAATACGTTAATGTGTCAAACGTATTCATTATATCATCACGCGCACCGCTTGTTGCATTAACATTCATATATTATCATCATCATCATCAAGTTTTACTGTTTTACATCAACTTCACAGTCCTGTATTTCATCGACGGGGAAGGTCGGGTTGAATAATAAATAATATGCTTAATAGATATAAACCACCATACGTAATTGTAGGGGGGGAGGGGGGGAGGGGGGGGGCAGTTTAATGTATTACATTACGTTACATTATTGAGTATAGTAAAGATTTATATGTCGACTATAAATTATAAATGATGTATATATGTAATTACGTATATATCAGATATAATACTAGAACTTATGGATTTGGTTACAGAGGGAGAAAGTTTGAAATATAGATAAAATTAAGCCCTAATATATTAGTATTGTATAGCTTTGATAGGTGTAAAGCACAGCAGGATATAGTAATATAAACAGTTAGGCTGTTTTTCAGTATGAGGAGCTTCAACATTCATATATTTTTATGTTAACATGTTTTATACCGCTTGTACAAGAAACATATTCTCCAGCAAAAGTAATTAAGCATTAAGAAACCTGACAGACACTTTTGACGTTCAATCCGTAATCTGTAAGTTTGTTCATGGGGACAGGACGTCGTTCTTTCTGAAGTATTGTTTTCACGCAACAGCCGATAATCCCTAAGCTTACTCTGGTCCATTCGCCTTATTCAAAAAGATTGAGAGAAGTTTCAGCTCTAGTGACCAACTGCGAGAGTTGGCTTCTTTCCCGGGAATACCCCTGCCTTCTGGCTTCAAAAGACCAAAGCATTTATTTTGTAATCTAGGCTTACATACATTTACATTCATACATAATTTACATACATTTAATTACTTATTTACTTACTTTGGAGATTTAACTCGCGCTTTCCGACTGATGCGTATTTCGCACACGGGCCCGGCCAGGCCATTTAATGTGTTCTCGAAAGGGGCGAAAGTGGTCTGTGCAACCCAAGAGGGGGGTCTTAAGGGGTTGCTTATATAGAGTTTGGGAATTTTGAGATTTGGAATATTAATAGATGCCGATGGGGTTGGGGAGGAGAACTAAGGGAGCTGGGTATGGTGGATGTTTGTTTGTTTATGTGATTTTGATTTGGTAGGTTATTGTGTTTTTAGATGCGTTTTATTAGTTCCGTTTTGATTAAGAATACGCCTAAGGCCTTGAAGTTTTCTAGTTTATTTTGTGGGTTTAGTATTGCTTCTAGAGTGAGAGCCTTGTTTAGATTGAGGGTGGTTTGTAATGCGGTTCGATGGTAGTGTGTGCAGTGGATGAGTGCGTGTTCTGGGGTTTCTGGTTGTTTGCAGTTTGGGCAGTTACCTGTAGTGTGTTTTTTTATTTTTTTTTAAGTGGTTATTTAGGTTGGTGTGTCCTGTGTGGAGTTTAGTGATTACTCTGTCGATTTTTTTTGATGGATGGAGAATTTTTGGTTTGGTTAGTGGTTTGCTGAGCACTTTTTTGATTTGGCTATTTGAGTTTAGATATAGGTTATGCCATTTTTGTGATTTTTTGCTTGTTTACACTTTTAATTCCTGATTTTGAGATTGGTAAGTTTAAGCTTATTTCTGAGATTTTATTTAATCATACATACAGCCTCACATACCATGCGTACACACAGCAATGTAATCATGCGTACATACTGAATAGGAAGCGTGTGTATTGATCTGTTGTCTTAATCACTGACCCATCAAGAGTGTCAGTCGGCATGTATCAAATCTTTTTATTGTGATAACTGTCACACCTGACTTATTTGTCTGAATGAGACGCCTGAAAACAAGGGGTGATCCGTTACACAGTCACTCGGGGCAACGGTTTTCTGTGCTATAGAATCATGTGTATGGAGTACATATATCTCGCGATGATGTGTCATTCCTTAACCAGTACGATGTGTGGCATAAGTATATACACTTAAAAGTAGACACATGTTAACGATAATAATGACACAGAGAGAGAAATAAACGCAGGTCGGGTAAGTATTATTACTTTGGTTAATTATAAATTGCCATTTTTTAAACAGTTTTTCATAAGATGAAAGAAATGATGGTGCTGAAAAACAGATTGGCAATTAACACTATAACCGTGATGCAAATGCGTTTAACTTACTTAATACAGGCCACAAAGAACAATATATATATTTACTATTTATTCGTTATATGATATCAATAATTCATTTATGGATACTAAAGAATGAATTTATATCACACATTTGACTTTGTTTTATCATGAAATGTTTATTAATATGGCAAATCGGTTTTTAGATATCAATAACTGAATTTATTATCAAATGATGTACTTTATCATCTAAAAAATCAAATGTGGTATTGTATCGATAGCCTTCGTCTCCGTGAACTTTATGCCCATTTTTTTTAATAATTCGTGAAGATAGGTACAGTATCGTAACATTTGCATATATAGTCATATTCAGATGATGTCTCTACATATATACTGAGCCAAATTAAAAACTTCACATTTTTAAAAGTAATCACATATATGATGTACAACGGACAAATGTATCAGAGAAGGTAATTTTTAATCATTAGTGTCCAAAGAAGGATTTTAATTAACGGTGGTAACCATAATTTGTTCCAAGCACCTACGGTATTCGGTAATAACATCAACAGTTTAAATCATAAGTCCCAAGCACGAGAATCTGATGGCACACAAGTTCAGTAGCGTGTATGGCCTCCATGTGCGTTGACAACTTCTACACAACGCCTCTGCATGGACCTTGTGATGTTTGTGAACACATGATTGGGAAGACGACGCCATTGTTGCTGCAAAATGGTGCCAAGATCTTGCAAATTCTGTGGTTGGTTCTGGAGAGTGCGCAGACTTCTGCCAAGAGCATCCCAGACGTGTTCGATGGGATTGAGGTCGGGAGACCTTGATGGCCAGTCCATGACGTTGACGCCTTGTTAAAATTGTTGTGTGGGGTCTGGCATTGTCGTGTTGGAAGATCAAACCGGGTCCATGTGCTGCCATAAAAGGTTGGTTGGTTGGTTTGTTGTTTAACGCCGCACTCAGCATTATTCCAGCTATATGACGGCGGTCTGTAAATAATCGAGTCTCGACCAGACAATCCAGTGATTAACATCGATCCACGCAATTGGGATCGATGACATGCATCAACCAAGTCAGCGAGCCTGACCACCCGATCCCGTTAGTCGCCTTTTACGACAAGCATAGTCACCTTTTACGGCAAGCATGGGTTGCTGAAGACCTATTCTACCCCAAGATCTTCAAGGGTTTGCCATAAAAGGCAGAAGTTCTGGTGCCAGTACCTGGTCCCGGTAAGCAGCAGCGTTGATGTCGCCACGGATGACAAGAAACCTGGAACGTCCATTGCCACGGAAAGCACCACACACCATGACACTTCCGCCTCGAAATCTGTCAACTTCCTGCACACAACACTGGGCGTAACTTTCATGACGTCGCCTCCACACCCTCGCCCTACCAACAGCAAATCGAAGATTAAATCGGGATTCTCCACTGAAGACGACTTGATTCCAATTCCTCTGAGTCCATCGTAAGTGTTGCTGTGCCCACAATTGTCGTTGACGTCTGTGTAATTGAGTCAGAATCGGCCCGCAGTATGGCCACCCTGCTTGAAGGTGAGCAGTTCTCAGACGGTTTCGAACAGTTTGCGCACTCAGTCTACCCCTAAACAGTTCATTTCTGGTTGACATAGCCGTCAAAAAATGGCTACGGAGGTGACGTAAGACAATCTGTCGATCCTTTGCATGTGACGTGCATGGCCGAGGGCGATCAGCGGTGGTACCCGTTTGCTGTAGACGCGTCTGTAAATCACAAACAGTCCTTTGACTACAACCCATCGTCCTTGCGACTTCAGCTACGGACGTTACCGTCTGCAACAT
Source organism: Haliotis cracherodii (assembly GCF_022045235.1). Lineage (NCBI taxonomy): Eukaryota > Metazoa > Mollusca > Gastropoda > Lepetellida > Haliotidae > Haliotis > Haliotis cracherodii. The sequence goes on from NW_027266277.1 coordinate 5,381,329, forward strand.
GCCGATGGCACGTTCACGTTGCACATTTGAAAGGCGTGGCATGACATATGGCCGTAAAGACTTTTGTTTTCTTGTGTTTTTCTTTTTTTATTAATGACTGCTAACAAATATGGCTGAAAACACGTGCGGTATTATGGCCACGAGACCTTTGCCACTATAGTGCTGTGCACATGATTTTGATCCGATTCCCCTGCACAAAACGGATGTTATCTGAAGACAATAGGAAGCCAATACAGTTTAAATAGACAATAAGGGCCCACGATGATAACTGGTCAAAATGTTAAAATTTTAGGATTGTGAAGTTTTTAATTTGGTTCAGTATATGTAAAGGCAAGCTTCTTCCCTTTGTTTAGTCAGCAGCTGTCCTCCTGGCTATGAATGTGGAACACAGGCTTTAGGGTTACATATGAATCTTGTTATCATTGTATTTTAATGCGATTTGAATATTATTATTTACTATCGTACTTACTTCATGTTTTAAATGAGGCGTTTTATATTTATATGTCACCACAAATTACAATTATTGCTTGTAAGCGCGACAGAATTGACAAAGATATGACTAGTAAACCATTAATGTACGTTGAAAAATATTATAATGTAAATGCCAAAAAGATGTATCCAGGATCAAGTAGAAGATATAAGGACAGCAGCGCTGGAAATTTATTCAACGGGCCCGTGAAAACAACACTGCTTTAGCTCAATGTTTACCACTCCTGGCGGCCATTATACAACGGCCATCTTACACACAACCCCGCGCTCACGTCTACAGGTCTCTCCCTGTGGTACGGTAATTAGTAGAACCCTCTCCCTCAAGTGGGTTTATCCTCACTTTGCCACCAGGTCACCAGGGATTAACAGTAGCAATGTTTATACAAGCATAGGGGCCATATCAAAGTCACCAAATACTGAACTGAGTTCACCCCCCCCCCCCCCCCCCCCAATTAATGTCAATTAATGTCAAAAGTGTTCACTGGCAATATGTGTTGCCCATGCTTGTAAGGGGAATGGACTTCAAGGAAGTAGTGTAGCTATATATAGTGATACATGCACACCCAGGAAGTCAGTATACAACGTAGTTACATATAGTAATACATGCATACCCAGAATGTCAGTACACAGCGTAGCTATAAATAGTGACATATGCACACACAGGATGTTAGTATACAACGTAGCTATATATAGTTACACATGTAGACCCAGGATGTCATTATACACTGTAGTTATAAATAGGACACATGTGCACACAGGATGTGAATATGCAACGTAGCTATATATAGTGAGACATGTACACCCCGGAATTCAATACACAATAAGGCTATATATAGTGACACATGTACACACAGGATGTCAGTATACGACGTAGCTATATACAGTGACACATGTACACCCAAGATGTCAGTATACAACGTAGCTACATATAGTGACACATTTACACCTACGATGTCAGTAGGAACGTAGCTGTATGTAGTGGTATATGTACACACAGGATGTCTGTATACATCGTAGATATATATAGTGATAAATGTACACCCATGATGTAATTATACAACATAGCTATGTATAGTGACACATGTACACCCAAGATGTCAGTATACAAAGTAGCTATATACAGTGACACATGTACACCTAAGATGTCAGGATACAACGTAGCTACATATAGTGACACATTTACACACAGAATGTCAATATACAGTGCAGCTATATAAAGTGACACACGTACACACAGGATGTCAGTATGCAACGTAGCTATATATGTGACACATGTAGACCCAGGATGTCATTATACAACTTCGCTGTATATAGTGGTAGAAATATACAGGTAAATTCAGTATACAACGTAGCTATATGTAGTGGTGGGTGTACATTTGTATACACATGATGTCAGTATACAACAGAGTTATACATAGTGACACATGTACACACAGGATGTCAGCCTGACTGACTGACTGGTATAGAAGATTTAACGTGCGCTTTCCGACTGTAGCGTATTTCGAACACGGGCCTGGCCAGACCATTTAGTGTATTCCGAAAAGTGTGAAAGTGGTCTGTGCAACCCAAGAGCGGGCTTTCAGGGGTTGCTTATATTGAATTTTTTGAATTTTTAAATTTGGAATAAATGCCGAGGTGGGTGGAGGAGGGAACTAAGGGAGCCGGGTGAGGTGGGTGTTTGTAATTTTGGTTTGGTAGATTAATTAGTTTTTAGATGCGCTTAATTAGGTCTGTTTTGATTAGGAATACGCCTAGGGCCTTGAAGTTTTCTAGTTTATTTTGAGGGTTTAGTATTTCATCTAGAGTAGGAACCTTTTTTAGATTGAGGGTGGTTTGTAGTGTGGCTCTGTGTGTTTGGTAGTGGGTGCATTGGATGAGTGCGTGTTCTGTGGTTTCGGGTTGTTTGCAGTGGGGGCAGTTGCCTGTGGTGTGCCTTTTACGTTTTTTAGGTGGTTATTTAGGTTAGTGTGTCCTGTTTGGAGTTTTGTAATTAATCTGTCAAATTGTTTGGAGGGGTGTAGGATTTTAGGTTTGGCTAGTGGTTTTCTGAGCACTTTTTTTGATTTGGCTATTTGAGTTTTGATATTGATTATGCCATTTTTGGTTATTTTTTGTTTGTTTACACTTTTAATTTCTGATTTTGAGATGGGTAGGTTTAGGCTTATTTCTGGTATTTTGAGAGATAATTTAGCTGCTTTATCGGCGCTTTCATTGCCGTAAATTCCTACGTGGGAGGGGATCCACAAGAAGGTTATTTGTTTGCCTGCTTTTGTTAGATCGTTGGAGCTTTTAAGTATTTGCTTTATTAATTTAGGTAGTTTTTTTGGTATTTTTGTTTTGGAGGGCTTGTAGTCCACTAAGGGAGTCAGTGAGAATTAGGATTTTATTGCTGTTTTTAGATTGTTGGTTATGCAGGGCTGAGGCCATGCCCATAAGTTCGGCCGTGAATATAGATTGGTTGTTAGGGAGTCGGTAAGATTGTGCGGATATAACTGGTTGTGTGGTATAGACTCCGAAGCCTGTGTGGTTGTCAGTCTACAACAGAGTTATACATAGTGACACATGTACACACAGGATGTCAGTATGCAACGTAGCTATATATAGTGACACATGTACACCCAGGATGTCATTATACAACGTAGCTATACATAGAGACACATGTACACCCAGGATGTCAGTATACAACGTAGCTATAAATAGCGACACATGTAGACCCAAGGTGGCATTATACAACGTAGCTATATAAAGTGACACATGTACATAGAGGATGTCAGTATACAACGTAGCTATATGTAGTGACACGTCCACGCCAAGTATGTAAGTATATGAAATAGATTTACCTGGTGACACCTGCACAACCAGGATGTCAGTAAACAACGTAGCTATATATAGTGACACATGTACACACAGGATGTCAGTATACAACGTAGCTATATATAGTGACATATGTACACCCTTGATGTCAGTATACATCATAGCTATGTAAAGTGTTACATGTACGTCCAGGATATCAGTATACAACGGAGCTTTATATGGTGACACATGTACACCCAGGATGTCAGTATACAACGTAGCTATATAAAGTGCTACATGTGCACTAGCTATATAAAGTGCTAAATGTGCACAGCCCGTTTGTCAACACAGAACATTATGTTTCAGACAATGTGTATAATCAGTCAGCGTGTTAATGGACAATGAACAGATTTGTCACTTAATTTGTAAAATGACTAAAATATTTAGACATTTTAGAAATTGCCTAAATGAATCAGATTTAACACATTGAGTGCAACATGTATATTGGTACGTATTCACATTGGGTGTTAGTGTAGATCATAGCAGGATGCGCATGCGCCTGAATAGCATGTCGCTGAAAAGAATGCTCCGTCACAATCGCGTTAATTATGAGATGATGCTGTGCAAAAATAATGTAATGTGGCCTTGAAGCAACCCGGAATGGGAATATGCGAGTGAATCATGAACATTATTGAGCGTTTTGCTTAAAATCAAGTGTTCAAAATGTAAACAAATGTGAAGGCGAATTTACACAAGTATTGTCACTGCTGACTGACCCAAACGTCCAGGCAATCAACAAACAATGGGCAGCCCGAGCAGGGTCATTGAAGCACTGACCAGTTCTCACAGCAAGGAAGATGGCCCACGATATCCAAAGTGTGGAGGAGACACGCATTGACATTTTCAAAGCAATACCCAGACGGCTTGGACAACGTGATGGAATCTATTTTGAAAATGAACTGTTTGAAACATACACTGATGATAAAGAAAACGGAACGAAGAGAGGTAGAGTAGACAAGAATAGTCGACGTGATCCCCCAAAATGGACGTCCACCAAAACGTGTTCAAAGAGAGCATTCCAGGAAGTCGGTGATTGAGAAATGTGCGTCTGGTGTATATTGCTTATATGACTTTTTTACAAACACAACCCCCTCCCTAATACTGGGAAAAAAACAAGCACTCAGCAATTGCAAGCCCGAACCCCGCCCGACCCACGTGGAGACAGTTCAATGGACAAACGACAAGGTAAAGATTTTTCTACTCTTATCTATACCACGTCCAATTTTCATTCTTTAAAAATCTGTTGTCCAGAAACTCTAAGCATTATGGCCGGTTTTACACAGTTGATCGTGTTGTTTCCACGGAGACATCCTAAGGTGTGAAAAGCGCAGCAATATGCTGTCGAAAAGCCACATTTTTGTGACCATTTTTTCTCTGCATAAGACTGATATTTTTTGCAGTCAAGACATATATAACTCAACCGATGTCTAATATAATTCAATGTTTAGCGTCATGTAAACATTTGTCCCATGAACCAGCGCGTGTTCCTTCACTCAAAAAACATTTCTTTGTTTTGGAGAAACACAACCGAGTAAATATAAATATCACCAAACGTAAGTTATGCTTTTATTAAATATAATATAATATAATATAATATAATAGACGCTGTGATTTCTCAAAAAATACATGTTGTAAAACAACCGTGTGATAAAACCTGCGCCCTTGTCAACACCTACCGTTGGATATTTATGATCAGTCAGATGTGGTGATTGGTAAAAACAATGAGGGCAGGGGTGGGATACTTGTGTTAGGAGGGTCACCTCACCTCAGCTTGGTGTGTCACTTGTAACAGGACAGGCTTTGGGCACATTTAGACACCTAATATTTTCATGACTTAGCGTTGTGATTCTTTTATCAAGGATATATTGATGCCAAAAATGCTAAACGGTCTACGGTCCCTCCCTCCGTCCTTTACGACCTCAGTTCCTTGGATGTAGGGAGGCGATTCACGACAACATATATCAAGTTTCAACAGTTTATTACAGAAAAAAATAAAATATAAAACAACAATTACAAATTAGTCAATACTATTCCTAACTAAAATTAACATCATTAAGCCAAAAATCCTACTTACTTGTACCTTAAGAATAAAACCCAAAAGAAGCCTAAAACAGACGAACAAACCCCTAACTAACCCACTTTAATAAATAATTACTACAGCATCCTTAACACAGTCTACGAGGACAAACAAACCACCCTTCCAAACCTCTTGACACAATCGGTCAATGTAGCTACAATACATAGCTTACATTATTTCCTAATTAAATCCACCTGCCCAACCCACCTTTATAACAGTTTACCCATGAATTCTAAAGTTGCCACATAATTTAGTTCTTTATAGCCGAAAATCACTAGGGACTGGGGAACTGTTCGACCTCCGAACAGGTAATTTGGTGTGGTCTCCCTCACTTGTAGTGATCTTCCCGATCATGCCAGACAATGAGAGCATTCGCGCCCATCACTTATATACTCGCAAGGACACGTAACCTCTGGGTGAACACATCTAAACGGTGCAGCCACTGGCTAATCCAGTCTGTCACCAACCAATCTGGGCTCTCCTACCGTACGACCCACGATTGAAAACACTTAATCGGCATGCAACCGACAAACGCACGTGCCCGCACGTGGGGCAAGATCTGAAACGTGCTGTCTCAAAGCGAACTACATATCGGTAAGGACCTATTAACCACGTAAATGCTACCATATATCCTACATAATCAGAGGAAATTTCAATATTTCTTCACCAGAATAAGGGTAGGGAGTTCGGACATTACCGTAACACCAGATGCACTTTACAACATGCGCCGCAATGTAACATGTCTGCAGTTTCTAAATCCTATGTCTCTACAAATATTGAATGTTTACTGATAAAAGAAGCTGTCAAATTACGATTTCGCGACAGAAACCCTGTAAATTCATTTACAAGTAATTGCTGCAGTTTGTCAACATTCTTTGTTACTGACTAGTAAAATCACATAGATGTTTCTTTGACGATATTCATCTTTACTCGCGTGCTTCAAACATGTAAACCTAATTAAATTGCATTAAACATTATTTTGAAATAAAATGGCATAGTTTTCGTATTTACAGCTGTTACTTCCGTGTGTTTACCGATTAGCATACAACTCTTACAAACAAACATAGCGAAACAGATGGTCATGAACGCCTTTTGAAAATCTTTATTAACAAAGTATGTACGTAATTAAAGTTTTAATGCCAGAGTAATTTATACGTAATTTAAAGTCTTAATGCTGGAGATAAAAAGGTCTTGTCGTGATCCGTGACCTCGTGAACAGAAAGTAATGAACTATTACTCTGTGAACTCTATGACATAATCTCTGGTGTTCTCACGAGTAGTGTCGGATATGGTCGACACATTTCACTCACTACCCCGAACATAACCCGGTGTCCGTTTGTTGCATAATATTGGACTGAGATCAGTTGAATGTCAAGCCAGTATTCCTCTGTTAAACAGCAAGATACTACTTTGTATACACCGGTCTAATGCTCATTTAATTGTAAAGTACTCTTTGTTAGACATTTAGAAGTTGTAGGAACATGGGGACATACAACGGTTATGAATAGCAACGTTAATGTTTGTAGCGATGTTTCAGGGTTGCTCTATCATGCGAATACTGAGTAAGATTATTGAGTAACATTGTTTATTACACATCACACATCACGCATCACATATTACATTTCATACGTACTACCCGTCATCTATCGCATGACACACATGGCATGATCACATGTATCCGCGAGGAATGACAAATATCAAATATCACGTGAAACATATAACATAAGGGCCGATGGAGTAGCCTTGTGGTTAAAGCGTTCGCTCGACACGCTTCAGACCCGGGTCCGATTCCCCACATGGACACAATGTGTGAAGCCCATTTCTGGTGTGCCCCGCCGTGATATTGCTGGAATAATGCTAAACGATGCGTAAAACTATACTCACTTGACTCACTATAACATATTACATAACATTCAATGTATGCCATGAGATTCCGGGGTAGAATAGGTCTTCAGCAACCCATGCTTGCCGTAAAAGGCGACTGTGCTTGTCGTGAAAGGCGACTAACGGGATCGGGTGGTCAGGCTCGCTGACTTGGTTGATGCATGTCATCGATCCCAACTGCGTGGATCGATGTTCATGAAGTAGATCACTGGGTTGTCTGGTCCAGACTCGATTATTTACAGACCGCCTTCATATAGCTGGAATATTGTTGAGTGCGGCGTAAAACAACCAACCAACCAACCAACCAATGTATGCCATGACATATTTCGCGTGACACAACACATGATACATCACACAAATCAAATTTCACATGATACGACACACGACACATGAGATGTATATATCACCTAGGACATGACACATGACAAAACAGGAATGACACTACACACATCATATGCCACATGACAAATACCGGACGCCCCATATTACGAAAAACCTTTCGGGGCTCATACCACAGAATACATGACACACATCACAGGTAAAATGATACATATCATAAACATATCGCATATCACATGAAACAAGACACATCACGCATAACATAACACATTACAGAACACATATCACAGGATACATGATATAAATGGCACATTACTTAACACATGACGCACTATACAGGGCACATATAAACGAACTCATGACAAACGTCACATGAAACATATCTCCTGATATATATCGCAATACACAGGACACATTGCATATACCATCGCATTACACATATCTCACCTCACATATAAAATGGCAAATGATATATGAAATGAAATATAGCACATATGATATGACGCATATGGCACGCATACATGACATATATGGCACATCACAAATATCAATTGATCACATCACATATTACAACAAAAAACATGCATGCTACAGATGACAGGATATATGGCACATGGCACATCACACATATACAATTACTCACATAACACAAAAAATAAATGACACATATCACAGAATACATGACAGATATGACACATGCCACATCACACATATACAATGACTCATACGACATATCACAAACAACATTGCATGACAGATCACATGATGCATGATATATATAACACATCACATATACACAGTTACACACATTACATGTCACAAAAAACAACATTACATAACATATATCACAGGATACATGACGCATATGGCATATCACACATATACAATTACTCCTTTCATATATCACAAGCAACATTCCATGACACAGATCACTGGGCCCAACGTTAGATTACGCCTGTTTTATTCCTCAATACCTCCCTGGCAGCAAGAAATGTTTGTACAAATCTGGTTAAAATAAGGTAATAAGCCCTACTTTCTGCAAGTTGAAATAAAAAGAAATATTCAAAATGACAGTTAAAAACATGTAAAGAATCATATCTTTTTCCGAAAATATGGATATCAAAATCAAACTTTGCACCAACGTTGGACCAACTTAGGATCGCCGGTCAAAATAACGTTGGCCCAGTGTTGATAGCCAACGTTGGTCCACCGTAAGATTACGCCTGTTTTATTTCTTAATACCTCCCTGGTACCCTGAAATGTTTGTACCAATCTAGTTAACACATCAGCTAACAAGCACTTCATTCTGCAAGATGAATTCACTTCGAACTCTAACCATGAAAGAGTTGAAATAAAAAGAAATATTCGAAGTTAAAAACATGTAAAAATCATATTTTTTCCGAAAATATACACATCATAATCAAACTTTGCACCAATGTTGGCCCAATGTAGGACCGCCGATCAATATAACGTTGGCCCAACGTTGAAAGCTAACGTTGGTCCAACGTTAGATAACGCCTGTCTTATTTCTCAATACCGCCCAGTCAGCTTGAAATGTTTGTACCAATCTATTTGAGACATGATGTAACAAGCACTTCATTCTGCAAGCTGAATTCATTTTGAACTCTATCCGTGAAAGAGTTGAGATAAAAAGATATATTCAAAATTAAAAACATGTAAAGAATCATATTTTTTTCCGAAAATATACACATCATAATCAAACACTGCACCAACGTTGGCCCAACGTAGGACCGCCGATCAAAATAACGTTGACGTAGCCAACGTTGGCCCAATGTTAGATTACGCCTGTTTTATTTCTCAATACCGCCCAGTCAGCTTGAAATGTTTGTACAAATCTATATGAGACATGATGTAACAAGCACTACATTCTGAAAGCTGAATTCATTCAAAATGAAATATTCGAAGTTAAAAACATGTAAAGAACCATATTTTTCTCCGAAAATAATCATAATCAAACATTGCACCAACGTTGGCCCAACGTAGGACCGCCGATCAATATAACGTTGGCCCAACGTTGAAAGCTAACGTTGTTCCAACGTTAGATAACGCCTGTCTTATTTCTCAATACCGCCCAGTCAGCCTGAAATGTTTGTACCAAACTAATTAAGACATCAGGTAACAAGCACTTCATTCTGCAAGATGAATTCACTTTGAACTCTGACCATGAAAGAGTTGAAATAAAAAGAAATATTCGAAGTTAAAAACATGTAAAAATCATATTTTTTCCGAAAATATACACATCATAATCAAACTTTGCACCAATGTTGGCCCAATGTAGGACCGCCGATCAATATAACGTTGGCCCAACGTTGAAAGCTAACGTTAGTCCAACGTTAGATAACGCCTGTCTTATTTCTCAATACCGCCCAGTCAGCTTGAAATGTTTGTACCAATCTATTTGAGACATGATGTAACAAGCACTTCATTCTGCAAGCTGAATTCATTTTGAACTCTATCCGTGAAAGAGTTGAGATAAAAAGATATATTCAAAATTAAAAACATGTAAAGAATCATATTTTTTTCCGAAAATATACACATCATAATCAAACACTGCACCAACGTTGGCCCAACGTAGGACCGCCGATCAAAATAACGTTGACGTAGCCAACGTTGGCCCAATGTTAGATTACGCCTGTTTTATTTCTCAATACCGCCCAGTCAGCTTGAAATGTTTGTACAAATCTATATGAGACATGATGTAACAAGCACTACATTCTGAAAGCTGAATTCATTCAAAATGAAATATTCGAAGTTAAAAACATGTAAAGAACCATATTTTTCTCCGAAAATAATCATAATCAAACATTGCACCAACGTTGGCCCAACGTAGGACCGCCGATCAATATAACGTTGGCCCAACGTTGAAAGCTAACGTTGTTCCAACGTTAGATAACGCCTGTCTTATTTCTCAATACCGCCCAGTCAGCCTGAAATGTTTGTACCAAACTAATTAAGACATCAGGTAACAAGCACTTCATTCTGCAAGATGAATTCACTTTGAACTCTGACCATGAAAGAGTTGAAATAAAAAGAAATATTCGAAGTTAAAAATATGCCAAAAATCATATTTATTTCCGAAAATATACATATCAAAATCAAACATTGCACCAACGTTGGCCAAACGTAGGACCCACGTTAGATTACGTCTGTTTTATTTCTTAATACCGCCCAGTCAGCTTGAAATGTTTGTACCAATCTATTTGAGACATGATGTAACAAGCAATTCATTCTGCAATTTGAATTCACTTTGAACTCTATCCGTGAAAGGGTTGAGATAAAAAGATATATTCGAAGTTAAAAACATGTAAAGAATCATATTTTTTCCGAAAATATACACATTATAAGCAAACACTACACCAAGATTGGCCCAACGTAGGACCGCCGATCAAAATAACGTCGACATAGCCAACGTTGGCCCAATGTTAGATTACGCCTGTTTTATTTCTCAATACCGCCCAGTCAGCTTGAAATGTTTGTACCAATCTATTTGAGACATGATGTAACAAGCACTACATTCTGCAAGCTGAATTCATTTTGAACTCTATCCGTGAAAGTGTTGAGTTAAAAAGATATATTCGAAATTAAAAACATGTAATTAATCATATTTTTTCCGAAAATATACACATCATAATCAAACACTGCACCAACGTTGGCCCAACGTAGGACCGCCAATCAAAATAACGTTGGCATAACGTTGAAAGCCAACGTTGGCCCACAATTAGATTAGCCTTTTTTATTTCTGTATACCGCCCAGGCAGCCTGAAATGTTTGTACCAATCTCGTTAAATATCAGGTAACAAGCACTATATTCTGCAAGCTGAATTCACTATGAACTCCATACGAAGAAGGGCATGTTAATGAAATGTGCTGTCTTCTGGCAGAGTACCTCGGCATACAAAGTTTCGAATACGGCCAAGACAAAATTCAAAAAGGTTTTAAATTACATGCAAAAGTACGTGATATGATATTTACTTTCCAAAACAACTTTCAAGACTATTCGCAAATTTTTCACAAGTGTTTCAACACTATTTAAAGATATATGATTTTCCAAGGAGTTTGCAAATTAAAAACAAACAGACAATAAGCCAGGCACAAATTGAAACATTTAATTTTCCTTGGCCTTACCCCATACATTCAGCATTGAGAGCAACGCTAAGACAGGCAAAATAGTCCATGCATCGGATGTCCTATGATTGTTTTCCTTGATCCATTAAAAAATATGACGACAGCAACAAAATGACAATCGAATTCTGGTGTAGGTGACCTTTATTTATTTGTTAAATGACAAGTCAGAACTTGGAATGAGTGGTTGAGGAGACTTTTCAGTCCTCAAATGAGGAATCAGACGAACTGATTACAGGGATAATCTTCAACCTTATCCATGGTCACTGCTTTTGCATTGGTAACTGAATAAAACAATGACACAAATATAATTAAATATTAAATTCCAAGGTAAGGGACATATTTTGACATAAAAAAGTTGCCTTCCCCCAAATAATATTTTGATGTCTGAAAAAGTCTCAACAGTGCTACCTCCACCCGTCCAAGTCATTAAACTGTTCAAAACTGCTAAAACTGGGAAGGTGGCATGGACAGAAATGTGATACTCTTGGATCAAACATAGGCAGAAAATCTTTAAGCACCGAAATGAACCAGGGTAACCTCGACTCATTCAGTTTTCAAATTTCAAACCATGAAAAACATAAATTTCTCAGAAAATACACTTATCAAAATCAAACTTTGTATTGCACTTCTCCTATCTGTATAGACACTACTCCAAATTGGAAAATAATCCATGTATTTGTTTTCAAGTTATAGGTCACACAGATGTTGAAGGAAATAATTCCAAGTTCAAAACATGAAGCAAATAATATTTGTTCCGAAAATATGCATTTTAAAATCAACATTTGCACTGCATCTCTTCTTTAAGTAGAGGAAGTGTTTCTCACATTTGGAAAAAATCCATGAAGCAGGTCTTAAGTGAAAGGTAGCACAAACATAGTATAAAAAAAAACCTATGTTCAAAATATGCAAAAAATGCACATTGTTTCATAAAATAAACATATCAAGCTCAACCTTTGCACTACATCTCTCAAATTAATATCTCAAGTTAGAGGTCGCACAATGTTGAATTAAAAGAAAAAAAATTAAAGTTCAAAACATGTAAAAAATCATATTGTTTAAAAAAATATACATATCATAAGCCACCTTTGCACTACACCTCTCCTATTTGTATAAAAAGTGTTCCTTCAATATGGAAAGATTCCATGGAGTAGTTCTTAAGTTAAAGTTCGCACAATGTTGAATTAGAAAAAAAAAAATTCTGTTCAAGGTATGTATAAAATCATATTGTTTCATAAAACATACATATCAAAATCAGCCTTTCTACTGCACTCACACCAAAGAAATGTGTTTGGAAGGACGGACAGAGGGATATCCTTGGTATGGCTTAATCAACCCGCCCTTTTAGATTGGGGTTTTATTAAATAAGAAACATCTAATTAATAAAGATGTTTGTACATATTATTGCAGGACACGTCACACATTAACACTTAATCACATCACTTATCGCAAAATCATTACATAACACAGATCAAAGGGTACATGCCACATATGGCACATGGCACATCACAAATATTCAATAAATCATGTATCGCAAAAACAATCCATGACACAGATCACAAGATGCATGACACATATGGCACATGGCACATCATAAATGTATAATTAATCACATATCACGAAAAAGACATTTCATGACACATATGACACATCACACATCACACATATGCAATTAATCATTTCGCATATAAAAAACAAAACATAACCTGACACAGATCACAGAATACATGACACATATGACACATCACACATCATGCATATACAAATAATCAAATCACACATCACAAAAAACATTACATGACACAGATCACTGGACACATGACACATGACACATAAGATACATGACACATCAAAGATCACTCATCACACATATAAAATTATTCGCATTATATAAAAAAACATTCTATGACAAATTCATCAGGATGCATGACACATATGGTACATGGCACATCACAAATATGCAATTAATCACATCATATATCACAAAAAAATAGTACACGACACAGATCACAGGGTACATGACACATCCCAGAAAGAAGTCAGACGATGTGGCGTTGGTCAAAACAACGTTGGTCCAACGCTAGATTACGCCTTTTTATTCCTCAATACCTCCCAGGCAGCTTGAAATGTTTGTACCAATCTTATTAAAATATCAGGTAACAAGCAGTAAATTCTGCATGCTGAAATCACTCTGAACTGTATCCATGAAAGAGCATGGCAGTGTCTGGCAGGGTACCTCGGCATACATAGTTTCAAATACGGCCAAGACAAAATTCAAAATGGTTTTGATTGCGTGCACAATTTCTTGATATAATATCTACTTTCCCAAACAATTTTCAAGACTATGTGCAAATTGTTCACAAGTGTTTCAACACTATTAAAAGATATATGACTTTCCCACGAGTTTGCAAATTAAAAAAACCATCAGACAATAAGCCAAGCACATATTGAAACATTTAATCTTTCTTGGCCTAACCCCACACAATCCCACAAATGGGAAGGTGGCATGGACAGAAATATCATGATGCTCTTGGATCATACATAGGCAGAAAAACTTTAAGCACCGAAATGAACAAGGGTAACCTCGACTCATTCAGTTTCCAAAGTTCAAACCATGAAAAAGCATAATTTTCTCAGAAAATACACTTATCAAAATCAACCTTTGCACTGCACCTCTCCTGTTTGTATAAAAAGTGATCCTTCAATTTGGAAAGAATCCATGAAATAGTTCTTAAGTTAAAGGTCGCACACTGTTGAATTAAGAAAATCATTCTCACTTCAAAACATGCACAAATTTCATATTGTTTCATAAAATAAACATATCAAAATCAACATTTAAACTGCACCTCTAATAGTATAGACAGTTTTTCTTACATTTGGAAAGATTGCATGTAGGAGCTCTCAAGTGAAAGGTATCACAAACATAGAATTAAAAAAACAAAAACATTATGTGTTCAAAACATTGACAAATTTCATATTGTTTCATAAAATAAACATATCCAAATTAAGTTAAAGTTCTGCATGCTGAATTTACTCTAAACTCTACCATGAAAGAGCATGTCAATGAAATGCAATGTACCTCGGCATACATAGTTTCAAATACGGCCAAGACAAAATTCAAAATGTGTTTCATTACATGCACAATTTCGTGATATAATATTTATTTTTTAAAACAATGTGCTAATTGTTCACAAATGTTTCAACACTATTTAAAGATATATGACTTTCCCACGAGTTTGCAAATTAAAAAAAACATCAGACAATAAGCCCGTCAAAAATTGAAACATTTAATTTTCCTTCGCCCTAGCCCATACATTCAGCATTGACAGTAGCACTGAGACTGACAAAATAGTCCATGCATCGGATGTCCTATGATCCGTTGCCTTGATCCATTCACAAATATGATGACAGCAACAAAATGACAATGGAATTCTGGTTTAGATGACCTTTATTTATTTGTTAAATGACAAGTCAGAACTTGGGCTGAGTGGTTGAGGAGCCTTTTGAGTCCTCAAATGAATGCATCAGACGAACTGATCACAGGGATGATCTTAAACCTTATCCATGGTCACTCCTTTTGCCTTGGTAACTGAATAAAACAATGAGACAAATATAATAAAATTATGATGTAAGGGACATATGTTTGACATAAAAATAGTTGCCTTCCCCCAAATACAAATTTGATGTCTGAAAAAGTCTCAACATTGCTACCTCCACTCGTCCAAATCATTAAACTGTTCAAAACTGCTAAAACTGGGAAGGTGGCATGCACAGTAATACCATGATGCTTTTGGATCATACATTGGGAGAAAAGCTTTTAACACTAAAATAAACAAGGGTAACCTCAAACCATTCAGTTTTCAAAGTTCAAAACATTCTATGTTCAAAACATGTACAAAATCACATTGTTTCATAAAATACACATATCAAAAACAACCTTTTACACTACACCACTCTATTTGTACAGAAAGTGTTCCTCACATTTGGAAAGAATCAACGCAGTAGTTCTTAAGTTAAAGGTCGCACAAT
This sequence comes from Haliotis cracherodii, assembly GCF_022045235.1. Lineage (NCBI taxonomy): Eukaryota > Metazoa > Mollusca > Gastropoda > Lepetellida > Haliotidae > Haliotis > Haliotis cracherodii. Next base: position 5,397,143 of record NW_027266277.1, read on the forward strand.
GTTGAATTAAAACAACAAAAACATTCTCACTTCAAAACATGTAAAAAATCACATTGTTTCATAAAATACACATATCAAAGGCAATATTTGCACTGCATCTCTCCAATTAATATAAAAAAGTGTTCCTTAACTTTGAAGAGAACCCATGTAGCAGTTCATACGTTAAAGGTCGCACAATGTTGAATTAAAAAACAAACATTCAAAACTTTTTTATTAGAATAGAATGTGTTTCTTACACTTGGAAAGAATCCATGTCGCAGCTCTCAATTAAAAGGTAGCACAACCATCGAATTAAAAAAAATAACATTCTTGTTTTAAAATGTGAAAAGGAAACCTACAGGCGATATGTTTGCAATATACATGTAAAAAGAAATGTAATTACATTGATCGATTGTTATATATTCATGGATACAAAAACCACGAGCATTTTGGGTAGAAAATATTTTTACTGTACATCACAAACATCACGTGTATCTTGTTTCATCCATTCTGAGAGAGGCTGTGGGATAAAGTGGTTAAAGCGTTCGCTCGTCACGCCGAAGACCCGGGGTAGATTCCCGACATGGGTACAATGTTTGAAGCCAATTTCTGGTGTTCTCCACCGTGATATTGCTTTAATATTGAATAAAGCGGCGTAAAAACATACTCACTCACCAACCCATCCCTTCTGAGAACGGGGGATTCTCAGAAAAAGTTTGTAAAGACATTCTATGTTGTCCTTCTTGCAATGATGGACCAATAACACCATTATTTGGCTACAATTATGTCACATCAATATGTTATATATCTCTCCCCGCCGCCCTGTTTCAGAAAATAATTCGAAAATCATCGAGCGTAAAATCCATGACTATTTCCGATTTCGGCTTCAAAACTTAGATTTCGATATGTACGATGCTGTATGTGCATCCGATTTCAGCAAGGAGTCATAAAATTGCAAATAGTTTGATAATTTTACATAATCTGCATAATGTTGCTATTAAACCGTTCTGTTACTATGTAAATAAGTTCAGATTATAAATAAACTCATAAAAGTTTTGATACTTAGAAAGCTACAGGCAGAAAAGTTTCAAGAGGATAAATCGAGGCATTGATTGCCAAGAATATATTTAGTGGCACTTCTCTGGCACGAAGACACCCAGGAGGCAGAAGAATTCTAAGAGGACATTTAGAAGCATTGATTGCCAAGAGTATACCAAGTGACGCTTCTCTGCCACGAAGACACCGTACAAGAGGCATTTCAAGGCAATGATTGCTAAGAATATATTCAATGACACTTCACTGTTACGAAGACACCCTGGAAGCAGAAACGTTTCAAGAGGACATATCGAGGCGTTGATTGCTTAGAAGAAATTCAGTGGTAATTCACTTTCACGAAGACAAACTGAAGGCAGAAGTGTGCTAAGATGACATTTCGAGGCATTCCTTGCTGAAAAGATATTCAGTGACACTTCACTGTCACGAAGACACCCTGGAGGCAGAAGCGTTTCATTAATACTGTCACGACGACACCCTGGATACAGAAGAATTCCATGAGGATATCTCGAGTCATTGATTGCTAAGAATATATTCAGTGGTAATTCACTGTCACGATGACACTCTGGAGGCAGGACAGGGTCAATAAGTCATCTATGAGTTATGATTGCTTAAAAGATTTTCAGTGAAAATTCACTTTCACGACGATGTCCTGCAGCTAACGAAGCAATTATTTCTAGGAGATATTCGGTGACAATTCACTGTCAAGAAGACATCCTAGAACTCTTCAACCAGTGATTGCCAAGAGATATTCAGTGGCACTTCACTGTCACGACGACACGATTGAGGCTGAAAGGTGCCTTGATTTCTTCTGGAAACATTGATGTCCAAGACGATAGTCTGTAACAAATCACAGAAGAGACACAGACGAGTTGCAAGGAGACGTCTGGAGGCAATGTTTGCCAAGAAGCTGTTCAGTGGCAATTGACTGTCACGAAGAAACACTGGAAGCATTAGAGTGCCAACAAGACTTCTGAGGGCAGCAAATGACCAAGAAGACCTCAATAGGAATATGTCTGCCAATAAGACATCCTTGAGGCAAAAGGCACCACAAGGAGACTCTCCGGGACCAGGTGGTTTCCCACCTCCCATGGTCACTGGTACCCAAATAAGACCTCTGGAGACCTCGATTTAAGGGTCGGGTATGCTTCTGAGGCACGTTAGGTTCAGAGACTTAACACTGCACTAACCTGCACTAACCCGCACTAACAACCTGCACATAGGCGCATTACTTTATAGAAAGACACTTCCAAATTCTTTAGATTTAGGTTCAAAATCGGGGATTGTTTGGTTTTCAGAGGCAGTGTCAGCCTCGTTGTATCCGCCTGAAGCATGCCTGACCACTGGATAACGACGGTCACACACTGGAGGCAAAAGGGGTTCAAGAAGATTTATGAATGCAGTGATGCTGCTAAAGACATTCAAAGTTAATTGACTATCACGAAGGCACTATGGAGGTAGAAGTGCACATTTCGAGGCATTGATTGCTAAGAATTATTATTAAGTTGCACTTCTCTGGCACGAAGACACCCTGGAGGGAAAACAGTGACATGAAGCATCTTGAGGCAATGAATACCAAGAAGATTTTCAGTGACACATCACAGTCACGAAGACTCCCTGGAGGCAGAAGAAGTCCATGAGGACATCTCCAGGCAATGATTGCCAAGAATATATTGAGTGGCATTTCTCTGTCACGCAGACTCCCTGGAGGCAAAAGAGTTCCAAGAGGACATTGCGAGGTATTGGTTGCTAAGAATATATTTAATTCCACCTCACTATCACAAAGACAACCTAGAGGCAGAAGAGTGCCATTAGGATTGTCACGAAGACATCCTGAAGGCAGAAGATTTCTTAGAGAACATTTCGAGGCATTGACTGCTAAGAAGATATAATGACACTTCACTGTCACAAAGACACCCTGGAAGCAGAAACGTTTCAAGAGGACATTTCGAGGCATTGACTGCTAAGAATATATTCAATGACATTTCACTGTCACAAAGACACCCTGGAGGCGGAAGAAATGAAAGTGCATATTTCAAGTCATTGATTGAGAGGACTGTATGTAGTGCCATTTCTCAACACCGAAGACACCCTGGAGGCAGAGGATTTCTGAAAAAAACATCCCAAGGCATTTCTTGCCGAGAATATATCAAGTGACACTTTTCTGTCACGAAGACAACCCGGAGAAAGGGAAGTTCCTAGAGGACATTTCGAGGAATTGGTTGCAAAGAGTGTATTAAGTGACACTTCACTGTCACCAAGACTTCCTGGAGGAAGAAAAGATCAAAGTGCTCATTTCGAGGAATTGATTGCCAAGAATGTATCTCCTTCAAGAAGACACCCTGGAGCCAGAAGATTTGGGCCGTCGGTCAAAACAACGTTGGCCCACAGTTAGATTACGCCTGTTTTATTCCTCAATACATCCCAGGCGGCTTGAAATGTTTGTACCAATCTGGTTAAGATATCAGGTAACAAGCAGTAACTTCTCCAAGCTGAATTCACTATGAACTCTATCCGAGGAAGAGCACGTTCATGGCAGGGTACCTCGGCATACATAGTTTCAAATACGGCCAAGACAAAATTCAAAATGTTTTAATTACGTGCCCAATTTCGTGATACAATATTTACTTTCCAAAACAACTTTCAAGACTATTCGCAAATTGTCCAGAAATGTTTCAACACTATTAAAAGATATAGGGTTTTCCCACGAGTTTGCAAATTAAAAACCATCAGACAATAAGCCCAGCACAAAATGAAACAATTAATTGTCCTTAGCCTTACCCCATACAGCATTGAGAGCAACACTGAGACAGGCAGAATAGTCCATGCATCGGATGTCCTATGATCCGTTGCCTTGATCCATTCACAAATATGATGGCAGCAACAAAATGACAATGGAATTCTGGTTTAGGTGACCTTTATTTATTTGTTAAATGACAAGTCAGAACTTGGGCTGAGTCATCAAACTGTTCAAAACTGCTAACACTGGGAAGGTGGCATGGACAGAAATGTGATGCTCTTGGATCAAACATAGGCAGAAAAACTTTAAGCACCGAAATGAACCAGGGTAACCTCGACTCATTCAGTTTTCAAAATTCAAACCATGAAAAAGCATTATTTTCTCAGAAAATACACTACTCCAAATTGGAAAATAATCCATGTATTTGTTTTCAAGTTATAGGTCACACAAATGTTGAAGAACATAATTCCAAGTTCAAATCATGAAGCAAATAATATTTGTTCCGAAAATACACATTTCAAAATAAACATTTGCACTGCACCTCTTCTATTAGAAGAGAAAGTATTTCTCACATTTGAAAATAATTCATGAAGCATCTCTTAAGTGAAAGGTAGCACAAACATAGAATAAAAACCCCAAAACCTTCTATGTTCAAAATATGCAAAAAAAATCATATTGTTTCATAAAATAAACATATCAAACTCAACCTTTGCACTACATCTCTCCAATTTATATCTAGAGGTTGCACACTGTTGAATTAAAAGAAAGAAACATTCAAAGTTCAAAACATGTAAAAAATTATATTGTTTAAAAACATATACATATCATCAGCCACCTTTGCACTACAATTCTCCTATTTGTATAAATAGTGTTCCTTCAATTTGGAAAGAATCAATGAAGTAGTTCTTAAGTTAAAGGTCGCACAATGTTGAATTGGAAAAAAAACATTCTCTGTTAAGAGCATGTAAAAAATCATATTGTTTCATAAAATGTACATATCAAAATCCACTTTTGCACTACACCACTGCTATTTGTATAAAAAGTGTTCCTTCAATTTGGAAAGAATCAATGGAGTAGTTTTTAAGTTAAAGGTCGCACAATGTTGAATTACAAAAAAAACATTCTCTGTTAAGAGCATGTATAAAATCATATTGTTTCATAAAATATACATATCAAAATCAATCTTTCTACTGCACTCACACAAAAAATGTGAGGGATATCCTTAGTATAGCTTTATCAACCCGCCCTTTTAGATTGGGGTATTATTAAATAAGAAACATATAATTGTATATTGATAAAGATGTTTGTACATATTATTGCAGGACACATAACACATTAACACTTAATCACATCACATATCGCAAAAAATCATTACATAACACGGATCAAAGGGTACATGCCACATATGGCACATATGGCACATGGCACATCACAAATAAACAATTAATCATATCTCGCAAAAAAAATTACCTGACACAGATCATCAGATGCATGACATATATGGCACATGGCACATCATAAATGTATAATTAATCACATATCACGAAAAAAACATTTCATGACACATATGACACATCACATATTCCAAGTTCAAATCATGAAGCAAATAATATTTGTTCCGAAAATACACATTTCAAAATCAATATTTGCACTGCACCTCTTCTATTAGTATCGAAAGTCTTTCTCACATTTGGAAAGAATCCATGAAGCATCTCTTGAGTGAAAGGTAGCACAAACATAGAATTAAAAAAACAAAACCTTCTATGTTCAAAATATGCAATCAATTCATATTGTTTCATAAAATAAACATATCAAACTCAACCTTTGCACTATATTTCTCCAATTAATATCTCAAGTTAGAAGTCGCACAATGTTGAATTAAAAGAAAAAAAAATTCAAAGTTCAAAACATGTAAAAAATCATATTGTTTAAAAAAATATACATACCATAAGCCACCTTTGCACTACACCTCTCCTATTTGTATAAAAAGTGTTCCTTCAATTTGGAAAGATTCCATGGAGTAGTTCTTAAGCTGAAGGTCGCCGATGTTGAATTAAAAAAATAACACTCAGTTCAAAACAAGTAAACAAATCATATTCTTACATAAAATATACATATCAAAATCCACCTTTGCACTACACCACTGCTATTTGTATAAAAAGTGTTCCTTCAATTTGGAAAGAATCCATAAAGGAGCTCTTAAGTGAAAGGTAGCACAAACATAGAATAAAAAACCCAAAAACTTTCTATGTTCAAAATATGCAAAAAATGCACATTGTTTCATAAAATAAACATATCAAACTCAACCTTTGCACTACATCTCACCAGTTAATGTATCAAGTTAGAGGTCGCACAATGTTGAATTAAAAGAAAAAAAACATTCAAAGTTCAAAACATGTAAAAAAATCATATTGTTTCATAAAATGTACATATGAAAATCCACCTTTGCACTACACCACTGCTATTTGTATGAAAAGAAGTTCCTTCAATTTGGAAAGATTCCATGGAGTGGTTCTTAAGTTAAAGGTCGCACAATGTTGAATTACAAAAAAAAACATTCTCTATTCAAAGCATGTATAAAATCATATTGTTTCATAAAATATACATATCAAAATCAACCTTTCTACTGCACTCACACAAAAAATGTGTTTGGAAGGACGGACAGAGGGATATCCTTGGTATGGCTTTATCAATCCGCCCTTTTAGATTGGGGTTTATTAAATAAAAAACATCTAATTTTATATTAATAAAGATGTTCGTACATATTATTGCAGGACACATCACACATTAACACTTAATGTGCCGTCTGTTAAAACAACGTTGGCCCAACGTTGATAGATAACGTTGGTCCAACGCTAGATTACGCCTTTTTATTCTTCAATACCTCCCAGGCAGCTTGAAATGTTTGTACCAATCTTATTAAAATATCAGATAATAAACAGTAAATTCTGCATGCTGAATTCACTCTGAACTATATCCATGAAAGAGCATGTCAGTGTCTGGCAGGGTACCTCGGCATACATAGTTTCAAATACGGCCAAGACAAAATTTACAATGGTTTTGATTGTGTGCGCAATTTCTTGATATAATACACTCTCTCAAAAAAGAAACGCAACCCCAGTCTGAAAATATGAGAAAACCCTGGAAGAAAAATATTGATTGTAAATAGAATTTTTCTGATATGCGCTTATACCATGTACACTGTTTATTAACGTAAGCGCCCAAACACACCAATTTTCGTGCACAAAGCATCTTATTGTTACATTTATCATAGCGAGCAAAATTTTCACATGGCCCATGCCAAAAGCCTCACGCACGTGCAATTCATGGAAAGAGCAATAGAAGTAAAGGTTTATAAAAGCACGTGTTGATTAGCGATTCACTCTATCATTTTCACCGAGAGACAAGGTCGAACATGCCACGGTTGAGTGCTGCAGATCGAAATATCGCCATTGGTCGTATTGAGGCCGGACAAAGCTTTGGAAACGTTGCCCGGCACCTCAATGTTCATAAAACAACGATTTCCCGACTTTGGAGCCGATACACCCAGTTTCATGCAACTGAAGATCGCCCAGAAGTGGTAGGCCAAGGGTTACCACACCACCTCAGGATTGATTCATCCGGGTCACCCACCTACGTAATCGGCTAGCCACACCTACCGTCACTGCAACACAGGTGCCAGGTTTGAGAAGAGTGTCCGCACAAACAATAAGGAACCGTCTACGAGAGGCCGGTCTACGTGCAAGAAGACCACTTATTGGACCTGTTTCACGCCACGAACATCGACGCCAACGACTCCGGTGGTGACACCAACGTTCGGATATGGACCCTCAGAAACTGGAGGCGCGTCTGGTTTAGGGACGAATCACGTTTTCTCTTACAACGCCGTGACAGAAGACAGCGTGTCTATAGAAGAGGAAACGAACGTTTTGCCCCGAACTGTGTTCGGCAGGTCGACAGATTTGGAGGAGGGAGCGTCATGGTGTGGGGAGCCATGTCTTACAACCAAAGATCAGACTTGGTGATCATTCGTGGCAATTTGACAGCCCAGCGCTATATCAATGACGTCTTACAGCCTCATCTTCTGCCGGTTATCGACCAACAGAGGGAGCTCTATCAACACGACAACCCACGGCCGCACATTGCTCATGCAACAGTGAATTTTCTCCAGAATTCTAACGTCAAAGTGTTACCATGGCCCTCCCGATCACCAGACATCAACCCAATCGAACATCTTTGGGATTATCTGGACCGACGAGTACGTGCACGTACACCACCGCCGCAGACGTTGGATGCACTAGCCGTTGCACTGCAGGAGGAGTGGAGAGCAATCCCTCAAGAAAGAATCCGGCGTCTAATCCGTTCTGCTCCTAGGAGGTGTAATGCTGTGATCGCAGCTCGTGGCGCTAATACGACGTACAGAGAAAGACGCCCCCTTGCGTCAAGTCAATCTTATTGAGAGAACAGTCGAAGTCTGGACTTAAACTTGCATAACTGTACTGCCACCATGCCAAATTTCATATTGTTGTCTTCAATAATAAATGTGTTATAATAACTTGAATATTGATAAAAACATCTTGAAAATATAGGGGTTGCGTTTCTTTTTTGAGAGAGTGTATTTACTTTCCCAAACAATTTTCAAGACTATGTGCAAATTGTTCACAAGTGTTTCAACACTATTAAAAGATATATGACTTTCCCACGAGTTTGCAAATTAAAAAAACATCAGACAATAAGCCAAGCACATATTGAAACATTTAATTTTCCCCACACTAATTAATTTTAATTTTTCCATAACCCCACACAATCCCACAAATGGGAAGGTTGCATGGACAGAAATATCATGATGCTCTTGGATCATACATAGGCAGAAAAACTTTAAGCACTGAAATGAACCAGGGTAACATCGACTCATTCAGTTTTCAAAGTTCAAACCATGAAAAAGCATAATTTTCTCAGAAAATCCACTAATCAAAATCGAACTTTGCACTGCACTTCTCCTATCTGTATAGAAACTACTCCAAATTGGAAAATAATCCATGTATTTGTTTTCAAGTTATAGGTCACACAAATGTTGAAGAAAATAATTCCAAGTTCAAAACATGAAACAAATAATATTTGTTCCGAAAATAAACATATCAAAATCAACATTTGCACTGCACCTCTCCTATTAGTATCGAAAGTCTTTCTCACATTTGGAAAGAATCCATGAAGCATCACTTGAGTGAAAGGTAGCACAAACATAGAATAAAAAAACCAAAACCTTCTATGTTCAACAATAAACATATCAAATTCAACCTTTGCACTACATCTCTCCAATTAATTTCTCAAGTTAGAGGTCGCACAATGTTGAATTAAACGAAAAAAATATTCAAAGTTCAAAACATGTAAAAAATCATATTGTTTAAAAAAATATACATACCAAAAGCCACCTTTGCACTACACCTCTCCTATTTGTATAAAAAGTGTTCCTTCAATTTGGAAAGAATCCATAAAGGAGCTCTTAAGTGAAAGGTAGCACAAACATAGAATAAAAAAAACCCAAAACTTTCTATGTTCAAAATATGCAAAAAATGCACATTGTTTCATAAAATAAACATATCAAACTCAACCTTTGCACTACATCTCACCAATTAATATCTCAAGTTAGAGGTCGCACAATGTTGAATTAAAAGAAAAAAAACATTCAAAGTTCAAAACATGTAAAAAAATCATATTGTTTCATAAAATGTACATATCAAATTCCACCTTTGCACTATATCACTGCTATTTCTATAAAAAAACGTTCCTTCAATTTGGAAAGATTCCATGGAGTGGTTCTTAAGTTAAAGGTCGCACAACGTTGAAATACAAAAAAACATTCTCTATTCAAAGCATGTATAAAATCATATTGTTTCATAAAATATACATATCAAAATCAACCTTTCTACTGCACTCACACAAAACATGTGTTTGGAAGGACGGACAGAGGGATATCCTTGGTATGGCTTTATCAACCCGCCCTTTTAGATTAGATCTAATTTTATATTAATAAAGATGTTTGTACATATTACTGCAGGGAACATCACACATTAACACTTAATCACATCACATATCTCAAAAAATCATTACATAACACAGATCGAAGGGTACATGCCACATATGGCACATGGCACATCAGAAATATACAATAAATCATATATCGAAAAAAAAATTACATGCAACAGATCATAAGATGCATGACACATGGCACATGGCAAATCATAAATGTATAATTAATCACATAATACGAAAAAAACATTTCATGACACATGACACATGGCACATCACACATCACACATATGAAATAAATCATTTTGCATATAAAAAAACAAACCATAACATGACACAGATCACAGGATACATGATACATATGACACATGGCACATCATGCATATACAAATAATCACATCACATATCACAAAAAAAACATTACATGACACAGATCACTGGACACATGACACATGTGGTACATGGCACATCAAAGATCACACATCACACATAAAATTTATCGCATTGCATGTATAAAAAACATTCTATGACACATATCTCAGGATGCTTGACACATATGGTACATGGCACATCACACTTATGCAATTAATCACATCATATATCACAAAAAATAGTACACGACACAGATCACAGGGTACCTGACACACATGGTACATGGCAGATCAAACATCACACATCACACATATATAATTAATCGCATTGCATGTATAAAAAGACATTCTATGACACATATCTCAGGATGCATGACACATATGGTACATGGCACATCACACATCACAAATATGCAATTAATCATATCATATATCACAAAAAATAGTACACGACACAGATCACAAGGTACATGACAGATCCCAGAAAGAAGTCAGACGATGTGCCGTCTGTTAAAACAACATTGGTCCAACGCTAGATTACGCCTTTTTATTCCTCAATACCTCCCAGGCAGCTTGAAATGTTTGTACCAATCTTATTAAAATATCAGATAACAAGCAGTAAATTATGCATGCTGAATTCACTCTGAACTCTTTCCATGAAAGAGCATGGCAGTGTCTGGCAGGGTACCTCGACATACACAGTTTCAAATACGGCCAAGACAAAATTCAAAATGGTTTTGTATCAAGCGTGCACAATTTCTTGATATAATATTTACTTTCCCAAACAATTTTCAAGACTATGTGCATATTGTTCACAAGTGTTTCAACACTATTTAAAGATATATGACTTTCCCACGAGTTTGCAAATTAAAAAACCATCAGACAATAAGCCAAGCACATATTGAAACATTTAATTTTTCTTGGCCTAGCCCCACACAATCCCACAAATGGGAAGGTGGTATGGACAGAAATATCATGATGCTCTTGGATCATACAAAGGCAGAAAAACTTAAAGCACCGAAATGAACCAGGGTAACCTCGATTCATTCAGTTTTCAAAGTTTAAAACATAAAAGCATACTTTTCTCAGAAAATCCACTTATCAAAATCAAACTTAGCACTGCACTTCTCCTATCTGTATAGAAACTACTCCAAATTGGAAAATAATCCATGTATTTGTTTTCAAGTTATAGGTCACATAAATGTTGAAGAAAATAATTCCAAGTTCAAAACATGAAACAAATAATATTTGTTCCGAAAATAAACATATCAAAATCAACATTTGCACTGCACCTCTCCTATTAGTATAGAAAGTGTTTCTCACATTTGGAAAGAATCCATGAAGCATCTCTTAAGTGAAAGGTAGCACAAACATAGAATAAAAAAAACCAAAATCTTCTATGTTCAAAATGTGCAAAAAAAATCATAGTGTTTCATAAAAGAAACATATCAAACTCAACCTTTTGCACTACATCTCTCCAATTAATATCTCAAGTTAGAGGTTGCGCAATGTTGAATTAAAAGAAAAAATAATTCAAAACATTTAAAAAATCATATTGTTTAAAAAATATACATACCATCAGCCACCTTTGCACTACACCTCTCCTTTTTGTATAAAAAGTGTTCCTTCCATTTGGAAAGAATCCATTGAGTAGTTCTTAAGTTAGAGGTCGCCGATGTTGATTTAAAAAAATAACACTCTCACTTAAAAACATGTAAAAAAATCATATTGTTTCATAAAATATACATATCAAATTCAACCTTTGCACTACACCACTGCTATTGGTATAAAAGGTGTTCCTTCAATTTGGAAAGAATCCATGAAGCAGTGCTTAAGTGAAAGAAGGCACAAACATAGAATAAAAAACCCAAAACTTTCTATGTTCGACATATCCAAAAATGCACATTGTTTCATAAAATAAACATATCAAAATCAACCTTTGCACTACATCTCTCCAATTAATATCTCAAGTTAGAGGTCGCACAATGTTGAATTAAAAGAAAAAGACATTCAAAGCTCAAAACATGTAAAAAATCATATTGTTTCATAAAATATACATATCAAAATCCGCCTTTGCACTACACCACTGTTATTTCTATAAAAAGTGTTCCTTCAATTTGGAAAGATTCCATGGAGTAGTTCTTAAGTTAAAGGTCGCACAATGTTGAAATACAAAAAAAACATTCTCTGTTCAAAGCATGTATAAAATCATATTGTTTCATAAAATATACATATCAAAATCAACCTTTCTACTGAACTCACACAAAACATGTGTTTGGAAGGACGGACAGAGGGATATCCTTGGTATGGCTTTATCAACCCGCCCTTTTAGATTGGGGTTTATTAAATAAGAAACATCTAATTGTATATTGATAAAGATGTTTGTACAAATTATTGCAGGGCACATCACACATTAACACTTAATCACATCACATATCGCAAAAAATCATTACATAACACAGATCAAAGGGTACATGCCACATATGGCACATGGCACATCACAAATATACAATAAATCATGTATCGCAAAAATAACTACATACCACAGATAACAAGATGCATGACATATATGGCACATGGCACAGCATAAATGTATAATTAATCACATATCACGAAAAAAACATTTCATGCCACATGGCACATTACACATTACACATACATGTATGCAATAAATCATTTCACATATAAAACACAAAACATAACATGACACAGATCACAGGATACATGACACATATGACACATGGCACATCATGCATATACAAATAATCACATCACATATCACAAAAAAACATTACATGACACAGATCACTGGACACATGACACATGTGGTACATGGCACATCAAAGATCACACATCACACATATAAAATTTATCGCATTGCATGTATAAAAAAAACATTCTATGACACATATCTCAGGATGCATGACACATATGGTACATGGCACATCACACATCACACATATGCAATTAATCACATCATATATCACAAAAAAAGTACACGACACAGATCACAGGGCACATGACACATCCCAGAAAGAAGCCAGACGATGTGGCGTTGGTCAAAACAACGTTGGCCCAACGTTGATAGACAACGTTTGTCCAACGCTAGATTACGCCTTTTTATTCCTCAATACCTCCCAGGCAGCTTGAAATGTTTGTACCAATCTTATTAAAATATCAGATAACAAGCAGTAAATTCTGCATGCTGAATTCACTCTGAACTCTTTCCATGAAAGAGCATGTCAGTGCCTGGCAGGGTACCTCGGCATACATAGTTTCAAATACGGCCAAGACAAAATTCAAAATGGTTTTGTATCAAGCGTGCACAATTTCTTGATATAATATTTACTTTCCCAAACAATTTTGAGGACTATGCACAAATTGTTCACAAGTGTTTCAACACTATTTAAAGATATATGACTTTCCCACGAGTTTGCAAATTAAAAAACCATCAGACAATAAGCCAAGCACATATTGAAACATTTAATTTTTCTTGGCCTAACCCCACACAATCCCACAAATGGGAAGGTGGTATGGACAGAAATATCATGATGCTCTTGGATCATACATAGGCAGAAAAACTTTAAGCACCGAAATGAACATGGGTAACCTCGACTCATTCAGTTTTCAAAGTTTAAAACATAAAAAACATAATTTTCTCAGAAAATCCACTTATCAAAATCGAACTTTGCACTGCACTTCTCCTATCTGTATAGACACTACTCCAAATTGGAAAATAATCCATGTATTTGTTTTCAAGTTATAGGTCACATAAATGTTGAAGAAAATAATTCCAAGTTCAAAACATGAAACAAATAATATTTGTTCCGAAAATACACAACATCAACAAAAATCAACATTTGCACTGCACCTCTTCTATTAGTATAGAAAGTGTTTCTCACATTTGGAAAGCATGCATTAAGCAGCTCTTAAGTAATAGGTAGCACAAACATACAATTAAAAACAACATATTAAGTTCATAACATGCAAAAAATCATATTGTTTCATAAAAAAACATATATCAAACTCAACATTTGCAGTACATCTCTCCAACTAATATCTCAAGTTAAAGGTCGCACAATGTCGTATTAAAAAACAACAAAAAACATTCAATGTTCAAAACATGTACAAAATCATATTGTTTGATAAAATACATATCACAATCAACCTTTGCACTGCACCTCTCCTGTTTGTATAAAAAGTGATCCTTCAATTTGGAAAGAATCCATGAAGTAGTTCTTAAGTTAAAGGTCGCACACTGTTGAATTAAGAAAATCATTCTCACTTCAAAACATGCACAAATTTCATATTGTTTCATAAAATAAACATATCAAAATCAACATTTAAACTGCACTTCTTCTAAAAGTGTAGACAGTTTTTCTTACAATTGGAAAGATTGCATGTAGGAGCTCTCAAGTGAAAGGTATCACAAACATAGAATTAAAAAAACAAAAACATTATGTGTTCAAAACATTGACAAATTTCATATTGTTTCATAAAATAAACATATCCAAATTAAGTTAAAGTTCTGCATGCTGAATTTACTCTAAACTCTACCATGAAAGAGCATGTCAATGAAATGCAATGTACCTCGGCATACAGAGTTTCAAATACGGCCAAGACAAAATTCAAAATGTGTTTCATTACATGCACAATTTCGTGATATAATATTTACTTTCAAAAACAATGTGCAAATTGTTCACAAATGTTTCAACACTATTTAAAGATATATGACTTTCTCACGAGTTTGCAAATTAAAAAAAAAACATCAGACAATAAGCCCGTCAAAAATTGAAACATTTAATTTTCCTTCGCCCTAGCCCATACATTCAGCATTGACAGTGGCACTGAGACAGGCAACATAGTCCATGCATCGGATGTCCTATGATCCGTTGCCTTGATCCATTCACAAATATGATGACAGCAACAAAATGACAATGGAATTCTGGTTTAGATGACCTTTATTTATTTGTTAAATGACAAGTCAGAACTTGGGCTGAGTGGTTGAGGAGCCTTTTGAGTCCTCAAATGAATGCATCAGACGAACTGATCACAGGGATGATCTTAAACCTTATCCATGGTCACTCCTTTTGCCTTGGTAACTGAGTAAAACAATGAGACAAATATAATAAAATTATAATGTAAGGGACATATTTTTGACATAAAAATAGTTGCCTTCCCCCAAATAAAAATTTGATGTCTGAAAAAAGTCTCAACAGTGCTACCTCCACCCGTCCAAATCATTAAACTGTTCAAAACTGCTTAAACTGGGAAGGTGGCATGGACAGTAATACCATGATGCTTTTGGATCATACATTGGGAGAAAAGCTTTTAACACTAAAATAAACAAGGGTAACCTCGAACCATTCAGTTTTCAAAGTTCAAAATATTCTATGTTCAAAACATGTACAAAATCATATTGTTACATAAAATACACATCAAAAACAACCTTTGCACTACACCACTCTATTTGTACAGAAAGTGTTCCTCACATTTGGAAAGAATCAACGCAGTAGTTCTTAAGTTAAAGGTCGCACAATGTTGAATTAAAACAACAAAAACATTCTCACTTCAAAACATGTAAAAAATCATATTGTTTCATAAAATACACATATCAAAGCAACATTTGCACTGCA
This sequence comes from Haliotis cracherodii, assembly GCF_022045235.1. Classification (NCBI taxonomy): domain Eukaryota; kingdom Metazoa; phylum Mollusca; class Gastropoda; order Lepetellida; family Haliotidae; genus Haliotis; species Haliotis cracherodii. The sequence goes on from NW_027266277.1 coordinate 5,412,952, forward strand.
TCTCTCCAATTAATATAAAAAAGTGTTCCTTAACTTTGAAGAGAACCCATGTAGCAGTTCACACGTTAAAGGTCGCACAATGTTGAATTAAAAAAAAACATTCAAAACTTTTTTATTAGAATAGAATGTGTTTCTTACACTTGGAAAGAATCCATGTTGCAGCTCTCAATTAAAAGGTAGCACAGACATGGAATAAAAAAATATCATTCTTGTTTTAAAATGTGAAAAGGAAACCTACAGGTGATATATCTCCTTTTTACTATCCCATCACTCCACGAAATCCAGTTGAAATGTAGTGATTTTGTACCCATAATTTCTGTTGATTGTATACCCAGAATAAGTTTGCATTAGTTTCAAAGATATACGTTAATATTAGTTTCATACTTGTTAAGTTACAATCTTTTTCCTATCAAAACATTACATTCAACTAAGCTATAATCAATTTCACTGTCCTATCAGAACCAAACACCCAGTTTGAGTTTTGCCAATTTGATTGCCCTCACTCAAAGATCACAGTCAGTCATAATCATAGAGTCATATCATAAAATTGATGATATGTTGTTTTTTTACATGTTCTTCTCTCATTTACTACTGTTTGCAATATACATGTAAAAAGAAATATAATTATATAGATCGATTGTTATATATTTATGGGTACAAAATCACAGAGCATTTTGGGTAGAAAATAGTTTTACGGTACATCACAAACATCACGTGTATCTTGTTTCATCCGTTCTGAGAGCGGCTGTGGGATAGCATAGTGGTTAAAGCGTTCGCTCGTCACGCCGAAGACCCGGGGTAGATTCCCGACCGTGATATTGCTTTAATATTGAATAAAGCGGCGTAAAAACATACTCACTCACCAACCCATCCGTTCTGAGAACGGGGGATTCTCAGAAAAAGTTTGTAAAGACATTCTAAGTTGTCCTTCTTGCAATGATGGACCAATAACACCATTATTTGGCTACAATTATGTCACATCAATATGTTATATATCTCTCCCCGCCGCCCTGTTTCAGAAAATAATTCGAAAATCATCGAGCGTAGAATCCATGACTATTTCCGATTTCGGCTTCAAAACTTAGATTTCGATATGTACGATGCTGTATGTGCATCCGATTTCAGCAAGGAGTCATAAAATTGCAAATAGTTTGATAATTTTACATAATCTGCATAATGTTGCTATTAAACCGTTCTGTTACTATGTAAATAAGTTCAGATTATAAATAAACTCATAAAAGTTTTGATACTTAGAAAGCTACAGGCAGAAAAGTTTCAAGAGGATAACTCGAGGCATTGATTGCCAAGAATATATTTAGTGGCACTTCTCTGGCACGAAGACACCCAGGAGGCAGAAGAATTCTAAGAGGACATTTAGAAGCATTGATTGCCAAGAGTATACCAAGTGACGCTTCTCTGCCACGAAGACACCGTACAAGAGGCATTTCAAGGCAATGATTGCTAAGAATATATTCAATGACACTTCACTGTTACGAAGACACCCTGGAAGCAGAAACGTTTCAAGAAGACATATCGAGGCGTTGATTGCTTAGAAGAAATTCAGTGGTAATTCACTTTCACGAAGACAAACTGAAGGCAGAAGTGTGCTAAGATGAAATTTCGAGGCATTGCTTGCTGAAAAGATATTCAGTGACACTTCACTGTCACGAAGACACCCTGGAGGCAGAAGCATTTCATTAATACTGTCACGACGACACCCTGGATACAGAAGAATTCCATGAGGATATCTCGAGTCATTGATTGCTAAGAATATATTCAGTGGTAATTCACTGTCACGATGACACTCTGGAGGCAGGACAGGGCCAATAAGTCATCTATGAGTTATGATTGCTTAGAAGATTTTCAGTGAAAATTCACTTTCACGACGATGTCCTGCAGCTAACGAAGCAATTATTTCTAGGAGATATTCGGTGACAATTCACTGTCAAGAAGACATCCTAGAACTCTTCAACCAGTGATTGCCAAGAGATATTCAGTGGCACTTCACTGTCACGACGACACGATTGAGGCTGAAAGGTGCCTTGATTTCTTCTGGAAACATTGATGTCCAAGACGATAGTCTGTAACAAATCACAGAAGAGACACAGACGAGTTGCAAGGAGACGTCTGGAGGCAATGTTTGCCAAGAAGCTGTTCAGTGGCAATTGACTGTCACGAAGAAACACTGGAAGCATTAGAGTGCCAACAAGACTTCTGGGGGCAGCAAATGACCAAGAAGACCTCTATTGGAAAATGTCTGCCAATAAGACATCCTTGAGGCAAAAGGCATCACAAGGAGACTCTCCGGGACCAGGTGGTTTCCCACCTCCCTTGATCACTGGTACCCAAATAAGACCTCTGGAGACCTCCATCTAGGGGGTCGGGTATGCTTCTGAGGCACGTTAGGTTCAGAGACTTAACACTGCACTAACCTGCACTAACCCGCACTAACAACCTGCACGTAGGCGTATCACTTTATAGAAAGGCACTTCCAAATTCTTTAGATTTAGGTTCAAAATCGGGGATTGTTTGGTTGTCAGAGGCAGTGTCAGCCTCTTTGTATCCGCCTGAAGCATGCCTGACCACTGGATAACGACGGTCACACACTGGAGGCAAAAGGGGGTCAAGAAGAATTATGAATGCAGTGATGCTGCTAAAGACATTCAAAGGAAATTGACTGTCACGAAGGCACTATGGAGGTAGAAGTGCACATTTCGAGGCATTGAATGCTAAGAATTATTATTAAGTGGCACTTCTCTGGCACGAAGACACCCTGGAGGCAGAAGAATTCCATGAGGACATCTCGAGGCAATGATTGCTAAAAGTATATTGAGTGGCATTTCTCTGTCACAAAGACTCCCTGGAGGCGAAAGAGTTCCAAGAGGACATTTCGAGGCACGATTGCTCAGAATATATTCAATGCCATTTCACTGTCACAAAGACACCCTTGGGTGAAATATTTCAAGAGGACATTTCGCGGTATTGATTGCCAAAAATATTTCAAGTGACATTTCACTGTCACGAAGACACCCTGGAGGCGGAAGAAATGAAAGTGCACATTTCAAGTCATTGACTGATAGGACTGTATTTAGTGGCACTTCTCAGTCACGAAGACACCCTGGAGGCAGAGGATTTCTGAAAAAAAACATCCAAAGACAATTATTGCCGAGAATATATCAAGTGACACTTTTCTGTCACGAAGGCAACCCGGAGAAAGGGAAGTTCCTAGAGGACCTTTCGAGGAATTGATTGCCAAGAATGTATAAAGTCGTACACATTCTTGGCAATCACGAAGACACGCTGGAGGCAGAAGATTTGTGCCGTCGGTCAAAACAACGTTGGCCCAACGTTAGAGTACGCCTGTTTTATTCCTCAATACATCCCAGGCGGCTTGAAATGTTTGTACCAATCTGGTTAAGATATCAGGTAACAAGCAGTAACTTCTACAAGCTGAGTTCACTATGAACTCTATCCGAGGAAGAGCATGTTCATGAAATGCACTGTCTTCTGGCAGGGTACCTCGGCATACAGAGTTTCAAATACGGCCACGACAAAATTCAAAATGTTTTAATTACATGCACAATTTCGTGATGTGCAAATTGTTCACAAATGTTTCAACACTATTAAAAATATAGGATTTTCCCACGAGTGTGCAAATTAAAAACCATCAGACAATAAGCCCAGCACAAAATGAAACAATTAATTTTCCTTAGTCTTACCCCATACATTCAGCATTGAGAGCAACACTGAGACAGGCAAAATAGTCCATGCATCGGATGTCCTTTGATCCGTTGCCTTGATCCATTCACAAATATGATGACAGCAACAAAATGACAATGGATTTCTGGTTTAGATGACCTTTATTTATTTGTTAAATGACAAGTCAGAACTTGGGCTGAGTGGTTGAGGAGCCTTTTGAGTCCTCAAATGACACATTAGACGAACTGATCACATGGTCACTTCTTTTGCCTTGGTAACTGAGTAAAACAATGAGACAAATATAATAAAATTACAAGTTAAGGGACATGATTTTGACATAAAAATAGTTGCCTTTCCCCCAAATAAAAATTTGATGTCTGAAAAAAATCTCAGCAGTGCTACCTCCACCCGTCCAAGTCATTAAACTGTTCAAAACTGCTAAAACTGGGAAGAAGGCATGGACAGAAATATGATGCTCTTGGATCAAACATAGGCAGAAAACTAAGCACCGAAATGAACCAGGGTAACCACGACTCGTTCAATTTTCAAAGTTTAAAACATAAAAAGCATAATAGTCTCAGAAAATCCACTTATCAAAATCAAACTTAGCACTGCACTTCTCCTATCTGTATAGAAACTACTCCAAATTGGAAAATAATCCAAGTTATAGGTTACATAAATGTTGAAGAAAATAATTTCAAGTTCAAAACATGAAACAAATAATATTTGTTCCGAAAATACACATATCAAAATCAACATTTGCACTGCACCTCTCCTATTATTATAGAAAGTGTTTCTCACATTTGGAAAGCATCCATGAAGCATCTCTTAAGTGAAAGGTAGCACAAACATAGAATAAAAAACCCCAAAATCTTCTATGTTCAAAATATGCAAAAAAAATCATATTGTTTCATAAAAGAAACATATCAAACTCAACTTTTGCACTACATCTCTCCAATTAATATCTCAAGTTAGAGGTTGCACAATGTTGAATTGAAAGAAAAAAAAATTCAAAACATTTAAAAAATCATATTCTTTAAAAAAATATACATACCATAAGCCACCTTTGCACTACACCTCTCCTATTTGTATAAAAAGTGTTCCTTCAATTTGGAAAGAATCCATTGAGTAGTTCTTAAGCTAGAGGTCGCCGATGTTGATTTAAAAAAATAACACTCTCACTTAAAAACATGTAAAAAAATCACATTGTTTCATAAAATATACATATCAAAATCCACCTTTGCACTACACCACTGCTATTGGTATAAAAGGTGTTCCTTCAATTTGGAAAGAATCCATGAAGCAGCGCTTAAGTGAAAGGTAGCACAAACATAGAATAAAAAACCAAAACTTTCTATGTTCGACATATCCAAAAATGCACATTGTTTCATAAAATAAACATATCAAAATCAACCTTTGCACTACATCTCTCCAATTAATATCTCAAGTTAGAGGTTGCACAATGTTGAATTAAAAGAAAAAGACATTCAAAGCTCAAAACATGTAAAAAATCATATTGTTTCATAAAATATACATAACAAAATCCACCTTTGCACTACACCACTGCTATTTCTATAAAAATTGTTCCTTCAATTTGGAAAGATTCCATGGAGTAGTTCTTAAGTTAAAGGTCGCACAATGTTGAAATACAAAAAAAAAAAAACATTCTCTGTTCAAAGCATGTATAAAATCATATTGTTTCATAAAATATACATATCAAAATCAACCTTTCTACTGCACTCACACAAAAAATGTGTTTGGAAGCACGGACAGAGGGATATCCTTGGTATGGCTTTATCAACCCGCCCTTTTAGATTGGGGTTTTATTAAATAAGAAACATCTAATTGTATATTAATAAAGATGTTTGTACATATTATTGCAGGACACATCACACATTAACACTTAATCACATCACATATCGCAAAAAATCATTACATAACACAGATCGAAGGGTACATGCCACATATGGCACATGGCACATCACAAATATACAATAAATCATATATCGCAAAAATAATTACATGCCACAGATAACAAGATGCATGACACATATGGCACATGGCACAGCATAAATGTATAATTAATCACATATCACGAAAAAAACATTTCATGCCACATATGGCACATGGCACATTACACATTACACATACATGTATGCAATAAATCATTTCACATATAAAACACAAAACATAACATGACACAGATCACAGGATACATGACACATATGACACATGGCACATCATGCATATACAAATAATCACATCACATATCACAAAAAAACATTACATGACACAGATCACTGGACACATGACACATGTGGTACATGGCACATCAAAGATCACACATCACACATATAAAATTTATCGCATTGCATGTATAAAAAAACATTCTATGACACATATCTCAGGATGCATGACACATATGGTACATGGCACATCACACATCACACATATGCAATTAATCAAATCATATATCACAAAAAATAGTACACGACACAGATCACAGGGTACATGACACATCCCAGAAAGAAGTCAGACGATGTGCCGTCTGTCAAAACAACGTTGGCTCAACGTTGGTCCAACGCTAGATTACGCCTTTTTATTCCTCAATACCTCCCAGGCAGCTTGAAATGTTTGTACCAATCTTATTAAAATATCAGATAACAAGCAGTAAATTATGCATGCTGAATTCACTCTGAACTCTATCCATGAAAGAGCATGTCAGTGTCTGGCAGGGTACCTCGGCATACATAGTTTCAAATACGGCCAAGACAAAATTCAAAATGGTTTTGTATCAAGCGTGCACAATGTCGTATTAAAAAACAACAAAAAACATTCAATGTTCAAAACATGTACAAAATCATATTGTTTGATACAATACATATCAAAATCAACCTTTGCACTGCACCTCTCCTGTTTGTATAAAAAGTGATCCTTCAATTTGGAAAGAATCCATGAAGTAGTTCTTAAGTTAAAGGTCGCACACTGTTGAATTAAGAAAATCATTCTCACTTCAAAACATGCACAAATTTCATATTGTTTCATAAAATAAACATATCAAAATCAACATTTAAACTGCACTTCTTCTAAAAGTGTAGACAGTTTTTCTTACAATTGGAAAGATTGCATGTAGGAGCTCTCAAGTGAAAGGTATCACAAACATAGAATTAAAAAAAACAAAAACATTATGTGTTCAAAACATTGACAAATTTCATATTGTTTCATAAAATAAACATATCCAAATTAAGTTAAAGTTCTGCATGCTGAATTTACTCTAAACTCTACCATGAAAGAGCATGTCAATGAAATGCAATGTACCTCGGCATACAGAGTTTCAAATACGGCCAAGACAAAATTCAAAATGTGTTTCATTACATGCACAATTTCGTGATATAATATTTACTTTCCAAAACAATGTGCAAATTGTTCACAAATGTTTCAACACTATTTAAAGATATATGACTTTCTCACGAGTTTGCAAATTAAAAAAAAACATCAGACAATAAGCCCAGCACAAATTGAAACAATTAATTTTCCTTCGCCCTAGCCCATACATTCAGCATTGACAGTAGCACTGAGACAGGCAAAATAGTCCATGCATCGGATGTCCTATGATCCGTTGCCTTGATCCATTCACAAATATGATGACAGCAACAAAATGATAATCGAATTCTGGTTTAGATGACCTTTATTTATTTGTTAAATGACAAGTCAGAACTTGGGCTGAGTGGTTGAGGAGCCTTTTGAGTCCTCAAATGAATGCATCAGACAAACTGATCACAGAGATGATTTTCAACCTTATCCATGGTCACTCCTTTTGCCTTGGTAACTGAGTAAAACAATGAGACAAATATAATAAAATTATAATGTAAGGGACATATTTTTGACATAAAAATAGTTGCCTTCCCCCAAATACAAATTTGATGTCTGAAAAAAGTCTCAACATTGCTACCTCCAGCCGTCCAAATCATTAAACTGTTCAAAACTGCTTAAACTGGGAAGGTGGCATGGACAGTAATACCATGATGCTTTTGGATCATACATTGGGAGAAAAGCTTTTAACACTAAAATAAACAAGGGTAACCTCGAACCATTCAGTTTTCAAAGTTCAAAACATTCTATGTTCAAAACATGTACAAAATCATATTGTTACATAAAATACACATATCAAAAACAACCTTTGCACTACACCACTCTATTTGTACAGAAAGTGTTCCTCACATTTGGAAAGAATCAACGCAGTAGTTCTTAAGTTAAAGGTCGCACAATGTTGAATTAAAACAACAAGAACATTCTCACTTCAAAACATGTAAAAAATCATATTGTTTCATAAAATACACATATCAAAAGCAACATTTGCACTGCATCTCTCCAATTAATATAAAAAAAGTGTTCCTTAACTTTGAAGAGAACCCATGTAGCAGTTCACACGTTAAAGGTCGCACAATGTTGAATTAAAAAAAAAACATTCAAAACTTTTTTATTAGAATAGAATGTGTTTCTTACACTTGGAAAGAATCCATGTTGCAGCTCTCAATTAAAAGGTAGCACAAACATGGAATAAAAAAATATCATTCTTGTTTTAAAATGTGAAAAGGAAACCTACAGGTGATATATCTCCTTTTTACTATCCCATCACTCCACGAAATCCAGTTGAAATGTAGTGATTTTGTACCCATAATTTCTGTTGATTGTAGACCCAGAATAAGTTTGCATTAGTTTCAAAGATATACGTTAATATTAGTTTCATACTTGTTAAGTTACAATCTTTTTCCTATCAAAACATTACATTCAACTAAGCTATAATCAATTTCACTGTCCTATCAGAACCAAACACCCAGTTTGAGTTTTGCCAATTTGATTGCCCTCACTCAAGGATCACAGTCAGTCATAATCATAGAGTCATATCATAAAATTGATGATATGTTTTTTTTACATGTTTTTCTCTCATTTACTACTGTTTGCAATATACATGTAAAAAGAAATATAATTATATAGATCGATTGTTACATATCTATGTTATATATCTCTCCCCGCCGCCCTGTTTCAGAAAATAATTCGAAAATCATCGAGCGTAGAATCCATGACTATTTCCGATTTCGGCTTCAAAACTTAGATTTCGATATGTACGATGCTGTATGTGCATCCGATTTCAGCAAGGAGTCATAAAATTGCAAATAGTTTGATAATTTTACATAATCTGCATAATGTTGCTATTAAACCGTTCTGTTACTATGTAAATAAGTTCAGATTATAAATAAACTCATAAAAGTTTTGATACTTAGAAAGCTACAGGCAGAAAAGTTTCAAGAGGATAACTCGAGGCATTGATTGCCAAGAATATACTTAGTGGCACTTCTCTGGCACGAAGACACCCAGGAGGCAGAAGAATTCTAAGAGGACATTTAGAAGCATTGATTGCCAAGAGTATACCAAGTGACACTTCTCTGCCACGAAGACACCGTACAAGAGGCATTTCAAGGCAATGATTGCTAAGAATATATTCAATGACACTTCACTGTTACGAAGACACCCTGGAAGCAGGAACGTTTCAAGAGGACATATCGAGGCTTTGATTGCTTAGAAGAAATTCAGTGGTAATTCACTTTCACGAAGACAAACTGAAGGCAGAAGTGTGCTAAGATGACATTTCGAGGCATTGATTGCTGAAAAGAAATTCAGTGACACTTCACTGTCACGAAGACACCCTGGAGGCAGAAGCATTTCATTAATACTGTCACGACGACACCCTGGATACAGAAGAATTCCATGAGGATATCTCGAGTCATTGATTGCTAAGAATATATTCAGTGGTAATTCACTGTCACGATGACACTCTGGAGGCAGGACAGGGCCAATAAGTCATCTATGAGTTATGATTGTTGAGAAGATTTTCAGTGAAAATTCACTTTCACGACGATGTCCTGCAGCTCATGAAGCAATTATTTCTAAGAGAAAGTCGGTGACAATTCACTGTCAAGAAGACATCCTAGAACTCTTCAACCAATGATTGCCAAGAGATATTCAGTGGCACTTCACTGTCACGACGACACGATTGAGGCTGAAAGGTGCCTTGATTTCTTCTGGAAACATTGATGTCCAAGACGATAGTCTGTAACAAATCACAGAAGAGACACAGACGAGTTGCAAGGAGACGTCTGGAGGCAATGTTTGCCAAGAAGCTGTTCAGTGGCAATTGACTGTCACGAAGAAACACTGGAAGCATTAGAGTGCCAACAAGACTTCTGGGGGCAGCAAATGACCAAGAAGACCTCTATTGGAAAATGTCTGCCAATAAGACATCCTTGAGGCAAAAGGCATCACAAGGAGACTCTCCGGGACCAGGTGGTTTCCCACCTCCCATGGTCACTGGTACCCAAATAAGACCTCTGGAGACCTCCATCTAGGGGGTCGGGTATGCTTCTGAGGCACGTTAGGTTCAGAGACTTAACACTGCACTAACCTGCACTAACCCGCACTAACAACCTGCACGTAGGCGCATCACTTTATAGAAAGGCACTTCCAAATTCTTTAGATTTAGGTTCAAAATCGGGGATTGTTTGGTTGTCAGAGGCAGTGTCAGCCTCTTTGTATCCGCCTGAAGCATGCCTGACCACTGGATAACGACGGTCACACACTGGAGGAAAAAGGGGGTCAAGAAGATTTATGAATGCAGTGATGCTGCTAAAGACATTCAAAGGAAATTGACTGTCACGAAGGCACTATGGAGGTAGAAGTGCACATTTCGAGGCATTGATTGCCAAGAATTATTAAGTGGCACTTCTCTGGCACGAAGACACCCTGGAGGCAGAAGAATTCCATGAGGATATCTCCAGGCAATGATTGCCAAGAATATATTGAGTGGCATTTCTCTGTCACAAAGACTCCCAGGAGAAAGGGAAGTTCCAAGAGGACATTTCGAGGAATTGGTTGCAAAGAATGTATTAAGTGACACTTCACAGTCACAAAGACTTTCTGGGAGAAGAAAAGATCAAAGTGCTCATTTCGAGGAATTGATTGCCAAGAATGTATTAAGTCGTACTTCTCCTTCACGAAGACACCCTGGAGGCAGAAGATTTGTGCCGTCGGTCAAAACAACGTTGGCCCAACGTTAGAGTACGCCTGTTTTATTCCTCAATACATCCCAGGCGGCTTGAAATGTTTGTACCAATCTGGTTAAGATTTCAGGTAACAAGCGGTAACTTCTGCAGGCTGAATTCACTATGAACTCTATCCGAGGAAGAGCGTGTTAATGTAATGCACTGTCTCCTGGCAGCGTACCTCGGAATACATAGTTTCAAAAACGGCCAAGACAAAATTCAAAATGTTTTAATTACGTGCACAATTTTGTGATACAATATTTACTTTCGAAAACAACTTTCAAGACTATGCACAAATTGTTCAGAAATGTTTCAACACTACTAAAATATATATGATTTTCCCACGAGTTTGCAAATTAAAAACCATCAGAAAATAAGCCCAGCACAAATTGAAACATTTAATTTTCCTTAGCCTTACCCCATACATACAGCATTGAGAGCAACACTGAGACAGGCAAAATAGTCCATGCATCGGATGTCCTATGATCCGTTGCCTTGATCCATTCACAAATATGATGACAACAAAATGACAATCGAATTCTGGTTTAGATGACCTTTATTTATTTGTTAAATGACAAGTCAGAACTTGGGCTGATGAGCCTTTTGAGTCCTCAAATGAATGCATCAGACGAACTGATCACAGGGGTGATCTTCAACCTTATCCATGGTCACTCCTTTTGCCTTGGTAACTGAGTAAAACAATGAGACCAATATAATAAAATTATAATGTAAGGGGCATATTTTTGACATAAAAATAGTTGCCTTCCCCCAAATAAAAATTTGATGTCTGAAAAAAGTCTCAACATTGCTACCTCCAGCCGTCCAAATCATTAAACTGTTCAAAACTGCTTAAACTGGGAAGGTGGCATGCACAGTAATACCATGATGCTTTTGGATCATACATTGGGAGAAAAGCTTTTAACACTAAAATAAACAAGGGTAACCTCGAACCATTCAGTTTTCAAAGTTCAAAACATTCTATGTTCAAAACATGTACAAAATCATATTGTTACATAAAATACACATATCAAAAACAACCTTTGCACTACACCACTCTATTTGTACAGAAAGTGTTCCTCACATTTGGAAAGAATCAACGCAGTAGTTCTTAAGTTAAAGGTCGCACAATGGTGAATTAAAACAACAAAAACATTCTGACTTCAAAACATGTAAAAAATCATATTGTTTCATAAAATACACATATCAAAAGCAACATTTGCACTGCATCTCTCCAATTAATATAAAAAGGTGTTCCTTAACTTTGAAGATAACCCATGTAGCAGTTCACACGTTAAAGGTCGCACAATGTTGAATTAAAAAAAAAACATTCAAAACTTTTTTATTAGAATAGAATTTGATGTCTGAAAAAAATCTCAACAGTGCTACCTCCACCCGTCCAAGTCATTAAACTGTTCAAAATTGCTAAAATTGGGAAGGTGACATGGACAGAAATATGATGCTCTTGGATCAAACATAGGCAGAAAAACTTTAAGCACCGAAATGAACCAGGTGACATCGACTCATTCAGTTTTCAAAGTTCAAACCATGAAAAAGCATAATTTTTTCAGAAAAAAGACTTATCAAAATCAAACTTTGTACTGCACTTCTCCTATCTGTATAGACACTACTCCAAATTGGAAAATAATCCATGTATTTGTTTTCAAGTTATAGGTCACACAAATGTTGAAGAAAATAATTTCAAGTTCAAAACATGAAACAAATAATATTTGTTCCGAAAATACACATATCAAAATCAACATTTGCACTGCACCTCTTCTATTAGTATAGAATCCATGAAGCAGTAAGTGAAAGGTAGCAGAAGCATAGAATAAAAAAACCCAAAATCTTCCATGTTTAAAATATGCAAAAAAAATCATATTGTTTCATAAAAAAAACCATATCAAACTCAACCTTTGCACTACATCTCTCCAATTAATATCTCAAGTTAGAGGTCGCACAATGTTGAATTAAAAGAAAATGACATTCAAAGTGAAAACATGTAAAAAATTATATTGTTTATAAAATTATACGTATTATCAGCCACCTTTGCACTACACCTCTCCTATTTGTAAAAAAAGTGTTCCTCAAATTTGGAAAGATTCCATGAAGTAGTTCTTAAGTTAAAGGTCGCCGATGTTGAATTAAAACACATAACACTCTCAGTTCAAAACATGTAAAAAGTCATATTGTTTCATAAAATATACAAATCAAAATCCACCTTTGCACTACACCACTGTTATTTGTATAAAAAGTGTTCCTTCAATTTGGAAAGATTCCATGAAGCAGTTCTTGAGTTAAAGGTCGCACAATGTTGAATTAGAAAAATAAAATTCTCTGTTCAAAGCATGTATAAAATCATATTGTTTCATAAAATATACATATCAAAATCAACCTTTCTACTGCCATCACACAAAAAATGTGTTTGGAAGGACGGACAGAGAGATATCCTTGGTATGGCTTTATCAGCCCGCCCTTTTAGATTGGGGTTTAATTAAATAAGAAACATCTAATTTTATATTAATAAAGATGTTTGTACATATTATTGCAGGACACATCACACATTAACACTTAATCACATCACATATCGCAAAAAATCATAACATAACACAGATCAAAGGGTACATGCCACATATGGCACATGGCACATCACAAATATACAATAAATCATATATCGCAAAAAAAATTACATGCCACAGATCACAAGATGCATGACACATCATGCATATGCAAATAATAACATCACATATCACAAAAAAACATTACACGACACAGATCACAGGGTATATGACACATCCTAGTATTTGTATCATCTGTTTATGGTAGCTAGTGGAATAACACTTTCTGTTTTGAAGTTGTCTTCTATCCAAACGGGAAATTATGTCATTTAACTGGAAGTGCCAACAACTTTCTTAGTAATGTTGGTGCAGAACTGTTTTTAGGTTGTGATGCATTGAGCTTATGTTATGTTTGGCCTTTACTACAATTAAGTCAGTTTGTCTGTTTTTCCATTACAGAGGTGAAGTTATCAAACCAAGAGTGCTTACATTGACAGCTTGAGGCACAGGACTACTTTCTACTGCATTTGGCAACATGAGGTATCCGTGATGAATATAAAACATGTATTGATGAGGTCATCTGTCACTTGAGTAGATGGAAGTTAAAATGGGTCATGATACACGTTTGTTGTGGTAAAGTTTTCGCTGTTCAAGAAAAATTATAATGGGACTAGTTCTGTGTTGCATGTAATTTGATATATTTATTCATATATGTTTTACATGTTTATCCTTGCATCTGTAGGAAGTTGTAAAATAGCATTACTGTTGTAAATATGTAAGCTTAGTGCCATAAGGTAGAATGGATCCCATACACCAGGGAATATTGTAACAATTTAAACCTTTAAAATTATGGTCGCGGTTGTTTGATCAACATCCATGGCGAGATGAAGTATGAAATGCATTGCTTCGATGCTGTCAGTGCCATTCAAATTGATTAGCAGAGAAAGATAGCATTAATTATGAGAAACAAAACGCGCTGATGGCTGAAAAGCAATGTTACGACAATACTAATTTTACATGTCACCAATTTGTGAGTGCTTACTTGTAAAGTTGTCTTTCTTTTTCATTCAGTGTGAATCACTTGATCCACAAAGACTTGGACGAGCAAGTAGTTGGTTCCTGACAAAGGCCACTGTGATGGACATTACTTGGACCGGGTACCACCTGGAAAATTCGCAGTTGTGCCCCGAATGATTGTGCACCATCCTCTAATCACTGGAATGTGATGCCACACTTACAACTACTGTGGGACTAGGTGGTTTCAATATCATACTTGTGAGGCTGACTTTCATGAACTATAGTGTCACGCCATTTTTCTGTATCCATGTTTAATAAAAGTATGAAAAATCCACTGATTGGTTTTCATTGTAGCTAATCGGGCATTTGAAGCCATGAGAGTATGAAATGATTTGTTGAAAATTTTGATATGATTCCCTAGTCTATCAGGTCAAATGATTTTCTGTCACTGCAAAATATATTGATTGACCACAGAGCCTAATGTTTCAACACCAACGTGTTGTTTACTACAATAATGACTGCTGAGCGATATTTTGAAGTATATAATACAAAGTGGTAAATAATGAATGTCTGGCAGAAATTTCTGGAGGTATAAAAATGATTTTTAATTTCATGTCAGAATTTCCTTCAGAAATGCATTTGAGCTCATTTGAGGAACATAAAGTTTCCAATGTTATTAAGTGTGTTTCTGTAGGCTCGATCCCTTTATGGTCATGTTCGGACTGCTGACCATTCCAAAGTTGTATCGCCTCTCCGTCATGTAAGTTATATCCCAGCGTGTTACATGTAGGTTCATGGGGAGGAAACGTCTGAAGCGGTACAGAACGTAGGAGAACCCAAATGTCAGTTAAATGATAAAATATAAAACCTAGCAAATTCGAAAATTAGGCTACAAAAAATACAGTGCTCTCGCTGTCAGTTGACAATGCATTTGTTTAAAAACAACTCTCGTAATCAATTTAATTTTGATTTTCTACCAAAAATGATCACACATATCTTCACACCACGATTAAGTTGTAATCAAGATGAAATATTCAAGTGAAACGTGTGACGCACCACCTGAGAAGGGATGTATCAGGGTGTTTCTGTTCAAATAATGTTTTCCCATCAACTGACCTGACATAAATGATCAAACGTGCTCCATTCATTCAATATTTGGCAAGAAATGACATATGTTCTCTTCTATGGAAACTCATTAAAACACAAAGAAAGTAGTTCCTGCAGCTTCGTTTAATTGAAAATGTTCCACTGACGCGTACAGCAAAACTCAGCATTCTTAATGAGCGAACACCACAACATGGACAGATCAGAATATTTTAGCGAAGTGACTTATGCTTTGAGGAAGCATCAACAGCCACTGTTTTATTCGACTATTTAACGTTACAAAAACATCAGTTGAAAAAAGAGGAAGTAAGAAACATAAGGAAGCAAAAAGTGAAACATAAAAAGGAGTCAGTTCCTGGGACTACATATAACTAATTCTGAGTCACTCGGGTGAATGAGAGAGCTCAGCATTATTCCAGACGTAAAATGTTAAAATTGCAGAACAATGTAGTTTAACTATGTGCTCCTTGTTGGTCAGTTCGGGAATCATGCGTCTACAGGTAATTGATGGGTGGTGACACCAGAAACCCTGGATCTGCCTATGCCTCTGCATGCTACACAATAATATAAAATAGAATTTCCGTCGATAGCTTGTCAGTTTTTGGTGACTGTGTCGAGTAGTATAGGTAATGATGGTTCTGCCGCAACTCCTCTAGAGCTGGATTTATATACCTATACTGCTACTACAGGTGGCATTTTTTATGCCAAAATGATTATGCGATTCAACGATAGTCATGAGATTAAGTTAAATTGACCCCAGCTCACCACCACCTGGAGTCTATGATATAATTTTTTATAGGTAATGATGGTTCTGCCGCAACTCCACTAGAGCTGGATTTATATACCTATACTGCTACTACAGGTAGCATTTTTTATGCCAAAATGATTATGCTATTCAACGATAGTCATTAGATTCAGCTAAATTGATCCCAGCTCACCACCACCTGGAGTCTATGATATAAATTTTTATAGGTAATGATGGTTCTGCCGCAACTCCACTAGGGCTGGATTTATATACCTATACTGCTACTACAGGTGGCACTTTTATGCCAAAATGATTATGTGATTCAACAATAGTCATGAGATTGGCTCTAGCTCACCAATACCTTGGGCCAATCATTAGTTCAGATGAGCCTAAATGGTAATGAAAATATTCTTTATTATTTTTATCAATAAAGCGATATTCAACATTTTTATTAAGTTCTTCGTCCATTTTACTAGAAGACCAGACTATATAACTACACTCTTCTTGGAAATTGATAAACAATTGATAACCGTATTTGGTTGGTTTGACATCACTAATATAATAATAGAAACCTTGTGGTAATTCTCTCCATTTAATAGCTTTTTCGATTGTTGGGTTGTAATTCTCCATTATTATATATTTATGAAAGCATTTGTCTAAATGTGATCTAACGATAGTAAGCAATCTATTTTTAATCTCCAACCAGTTCTTTGGTTTTGGCACGGAATAATTGAGGCACTTGTTGCCTCCCCTGTTCTGTGAACTTCTTTTTCTCGTCTTCGTTAATACCACTGGTCTTACGAGAATTGGATCGAATCTCCTGCTTCATTGCATTGTATTTGGTGAGTTCCGACAGCACTAAACGAAACTCATCCTCGGATATCTTACAATCGACCATTGCTGTCGAAATATGATCCTCAACACTGTTCAACTTTGCTTCAACGAGTATCCGAATACTATCGTGTTTTAATGCTTTCTTTTGCAACCTACGAGAAATGAATTTTATCGCTATTCCTGCCAGTCCCGAGACTGCTGCCGCTATTTCCATGCCGAGCACGATAGGCGCGGCGATTATAGTTGATAATAAACTAACACCTGCTACACGGAGTCCCATGCCAGTTGCTACAAGCGTGGTGTCAACTCCGTTCAGAGCATTCACGGCTCTGCAATACTTTTTATACAATCCAAGTCTCAACTCCCTATCCTTCTCTATTTGATGTTTTATGTCACTTATTTGATGTAATCGAAATCCATCAACAGTATCCATCTTTTCAAATGCTTCATCGAGCGCTGGATATAAACCCATAGGGTATATTACGATCATACAATAGTCTTTAATTGGTCTTGCTTAAATGTTTTGAGAGTATACATCAACCTTATCAAATGTATATTATACGGCAAGAATATCTTAGTAAGAGAAATACTACCACTTTTAATAATTTGGACCCCCTCGAGGGTTGCAACAGGTGATGCTTCGATATGAATAATACTGCAACGTCGACGCTCGTGTTTCTTGAGCCATTTAATTGATAGACCTGGTAATATTTCGAAGGCATCTTCCAGTGCATCTCTGAACAAGACTTCAATAATAAGAGTAGAAATATTAGGTATTGCACTCAAGTTAACTTTAATATCATCGAATTCTGTAACCAAATTTAAACTAACACTTTTTAAGGCTGGACGACTATATAACATATGACCTGGGTCTTCTGGCAGGGGAGAGACTAACACACTTTTTCGTTTTGATGGGATATAAGCCGCGAGTACGATGCCAATATTTATTATCTTAGTTAAATTATGTCCCTTACCCATCATCACATAAGGTAGGGTAATGACGATATTCAATAGCCACTCGATGTTTGCTTCGACCATAGTCCATTTATTCTCGCCGTTGAGAATAATATTGTACGAAGTGTTTTTAAGGAGTCTACTAACGTCGACATCGCTTAAATCTTCTAGAATACCCGTGAATGTAACTTCTTTCTGCTTGTATACATTATCGTGTAAGTGTAAAGCGTATAACTTACCATCGGTACCAGGTTTACCGAATCCTTCTGTGTCTCCGAGATCGGAAAGCGCAATTGTATTACATTGTCTGAGCGTTCCAGGGCCTGATACATCAACCATTATTTATAATATGGAGTGTTACACTTAAGTATCCTATATGTACAGATTGGTGTTTTACATCTAATACGGAAATTTTAAGGTCTGAAATAATACCACTCTTTAATTCTTTATATTGTAATGACGAGAAAGATTCCGTTGTACCGCTATTATATTTTTCATTTTTCACTGGAATAGATCTGAGTAGAGTTGAAGGACTTTCTAGTTGAATATTATCCGTCGTGCTTATTTGATCAAGATGGATGCACAACTCTTTATAGGGAACTAAATCGGGCAATATATATACATTCACTGTTTTGTTGGATGGTAATGATACTGACTGTCCAATTCCAAGTGTAATTGTAAGTTCTGGTCAATAACTACACCTTTTTCTCCAGTGTATATTTTCACTGTCCCATTCGACTCATTTTGTGTGATACTCATTCCATTAGGCTTAAAAATTTCATCATTGTGTGAGTATATGCTGTAATACCCATCAGGTATAATGAGTTCTTTATAATTACCATCGTTTTCACCTAATATAGACATCACATTATTTCTTTTCACAGCATTTATATTGGTCCACTGCGGGTAATACGTTACATCGCATAGAGCTACTTCGAGCTGACCAGCCGAGTTATCGATAGTATGAAGCAGTTCAATAGACTGACCATTTGTAACATACATATTAGATATACAATGATACTACATCATAACTTAAATATGAAATCGAGATACATTACTAATCAATCGATTATAGTAACTGCCTCTGGTTATGATTTTTTTTGTTAAATTCCCCGATCTCTTTGAAAAGTACAGAGTTACGGCTACTAGCGATAAAATGGTGCACGATTGGTTTCACAATCCCATGCAATTTGGGCAGAATTAGTTAAACTTTGCCATATGGTGTGCCACAACGGAATGTGGCGTATCTGTTAATGCCCCAGGATTTGAACTGAATAAGTCTGTTATAACATTTCACGTGTACTATCAGATTAGACGTATACTTAAAGAAATTAATGCTCCATTACCGCAGGATCGAGCGTGGAATTCCACAAATAATCTGTATAAAAGGTGGGCATTCCAACGTATTTGTCAGGAATTTAATGCTTCTACGAGTAAAGATTGGCACATTTAAGGAGCAAACCATGGTCTAGGTGTTCCGTACGCTGGTACAAACTCTATTAAAGAAGTCAGCGATGATTTACTGAAAAGGGGTCGGCTCCTTCCAAGCTTTGCTCTCTCGAGTAACGAGTGGAGAGACGATCGTATGAACTTTAAGGGTGGTGTTGCTTTCACCGTCCAAAAGTTAATACAAATGAACAATACCGCAAACGCTTGGAATGAATTTCTTAATGATAAAACGGAAAATAATTTTACTTACCCAGGATTTGAAAGAGTTAATGAATCGATAAGAACTTAAGTATTGGCAATTCTCGGTGCACAATCGCAAACACGAACGTCCATTATCGGTTCGGGGACGGCGATCGATGCGCAAAAACAGTTTGTCGCAAACGTGGAGGACGGTATTAATTCACCAGCTGACATACCATCGTCTATAAAGCGTTATCAAGATGTATTACAGTACGCTCAATCCAAAGTGGACTACGTTTATGCGCCGGGACTATACATGTCTCCGAGTAATATAGAACTTAAGATCGGTCAAGGGATAGGCTATAACAATACAATTGTTATTGCTACCGATCAACAAAAAACAGGTATAAATTCAGATATTAATGTCGAATTAATAACGCAAACAATAACAGGCGAAACGGGAATAGTCAAGCCACAGACACCACATGTTTCACAAACATCTACTGACGCACAAGTGTCACCGCATATTGCGGCTAAAAATCAACAACATATCGATGAAAAAACAGCGTTTGTATTAGGTGGAGTCGCGGTTGGTTTACTCATGATTTGGTTAAATAGTTCTTAGCGGATACGTAAAACAGCCCTGCAATGGTACGATCACTGCCCACAAGTTTTGACTAAGCCAAGTGGTGGTCTTAGCTAATAAATTCAAGAGCCAGGAAACAACACTATATTATACCGGGAAGTGCGGCCACGGCTTTCTCAGCAAGCTTTCCCAGTGCTGAACCTAATGCTTTTAAATACTTTTTTATCCACTCTTATACCATCCGACGTAGGCGGTGATCCTCCGCTACCACCTGTACCATCTGCGCCACCGGTTAATGCGAGAGTTAAAGTCGGTATGATAAATCCCAAAGCGGTTAAAATACTGGCAATTGTTATTCCCTGTTCTCTGAACAATGTTTTAATTTTATCGGTCAGCGTTGTTTCATGGTTGAGGACTTGATCGATGGTTTCTCGAATTTGACTGATTTGTGAACGAAGTACCTTTCTATTACTGGAAGCTGCTTCAAGGCGGACCGATCTTTCGTCTTCTAAGTTAGGCAATCTTTCTGCTACGCGGGGTCTACTGAACTCATCGCCCGCCTGTTCAAGTTTTGTCTTCTCATAAGCTATATGCTTGTTGATTTCGGATAGCTTGGCTATATTATTGATGAGTTCTCCCCGCATTGTTCGCATTGCCTTGTCAAGACCTTGTAATTCCCTAATACTAAACTCCGAGGATGGTACCTGTAACGTGGAATTATCGTAATAGGTATCTAAGATTTCTCCGAGTCCGTCCGAGGCCACCTTCGAGGAAGCTTCCAAATTATCTGTGTTACTGAGTTCAGTACGCACAGTCCTAAGAGCCTAAGAGAGTAGTGTTCGCGGGAAGTTTTTCTCGTAGGTAGTAGTCCACAAAACCTAATTCATCACGAACAATGCTGATGCCGTGTTTAGCGGCTATCGTAGACAAGGCTAGGGGCTTACAAGTACGATAATGCATAAGATCAATATCCGGAGAGCCACGCAGTCACAATATTCCTTTTCTATCTATCATAAACTTTGAATCTTCACGATCAATAGGGATTTCTTTAAATTCTTTGTAATAATCATCAACGGCTGGTTTCAAAAGTTCATCATTTACGGTTGGGTTCAAAAGTTCATTGTTAAGATTCGTAAAGCTGGTTTCATCAGTACCCTCTTCAATTGTATTCGGGTTATCATAATCATCTAGATCAAAATCATCCATTTTTATATTAAACATATGGTTATATAATTTCAATATAACAATGTCTTCTCAATACGGACGCAAGTTAAACCCACAACGTAGAATTCGAGATCCATTAGGGGTCAAAGCAATTCGTCAGTCTGTAACTATAACTTATAACCCTAGTACCATCGAATCAGAATCAAACTCTTCTGGTTCGCTTTCCTAATCTCGACGCACACGATGTGTTAGTTCCGGGAACTGTCCGACTAGCATTTACGATTATTTTGACTTCTACCGACGTTAACAGGGAGCCCGTTCAGAACATAGGTCATGCTATTGTTAAGAAAATCGCGATTAAAATTAGCGGTAATGAGGTTTTGAGTATTGACGATAGCGATGTATACTATTGTTACATGGATCTCTAGAGAACGGATAAAGAGCGGGAAAACTTACAGTACCAAGGTATTTGTAATCACATTGAGACTGCGCGTAGATGCTTCTAGTGGTGATAGTACCGTCGTAAAAGATAAGGCCGTTGCCGACGCATTAGGTAACCGATTCTATATTCCCCTAGACTTTGAATTACTAGATTCCCACATGCCCTTTTATCAAGCATCCCTAGGTGATAAGTTAGAATATGAACTCACTTTTAATGACTATGGTAGAGTAATCAAAACCGGTGGTGAAGATGCTAGCTATTCCATTGACAATATCTCGCTGGAGTACGATTTGATAACAGATCCCGAATTAGCCAGACAAATTTGCAACCAGTATACCGGAAGTTTAGCCATTTTATACGATCGCGTTCGGCGACACCGAAAGATCACGAGGGACAAAAAGATACGATGTGGAATATCAATCTAAACGTCCCCACGAGGTCGTTGAAGGGTATTTTACTGTTGTTCGAGGACCCCTACGATGCATTTAAAAGAAATACCGAGAAGTTCTACAATCCCAAGATTACAAAAGAAGAATTGACTATCGAAGGCGTTCCTAATCAACTATATAGCCAAGGAATGCTAGCGTATCACCAGTAGGATGAGATTAAAAAATTCCCTTCTATAAAACGAAGCCCGGAAGTTAACGCGGTCGTGAAAGATCTGTCTCTCGGGAGTGTATCGATGGCTGAATACCTCACCACGAAGTACGCGCTATGGCTCGACATGAGAACAACAGACGATGACCGACAACACGGCAGTGGGAGGAGAATAGAAAATGCTAGCGAGGGGGGTCATTATACAGATAATGAAGCTCCAGGAAACGGCTGGTAAATTAAAATATATTTGTACGTGATTATGGATGCGCAACTTAATATACAGAATGGATGATTCGTGCAAGCAATCTATTAATAATCTTTTACCTAAAGAACCGCACTGCGCTATCATATGCAGGCAAACGGGCTGCGGAAAAACAGCTTTTATTCTAGATATTTTACAAAGTCATTATCGGGACGTTTTCGATCATATTAGTATTCTGTGCCCGACTATAAACGTTGATAAAACATACCGATCAAGAGATTGGGTAATGAATGACGATGGGGTACACAGAGTCGATCCCGGCGATCGTTTACAAGACTGCTTACGAGCATGTCATGAGAAATACAAAGGAGAATCAACCCTTTTTGTAATAGACGACTGCAGCGCGAGTAAAGAACTCACAAAAAAGAAAGATATGCTTTCGTATTTAGCATTTTTCGGGCGGCATACTCAACATAGCGTTTGGGTACTTACTCAAAAATACAACTCTGTCCTGAAAGATCTCAGAGAGCAGACCAAATGTGTAGCGTTGTTTCATTGCAAAGATCGACATTCATTCGAGGAATGTTTACGCGAAAAAGATGTTATTTATACCAAGCACAAACGAGATAAAGTCAGAAACCTTTTATCGGCAACGAAGCACTGTAAACTCGTATTAAAAACCGTTCAACCATCTGCTTATGCAATTGCTTAGCAAAATGTAGCAAAATTATAGCAAAATTATAGCAAATATAGCAAAATTATAGCAAAATTATAGCAAAATTATAGCAAAATTATAGCAAAATGTAGCAAATTGAACATTAGCGGTTAATATGACACAAAATGTTGCTCGAAATCATCATTTTTTTGCAACAGTTCATTATTACGGGATGTATTGGATATGTCATATTATATTATGTTAGACTTAAATATCTCCTTAGGTATTACATTATGGAATGTGACGAACTCATCGAACAAATGCTCAAAGAATCTGAATATCATGCAGATCATGTTGATCAACAAGTTACAGATAAATCTTTAGATAAACATAGAGAAAGACTCGCGGCTTTGGTAGCCGGTGGAAAATGTTCCCAATATTTGGGAGAAAATTATACCATTGTAAAAAATTGATAACGACGAAGAGATTAAAAAACTGTACGCGCGTTACGAGTCTAGACTGGGAGCTACCATGACTAAAACGATAGGGTCGGCTATATTACAACTATACACAGTCGTAGCTAGTACGTTTCTCCCTATCCCGGCAGAACATCGCATGTATTTATGCGAATCTCTCGAGAAAGACCCATTCATCGAACACACTATAAGCTCAGTGAGCTGTGAGTTTTATCATAGATACGGAATGTTCTTAGCTCCGTTCACCACAGCTTTAATAACGGCTAGGTACTGTCAATTTAAAAATACGTGCCCACTTAATAATAATGGAGACTCAACAGGAGACACCACAACAGATTGTGAACGAGGATGCACAACCACAACAGATTGCGGAACAACGAGTGAATGAGGAACCACCACAAACACAGATTGCACCACAAACACAACATGTGAATGAGAAAATACTAAAAGCCAGAGTTACTAAGAACCCCAAAACAATAGCCGCAGGAAGAATGGGAGGACTCGCGAGGAAAGGGAAATTAATAAATAATTCCAATATTAATCCGATTAAAACATGGGCACTAGTAGGAGTTGCTGGTATAGCGGCTGTATGGTTCTTTTATAAGACCGGAGAAGAGAAAACGTCACCCCCAAAGCCAAAACAACAAGTTCAATTAGAGGTTAGCCCCCATATAATGCTATAAGAAGCATGACTACTCCAGTTACAGACGGTAAAATGTTGGTAAACGCAACGTATCATTCAGCGGTGGTCACCGGCTTGGCTATTGGCTATGCCCGTATATACTAAAGCCACACCTCCCAAGCTAGATTTTAATGGATTTGATATCGGTATGATGATTCTGGATATTGGATTATCTATGGCAACGAAGGATATGCTCATCAAACAAGGGCTTTTCCCTGAAGACATAATGAAGTAATTAATTAAACACTTGAATATTTTATATTCATATACTATGGCAGCAATTGCGATGATTGTCGGTGGAGCTACTGTTAATGCTCTAGCTTTTTCGGGGATTAATTATTTATTTTCTACTTTGAGGAAATCAAACGCTAAAGAAGTTGAAGAGGAGCGTAAACGACATAAGAAAGCATTAGAACAACTCGAAAAAGCTCAGTCACAATATGCGCGGCGGAGAATGGAAAGATTAGATTTTATTCATGAAGAACTGCGCAAGGAAGGACATTCAATTCAAACTTCCTTGTTTATGGGAAAAAATTTGACCCAATACCGAGTCCAACAATGAGTCAGTTTTATACACCGTCAGAGGCTCAGAAAGACCGCGAGGTCGCATTTATGATAATTGGGTTATCAGCTGTTACAATTTTCAGCTATACCATGACCTAGTTAGAGCAACAGCTAATCTATAAATAGCGTTGGCTGGCTGCCTAATCAATAAATAACCAGTGTAGATGTGATTTGCATTTAGACAAATGACATGATAAATGTATAAACCATGAATCAGTGCAGATTTACACCCATGGGGAAAAAAACTCTATGTAACCAATGCTATGTTGATATTTACTGCGGCATACACAATTATTACATCAGGCGCGGAAACATAAACTATACGTGTTCTGTATGTGGGATAGGGGTCAAAGGTCGTTATTGTTTATGTAAGGAACACCGTGCTGATAGGGTCAGGCACCAGATTATTTATGCTAGGAAGAGAGATTACATGAATGAGAGGAATAGGTTGGGGAGAATACGTATTTAGATATATGAAAAACAACCAATTAGACATTTGACTCATTTTGCATATACCATTCAACCACAATGGCTTTTGTCAGAGAGTTGAAGGCTATGGCAAAGCAAAGTGGTCTACTTGGATATTCTCGAATGAGAAAAGCTGAATTGATTGATTTACTTGGTTTGGAATACAACAAACCCCAGACTGTTAGAGAACTCAAAGCTCAAGCGAGAAACAGTGGGCTGAGAGGTTATTCTCGAATGAGAAGAGCTGAATTGATCGCTTTACTAGATAATAATGATGTTGAACATAATGATGTTGATAATAATCAACAACAACATGACGATGTTGACAATAAACAACAAGAATTAATATTTGTACCCACATTTGCCGGCATTGGTAAATATCTATGAGGTTGGAAGATGGATATTAATTCCAACATGGATGTTAAAGATATTAAGCCCATCATATCGAGTAAAATTAACGAGGATTTGGATGATTTAAATAGTATAAAATACCAGCTGATGATTAAAATGTTATTAAGTAAAAGTAGCGCAGACGATAGCACCGAATATACCGAACCATATTTACGTAGCAATCAAGGAGTTATAACCGAATCCGATACTATAATCGCATCATTAGATACATCAATTCAAAGGATACAGGAAACTTTAGAACGCTGGACTAATAGAGGTTCTGGTTGGGGTGTGGATAAAATCGATAGTTTATATTTAGAAATAGCAAATTATATGCCCTTCAAAGGTGGTTCTTATATAGATTTACCTCTGTATTATAAGATGAAAAAAGCCATAATTAACATAAAAAATAAATCTGATGACTGTTTAAGAATGATGATAAGATCTGCATTGTTCCCCGTAGATTCTAAAATTGCAAATAGACCTTCTAGCTATCCCCAAAACGATGGACTCAACTTCGATGGTATAGACGAACCTACACCAATATCACAAATTGATAAGGTGGAAAAGCAAAATAATTTAGCTATAAATGTTTTCGGACATTCTAAAGGAATTGTTGTACACAGGATATGCTCCCCTCCGGAACATGTCCCCAGAATCAATTCATTTCTGATCGAAAAAGATGGAAAATATCATTATACGTGGATAAAGAGTTTAAACAGGCTATTATACGATCAAACAAAACATGCGAAAAAGAAATATTTCTGCGAAAGACGCCTACTTGGGTACAGTAGACAAGATCTATTAGAAGCGCATAAAGAAGACTGTAGAGGTGTTGGACAGACCGCTATCAGCATCGATATGCTTAAAGAGGGAAAAAATATATTAAAATTTGAACATTATTGTAATCAAATGCCAGTACCGTACGTAATTTACGGTGACTTCGAAGCGCTTATCAAACCCATAGAAAATAATCAAGATAATAATCCAGATAGTAGTTTTACGTACAAAACTCAAAAACATATTCCTTATGGGTTTGGATATATAGTTGTAAGGTATGATGGGAAAACAAACACGCCAGTGATTTACAGAGGTCCCGATGCAGCGGGAAAGTTCCTAGAATATCTACAAAACGAAGAGAGAATAATCAGGGAAAAATTATCATGTAAGAAACCCATGTGTATGACGAGGGATGATTGGAGTGCCTATAAGAAGTCAACGAGTTGTCATGTTTGTAACAAACCTCTGAATTGCCACGTCGCGGGTAATTATCAGGGATTCGCAGATAACGAGTGTAACTTGAAACAATACCCATCCCCGTTGTGTTTCATAACCTTAGGGGATACGATTCACATCTCATTATGCAAGCTATCTCAAAGACCGACAGCGGTATAACGTGCATTCCTAATAATATGGAAAAATACATATCCTTCTCGTTGACTAAACCTATACATTATAGGGACAAGGATGGGAAATCTAGAATAAAGCAAAGTAATGGGCTTAGATTCATAGACTCCGTACAGTTTCTGTTATCTTCCCTGGACAATTTAGCTAATACGAACAATCCCGATGACTTTGCGATAACAAATCAATATACTGATAAGATAACTCGTCATTTGTTGCTGAGAAAAGGTATATATCCTTACGAATATATGGATGATTGGTCTAGATTCGACGAAACTAAATTACCACCCCTTGAATCATTCTATAGTAACTTAACAGAATCTAAAATAACAGATGCCAATTATGAACACGCTCTGACGGTCTGGGATAAATTAGGTTGTAATAATTTAGGCGATTATCACGATCTGTACTTAAAAACCGATGTACTGTTACTCGCCGATATATTCGAGATATTTAGAAAGACATGTTTAAAACAAAACGGCTTGGACCCGGCATGGTACTATTCCAGTCCCGGACTATCGTGGGATGCATTGTTCAAGAAGACCGGCGTAGAACTAAAACTACTCACAGATTATGATGTGCACTTGTTTATTGAGAAAGGATTAAGAGGTGGTATATCGATCGCATGGAAAAGGTATTCTAAGGCTAATAATAAATTTGTGGAAGGATACGATCCGAGTAAACCCGAAACGCACATATTATTTCTCGACGCTAACAATTTGTACGGATGGGCTATGAGTCAACCTTTACCCACGGGTGGTTTTGAATGGGTCGATGAGAATGATATCCATAATAATGATACGAATAAAGGGTACATACTAGAAGTTGACTTGGAATATACAGATTCCTTACTTAAAGACCATAACAGTTATCCGCTAGCTCCCGAAAGATTAATGGTTAATAAAGAACGGATGTCGGAATATCAACACTCCTTGATGGGTAATACAAGGTTAGCTAACGTAGAAAAACTCGTACCAAATTTGATGGATAAGACAAAATATATAGTTCACTACAGAAATCTCCAGTTATATCTATCGTTAGGTATGAAACAAAGCCCTTGGATGGAGCCCTATATAAGGTTGAACACAGATTTAAGAAAGAAAGCTACCAGCGATTTTGAAAAGAATCTGTATAAGCTCATGAATAACTCAGTATTTGGTAGAACTATGGAGAATCTAAGGAAGCGTGTTGATGTTAAATTAGTCAGATCTAATGAGGAAGAAAGACTCAGGAAACTTATAGCCAGTCCGGCTTTTAACAGAAGCAAGATATTCGATAACGACTTAGCCGCGTTGCATATGCAGAAAAGTAATATAAAATTCAACAGACCGGTGTACGTCGGTATGAGTATTGACGACTTGTCAAAACACTTAATGTATGACTTTTATTACAACGAACTTAAGAAGCAATACGGCGATAAATGCGAGGTGTTTTATAATGACACAGACTCTTTGTTGATGGAAATACAAACCGAGGATGTGTATAAAGATATGGCAGAAAAAATAGACATGTACGACACGAGCGATTACCCAAAAGATAATCCACTGCACAGCGTAGTAAATAAAAAGGTGTCGGATTAAGACCTAAGATGTATTCTATAAAAAAGTCCAATAATGGAGAGATAAGAAAAGTTAAGGGCGTTAAGAAGTATGTGGTAAAAAAGCATATCAAACACGAACAGTATAAAGAATCATTATTCAACGGTAGAACGTTCAAACACGAGATGAACTCTTTAAGAAGTTACAATCATAGGATATATGGATTAAGAATGAACAAGACATCATTATCCCCCTTAAATACAAAGAGATGGATTGATAATGATGGTGTAACTACCTATGCTTATGGTTATGGTGGTAATACCGTACCATTGGGAACTATGAACAACTCTTCTCGTACAAATGCCCTACCCGGTCCATCTTGAAGATAATAAAGAATAGACTCTCCTCCTTTCATAACCAATCGACCAATGTTACATGTCTTAAGGGACCATATGGGATCGGTTGCACGACGTAGGTCTCCTTCGAGTTCACCGGGCTGGTATAAATATCTTACCCTTACTCTATCCGGAAGTTTTCGTTCTTTGTCTCTCCTTGGTGCTGAAGATTCGGAAGTCACGGTTTTCTTTTTAATAGCATCGGATGGTTTCTTCCCTATTAATCTCGTTACTTCATTATTCAGCACTGATACAACGGCTGATAATCGTGTCACCCATTCGGTTGATCTCAATCGCTCGGATTTCATTTTGATCCCATACTGATAGCCAAACAAACGTTCTGCTAATGTCCGGTTAAATCTTTCAACGATAGCTTGACTGCGGTGGGCGTCTCTTTCACCACGCCTGATTTCGACATCGTGCTTTGTTAACAGTTTAGTTATCGATCCCATAAACTCGCGACCGGGATCTACTTGAAATTACTTAGGCCATTTTAGTGGTCCGCGTTTATATATGCAGCTCAGTGCATTAGCTACTTCTGTTGAATCTTTCGAGGTTAATGGTTCAGCCCCTTTGTATCGACTAGCCACATCCACTACTGTTAAAGCGTATTTATATGTTTTGCGTTTTACCTTATCGTGGGGAAGAAACAAGAGGTCAGCCTGATGAACTTCATTCGTTGTAAAAATATCTTCTTCCTCGGGATATAATGTGGTGCCGGTAAGTATATTTGCCACATCGCTTGTTTCTTTAACCAATCCTTGGCCACATCTTTAGATACCTTAGCCGCGGTGGCTAATTTTTTTATTGCTCCTATACCTTTCCAATATCCCTGTGGGCTATAGTAAATTTTATTCATTATTAATTAATATTGATGTTTCTTTTAATACGACTATCGTTGAATCGCATCATCATTTTTATACTAATAGAAGCATTG
This sequence comes from Haliotis cracherodii, assembly GCF_022045235.1. Taxonomy (NCBI): domain Eukaryota; kingdom Metazoa; phylum Mollusca; class Gastropoda; order Lepetellida; family Haliotidae; genus Haliotis; species Haliotis cracherodii. The sequence goes on from NW_027266277.1 coordinate 5,443,089, forward strand.
ATTGGCTTAAGGTGGTGGTGAGCTAGAGTCAATTTAGCTGAATCTTATGACTATTGTTGAATCGCATAATCATTTTGGCATAAAAAGTGCCACCTGTAGTAGCAGTATAGGTATATAAATCCAGCTCTAGTGGAGTTGCGGCAGAACCATCATTACCTATAAAAATATATATCATAGACTCCAGGTGGTGGTGAGCTGGGGTCAATTTAACTTAATCGCATGACTATCGTTGAATCGCATAATCATTTTGGCATAAAAAATGCCACCTGTAGTAGCAGTATAGGTATATAAATCCAGCTCTAGTGGAGTTGCGGCAGAACCATCATTACCTATACTACTTGTCGTTAAACAAAATTCAACATGATATACCACACATCACTTCACGTACTAAAGAATAATTGTGGATATCCTATCTTGTGTAAACGGGACAATTATAATAGCTTTTCGTCACAGTGATCGCGTTTTACACATGGTTCTTATTATTGACCATAAGAGAGAAATGTTCAGAGGAGATTATGCCGGACTGCACGTTCCACTCTTGCCTGTGAATACATTACATTACCACTTTCAGATGGCTGTCCAAATCGCCAGACATTAAAGCCACAGAACATTTAGGCTAGCTAGGACCCAAAGCCTTCTTCAATCCATGCACGTAGTGGTCTCAATAGCTACCGAGAACAAGGCCCATTTGTGAACTGGCATCATCACTGCTTGAACTTTTATTGACTTATTTACAATTACTAACATTCTCACTTTCAGGCCATCATTTTCATGTGAGACGTTGACTTGCCTTTACACGTGTTCCGCAATGTGTGGGGCAGAAAAATCCCACCTTTTCGCAAACATCTGATGCCATCACTACTTTTCACAGTTATTCATGAACACTTGATATGGTCGCACTCGTAGAATGTACACGGATGTCACTTTTATTTCGAAGTTTTAATTTTAGCGGTTACACTGTGTGTAACACTCACGCATATTAATTTAATTCTTCAGGGAATGGTGTTGGCGTTTGCTGTATATTACAAGATACATGTGGAATGGAGCAATGCCTTTTATCCCGTTTGTGACATGTGGTATTATAACAGTGATTGATGATTAATGAACTGTTATAAAAATATCGAGCAATTAAATTTGGAGAATAGACATCTGATGTGGACATGGCAAACGTTGAATTACGAATTGTTGTATAAGAGCGCCAATTACTGCATTTTTAAGATATCACATAATCCCCAAATCATTAATGATACATCCAACAATGGGTATATATCCAATCAACAACATTAGTAATCTATGTTAAAATAGAAAGTATGTAAGTCTCCTAAAAGCAAGGCTTGACCAACTTACTGATACATTAGCATCAAATAGGATATCAATATGTACGTGTGGACAAGTATAGTGGCTATTTAACTTTTACTTAGTAAAACACACATATGGAAATTCACTCCACGCAGATCCCTCAAACCTCGTATACTGAGTGTCAACGATCTACGCTCCCTCAGTATGAATGAGCTATGTGCCAAAAAGGATCTACCTGATCCTTGTCGCAAGTTGATATGGGAACCCTACCTCCCTGTCGAAAGAGTATTGATCAACACATAAGAAGGGTCAAATATCAGGTTGGCATGTGGAAGATAGCACACATTGCCGATCCATATTCCAGCTCCTGTTGATGGTCATGGTTGGGTGGTGATTGGAGGGAAACTCCAACCACTGTGGTGTGAAGGAGACATGTTGCCACAGCGACTGGTAGATATAACTGAAACAGGGGATACAAGCAGTGATGAGGAGTCTGACTCTGATGATATGTCTCTTCCTGATGCAGTAGACTATCTTGATGTTGATAGTTCAGACAGTGACTAGAATGAACGTTTAGTGTGCCTACAGATGTTTGAAATTTTGTTAATTGTTTTATTGTCATGAACTTATATCAATGCCTGTTTCTTATTTGTCCAGATGCAATCGTGTATAGATAAATATGTATTTTCCAGATATGACTAAAAATCTGAAATCAGAGATACATGTATATATGTTGACATGAACACTAGACTGGTAAATTTGTCCGTTGTCATTTTAATGGAAAACTATACTTATGATATGTAAAACATGTACTGTAATACCTAATTTGATATCTACTTATGTGTCCAAGAGTCTTTTTGAAATTTCATTTGTTTGACCCAAATGTAATTCCAGATATTCTATATTGCCAAACAAAAGCTATTCTAAGTGAAAAGTAATCTATAATGTAAATGGTAATTCTATGGATTGTACCATGTATAGTTTGAATTCTCATGTGTCCAATTATCATGTTTATTCAAATGATATTTTTTTTCAAGATAAAGTTATATACCACTAGATTATTGCATGTATTTGTTTCTGTGATTACCTTGTTTTTATTTTTCCATATAATAGAAAATTATGGAAAGTTTGAGCAATCTGCGTGGAGTGAATTTCCATATGTGGGTTCTACTAAGTAAAAGTTTAATAGCCACTATACTTGTCGATATATTTATATGAAAATAACATAATCGTAACCGTAATAACTTTGATATATTATTTTTGATATATTACACATGGAAATTTGACAATTTTAAAGACATTTATTGACCTTTTTGATGCAGTACAAAAATGACGCTGACGTGGAATGCAAAATCGCGATTTTTATGGTACCTCCACAAATATGATGAAAACAGGAAATGCATGCCTATATTTTCAATGTTAACATATGATTCCATGTTCAGGGCACTCTAAGGCTTCAGGAAAAGTATGTTTTGTTGGTGTGTGTGTGTGTGTGTGTATGGGGGGGGGATGTTGTGGGGGGTGGGGGGGGGGGGGGGGATGCACGGTGGACCTAAGTAGCCCATGGTCTATATGCTTAATAGAGATATAAGCCACCATACCTAATTGTAGGGGGGGGGGGGGGGGAGTTTAATGTATTACATTACATTACATTACATCATTGAGTATAGTAAGGATTATACAGGTATATATGTTGACTTTATAAATGATGTATATATGTAAATAAGGATATATCAAGTATAATACTAGAACATTTGGATTTTGTTACAGAGGGAGAAAGTTTGAAATATATAGTGAACCGCAAAAGAAACGCGAGTACTGTGTGACTGTGAAATATGGTTTATTCACAAAGTGACGGAGAGGTCAATTATGATAAGTCTGAGACAGTTCGTGTTTTGCATGCACATTGACCACAGTCCATGGAACGTTCTTGCAAGTTCTTGCTTTGAGCCGATCACACACATGGAAATGGTGGGGTGGGAAATGTCAGTACCTCGTATGCCCTCCCTGGGTGTTCAAAACAGCCATACACCTATAGTACATGGAGTGTAGCAGGCGGTTCACGAAGGCCATAGGCACCTGTGCCCACACCCTGACGAAAGCTGCCTCCAGATCAGCACGAGTTCTTGGTGTTGGTACAACCTGGTTCAGCCGTCTCTGTATTTCATCCCACAGGTGCTCGATCGGGTTTAAATCCGGGCTCATATCCGGCCATGGCATGGTTTGGATGTTGTGCTGGTGCAGGAAGTTCCTGGTGAGCCTGGCCGTGTGGGACGCGCGTTGTCCTGTTGGAACACGTGGTTCTGGTGACGTGCGAAGTAGAGACCGATGTAAGATCTCAGGATCTGGTTAATGTAGCGTAGCGCTGTGATACCATTCCCCCTGCCAGCGCCAATATTGTGAAACACATGAGGGCCAATTCTCTGGTTCAGGCCTATAGCGCCCCAAACCATAATGCTCTGACCACCCCACGGTCCGTATAGTGTTCACCCCTCCTTCGCAACACCCTCACTCTCCCATCAGACGTGGATCCACAATACCGGCTCTCGTCAGAGAAGACAATTGTCCTCCATTGTTGATGGCGCCAATGTCGGTGTTGTGTAGCCCATTGCAGCCGTGCCTGGCGGTGGCGGGCGGTGAGGATGGGCACTCGAGCAGGCCGACGGCAATACAGGTCGTTGGTAGTCAGCCGACGTCGTACCGTATCGTCACTGATCGGTCGCCCTCTAGTGCCAATGGTGTTTCGAGCTGTCACACTGGCTGGTCTGAAGTGATCCCGTAGGTGTTGACGGTGGATGAACCGGCGTGGTCACTCGGGGGCGTCCACGTCGGGCGCGGTCTGCGGTACTGTTTGTGATGTTGTAGCGCTGCTGCAGACGGTGGATGGTGCTGACGTGAACATTGAAAGTGTTTGCCACAACCTTGGACCGTTGTCCAGGTTGTAATCGACCGATCGCTTGTTCACTCTGTTGTGTGGATAATCGAGGCATACCTGCCGCATCAAAATTACGAGTGCCAGAAAGGCAGTTCAAGTTGATTTTTATACCCATAGCCTCCATGAGTTACACGTGCATGTTGGTGTCCACGGCAAAGCATGGTAACTGTCACCCACTGCCTTGGACAAGGCTGCGTTGTGGCGACTAATTTCAGGCCTCGTTGTACCGTTCGATGGAATGTTTGTCTCACAAACGCATCAGGACGTCACGGAATATTCACACCTACAGTCTTGACATATACTTTCCGCATTTTACCATATACAATTTATATTTTACAATCTCGCGTTTCTTTTGCGGTTCAGTATAGATAAAATTAAGCCCTAATATATTAGTAATGTATGGATATATGCAGGATATAGTAATATAAACAGTTAGGCTGTTTTTCAGTATGAGGAGCTTCAACATTCATATATTTTTATGTTAACATGTTTTATAGCGCTTGTACAAGAAACATATTCTCCAGCAAAAGTAATCAATAATCAAGAAACCTGACAGACACGTTAGACGTTCAATCCGTAATCTGTAGGTTTGTTCATGGGGACAGGACGTCGATCTTTCTGAAGCATTGTTTTCACTCAACAGCCGATAATCCCTAAGCTTACTCTGCTCCATTCGCCTTCTTAAAAAAAATCTGCGAGAGACGTTTCAGCTCTTGGGACCAACTGCGAGAGTTGGCTTCTTTCCCGGGAATACCCCTGCCTTCTGGCTTCAAACGACCGAAGCGTTTAGGCTTACATACATTTACACACACGCACGCACACACATAAATACACATACATAATTTACATACATTTGATCATACATGCAGCCATACATACCATGTCTGTTGTCTTAATCACTGACCCATCAAGAGTGTCAGTCGCCATGTATCAAATCTTTATATTGTGATAACTGTCACAACTGACTTATTTGTCTGAATGGCACGTCTGAAAACAGTGTCGTCACTCCAGAGCGTCATTTGAATTTTTAAACTGAACGCGAGAGCGACATGCGGTAATGCTTTGAAGTTTTAATCTGTTCACGTAAAGGATTAGTATGTTTTAATACAGGATTAGTATGTTTTCCATGACCACATCTCAGTAATTAATTATGATTTGGTAATCATACCAATCACAGTAGCATGTTCAATCAGTGTCAATCTTAATTAATTAAATGAGGAGTTACTTGCAAAGTGGCAAACGCTCAAGTTGACATCAAATTCATACCATCCCATCGTGGAGGCAGGATTCTTTGTTTTCATGGATTTATGTTCCGTTGCAATAAGAAGAGAGACACGTGGCAGTCTTGGCTGTGTCTTGAAAAGACATGTCCTGCGCGTGTTTCGACTGAAGATCCTTGGTTACTTCACTGGAGACAACTTGCAACATCTTTCGAACCACTTCGGCAACGACAGTCCAAGAACTAACAACTAGAGCACGACTGATGGATGGTGCCGTATCCAGAATGGAGTATGCCGTACATCGCTTCACTTGGAGTAATGTAAAAAGATACATTGTTGTGACATTGTGGATGGTTTGTTTTGTGAATAAAATGAGAGTGACAAAACGTTTTATTATCTTATTTTGTTATTAAAAGAAGAAATATATCCTATTTATGTGTCATATTTCGTGGTGATGTGAAACATGATATGGATTACTGTGCTGTTTTAAAACCGTTAATGTGTTTTCATAAGGATTAGACATGGGAGCTTAAACGCATTGTGCACTAAATCCGACCTTAATTGGTTCGTTAGCAAATCTAACGCGAGAGCGACATACAAGTTGAGTTAAATTGAGTTATTTTCACCCCAATGTCGCTCTGGCGTGCATAAACCCTGAAAACAAGGGGTGAACCTTTATACAGTAACTCGGGGTAACGATTTTCTGTGCTATAGAATCATGTGTATGGAGTACATATATCTCGCGATGATGTGTCATTCCTTAACCAGTACGATGTGTGGCATAAGTATATACAAAAAAAGTAGACACATGTTAACGATAATAATGACAGAGAGATAAATAAACGCAGGTCGGGTAAATATAATTACCTTGGTTAATTATAAGTTGCCATTTTTTCAACAGTTTTTCATTAGATGAAAGAAATGATGGTGCAGAAAAAAGACCAGCAATTAACATTATAACCGTGATGCAAATGCGTTACTTAATACAGTCCACAAAGAACAATATATAGGGCGCCTTTTTACTATTTATTCGTTATATGATATCAATAATTCATTTATGGATACTAAAGAATGAATTTATATCACACATTTGATTGTGTTTTATCATGAAATGTTTATTAATATGGCAAATCGGTTTTTAGATATCAATAACTGAATTCATTATCAAATGATGTACTTTATCATCTGAAAAATAAAATATGGTATTTGAATCTATAGCCTTCGTCTCCGTGAACTTTATGCCCATTTTTTAATATTTCGTGAAGATAGGTACAGTTACGTAACATTTGCATATATAGTCATATTCAGATATTGTCTCTACATATATGTAAGGGCAAGCTTCTTCCCTTTGTTTAGTCAGTATGTAGCTGTCCCCCTGGCTATGAATGTGGGACACAGGCTTTAGGGTTATATATGAATCTTGTTATCATTGTATTTTAATGCGATTTGAATATTATTATTTTCTATCGTACTTACTTATTGTTTTAAATGAGACGTTTAGATTTAGATGTCACCACAAATTACAATTATTGCTTGTACGTTCAACACAATTGACAAATACTCTAAAATATATGACTAGTAAACCATTAAAGTACGTTGAACAATATTATAATGTAAATGCCAAATTGATGTATCCAGGATCAAGTAGAAGATATATGAACAGCAGCGCTGGGAATTTATTCAACAGGCCCGTGAAAAAAACACTGCTTTAGCTCAATGTTTACCTCTCCTGGCGGCCATTATGCGACGGCCGTCTTACACAAAACCCGCGCTCACGTCTACAGGTCTCTTCCGGTGGTACAGTAATTAGTATAGCCCTCTCCCTCAAGTGTATCCTCCAGGATATATATATATTCTACTCTCATTAATTAAATGCTGCCCTTTCCCAGCGTCAAGGCCATGGAGCTGAGACGAAGAGGCCCAACCATCATAAAGTAATTAGGGTCCAATAAAAACAATGCTCCACCAAACCTCATAAACATGATCACTGAAAGTCGAACTACAGACGTTTAATGTCAAATCACAAAAAAAACATTTGAATAGAAATAACATGTAACAGGATCATGTATTCTCTTTACACCATTTTTCGTCAGGAAATCAAAAGTTATCTCCTTGTTACCACATCAAGGTTCAGCTGGACATGCCCATGGGTCTCCTTTTGGTCAAAAGTTTGTTCCCCCTCTAATGAGTGTGACACGCGTTGCACACGGTATCACACGCGTGGCGTATGGGTTCCACACGAGTGACCAACGGGGTGCACACGGGTTGCGTAACGCCTTGCCCATGCGTGTAAGACTTTTTTTAAGAAAACTAATTCCTGTAAAGAAAAGTACACCTTTATATATGATATACGGCGAAACAGGCCGAAAACCTCTGTATATTACTGTCATGACCAGAATCATCACTTTTTGGGGAAGATTGCTATCTGGAAAAGCCACCAAACTTCCATTAATTGTGTATAAAAATTTGTATTATAACTACACTGTAAATAATCAACACCAAAATTGGTTACAGTTTGTTAAACATATTCTTGTTATGACAGGTAATAACAATGTTTGGATAAATCAGTCATTTTCATCAGTTGATTGGCTTACAATGTACATTTGTGATTAGAACTTGTTTGGAAGATCAGTTTATACAACGGTGGAATTCTGATGTCACAAATTCAAATAAAGGAAAATTTTATAAAGTCATTAAAGATAATATCTCACTGGAAACATATCTGTGCAGTTTACCAAAACGAATGTACATGTACATACCACTACTACTTTTCAGAACTTCTTGCCATTATTTACCGATTGAATGTGGAAGCTGGAATCACACCCCTTTATTAGATGGAAAGTGTACTGTTTGTAAAAGCCAAGACATTGCGGATGAATATCATTATATTTTTAAATGTGAATATTTAAATGTGAAGACAATTATACATACCAAAGACTCTTATTGTACATCCATCTATGTTTAAACTTCAACAGATGTTTCATTGTAAAAATAATATCTTCTTCAAAAAATTATCAAAATATTGTAAAATAGTAATGGCTACATTTAAATAACTATTAAAGCTGACATCACTATTATACGTCGCATCTCCTGTTAAACCTCAACATGCTACTTTTTGTAGCCTTTGCCGTAATAAAGTTCTGTTCTGTTCTGTTCTAAGGGGAATGAACTTCTAGGCAGTGTGTGTTTGTTTGTGTGTGCGTGTGTGTGTGTGTGTGTGTGTGTGCGTGCGTGCGTGTGTGTGTGTGTGTGTGTGTGTGTGTGTGTGTGTGTGTGTGTGTGTGTGTGTGTGTGTGTGTGTGTGTGTGTGTGTGTGTGTGTGTGTGTGTGTGTGTGTGTGTGTGTGTGTGTGTGTGTGTGTGTGTGTGTTGGGGGTGTGTGTTGGGGGTGTGTGTTGGGGGTGTTGTGTTTGGTTGGGGGGGTGGGATTGGGTTAGGGTCCGTTTCCAAAATGTTGTATGCGAGCAACAAACTGTTCAACTGCGACTTATGGATACACACTCATTTAGTATTTTTAGGCATCAAATGACTGACCCAGGGCAGACTGACCCTGTATTACAGCAGCTGACCAGGAACGCTCCACATGGGCTACAACTGCATCATCCACATCCGCAACTATTCCAGGATTGCCAAGAATATCTTACCAGCCGGTATGGAAACGGCTTCTAGAGCTAGAGTCAGAGGTTTAGTATTCACGCAACGATATCGTCAAATTAAGCAATCACGATGTATGCTTCATCGAACTGATAGGGCTGAGTGGTGGTTCTGGCTGTACTAATTCCAACTTTACAAGAGTGTAACAAAGGAATCTTCTTTTCTAAACATTCATTGAGACTTTAAATATACAGTAAGTCTTATCCACACCAGTAATTTGGTTATGCCTTTCTTTTAGTGAGGAAACTGTATAAAACTGTTAATGCTGAGCTGTACCCGCTCTACATACATGTACCACTAACATCATCAGCCCTACACACCACTCACTACACCAAGGTGATTGCTGTACCCGCCCTACACACCACTCACTACACCAAGGTGATTGCTGTACCCGCCCCAAAACACCACTCACTGCATCAAGGTGATTGCTATACCCGCCCTACACACCACTCACTACACCAAGGTGATTGCTGTACCCGCCCTACACACAACTCACTACACCAAGGTGATTGCTGTACCCGCCCTACACACCACTCACTACACCAAAGTGATTGCTGTACCCGCCCTACACACCACTCACTACACCGAGGTGATTGCTGTACCCGCCCTACACACAACACTCACAACATTAAGGTGATTGCTGTACCCACCCTACACAATACTCACTACACAAAAGTGATTGCTGTACCCGCCCTACAAAGAACTCACTACATCATTGTGATTGCTGTACCCGCCCTACACACCACTCACTACACCAAGGTGATTGCTGTACCCACCCTACAAACAACTCACTACATCAAGGTAAATTCTGTACCCGCTCTACAGTCAATTCACTACATCAATTTGATTGCTGTACCCGCCCCAAAACTCCACTCACTACATCAATGTGATTGCTGTAACCGCCCTACACACCACTCACTACACCAATTTGATTACTGTACCCGCCCTACACACCACTCACTACACCAAGGTGATTGCTGTACCCGCCCTACACACAACTCACTACATCAAGGCGATTCCTGTACCCGCCCCAAAACACCACTCACTACACCAAGGTGATTTCTGTACCCGCCCCAAAACACCACTCACTGCATCAAGGTGATTGCTATACCCGCCCTACACACCACTCACTACATCAATGTGATTGCTGTAACCGCCCTACACACCACTCACTACACCAATTTGATTACTGTACCCGCCCTACACACCACTCACTACACCAAGGTGATTGCTGTACCTACCCTACACACAACTCACTACATCAAGGCGATTCCTGTACCCGCCCCAAAACACCACTCACTACACCAAGGTGATTTCTGTACCCGCCCTACACACCACTCACTACATCAAGGTGATTGCTGTACCCGCCCTACACACCACTCACTACACCAAGGTGATTGCTGTACCCGCCCTACACACCACTCACTGCACCGAGGTAATTGCTGTACCTACCCTACACACCACTCACTACATCAAGGTGATTGCTGTAACCGCCCTACACACAACTCACTACACCAAGGTGATTGCTGTACCAGCCCTACACACCACTCACTGCAAAGAGGTGATTGCTGTACCAGCCCTACACACGACTCACTGCACCGAGGTGATTGTTGTACCCGCCCTACACACAACACTCACTACGTCAAGGTGATTGCTGTACCCGCCCCAAAACACCACTCACTACACCAAGGTGATTGCTGTACCCGCCCTACAAAGAACTCACTACACCAAGGTGATTGCTGTACCTACCCTACACACCACTCACTACATCAAGGTGATTACTGTACCCACCCTACACACCACTCACTACATCAAGGTGATTGTTGTACCCGCCCTACAAACAACTCACTACATCAAGGCGATTGCTGTACCCGCCCTACACACCAGTCACTACACCAAGGTGATTCCTGTACCCGCCCTACAAACAACACTCACTACACCAAGGTGATTGCTGTACCCGCACTACACACCACTCACTCCACCAAGGTGATTGCTGTACCCGCCCTACACACCACTCACTACACCAATTTGATTCCTGTACCTACCCTACACACCACTCACTACACCAAGGTGATTGCTGTAACCGCCCTACACACCACTCACTGCAAAGAGGTGATTGCTGTACCCGCCCTACACACGACTCACTGCACCGAGGTGATTGTTGTACCCGCCCTACACACCACTCACTACACCAAGGTGATTGCTGTACCCACCCTACAAACAACTCACTACATCAAGGTGATTGCTGTACCCGCCCCAAAACACCACTCACTACATCAAGGTGATTGTTGTACCCGCCCTGCACACCACTCACAACATCAAGGTGATTTCTGTACCCGCCCTACACACCACTCACAACATCAATTTGATTGCTGTACCCGCCCTACACACCACTCACAACATCAAGGTGATTGCTGTACCTACCCTACACACCACTCACTACATCAAGGTGATTCCTGTACCTACCCTACACACCACTCACTACATCAAGGTGATTGCTGTACCCACCCTACACACCACTCACTACATCAAGGTGATTGTTGTACCCGCCCTACAAACAACTCACTACATCAAGGCGATTGCTGTACCCGCCCTACACACCACTCACTACACCAAGGTGATTCCTGTACCCGCCCTACAAACAACACTCACTACATCAATTCGATTGCTGTACCCGCACTACACACCACTCACTCCACCAAGGTGATTGCTGTACCCGCCCTACACACCACTCACTACACCAATTTCATTCCTGTACCTACCCTACACACCACTCACTACACCAAGGTGATTGCTGTAACCGCCCTACACACCACTCACTGCAAAGAGGTGATTGCTGTACCCGCCCTACACACGACTCACTGCACCGAGGTGATTGTTGTACCCGCCCTACACACCACTCACTACATCAAGGTGATTGCTGTACCCGCCCTACACACCACTCACTACATCAAGGTGATTACTGTACCCGCCCTACAAAGAACTCACTACACCAAGGTGATTGCTGTACCTACCCTACACACCACTCACTACATCAAGGTGATTGCTGTACCCACCCTACACACCACTCACTACGTCAAGGTGATTGCTCTACCCACCCTACAAACCACTCACTACATCAATGTGATTGCTGTACCCACCCTACACACCACTCACTACATCAAGTTGATTGTTGTACCCGCCCTACAAACAACTCACTACATCAAGGCGATTGCTGTACCCGCCCTACACACCACTCACTACACCAAGGTGATTCCTGTACCTGCCCTACAAACAACACTCACTACATCAAGGTGATTGCTGTACCCGCACTACACACCACTCACTACACCAAGGTGATTGCTGTACCCGCCCTACACACCACTCACTACACCAATTTGATTGCTGTACCCACCCTAAACACCACTCACTACACCAAGGTGATTGCTGTACCCGCCTTACACACCACTCACTACATCAAGGTGATTGCTGTACCCGCCTTACACACCACTCACTACATCAAGGTGATTTCTGTACCCGCTCTACACACCACTCATTACACCAATTTGATTGCTGTGCCCACCCTACACAACACTCACTACACCAAGGTGATTGCTATACCCGCCCTACACACCACTCACTACACCAAGGTGATTGCTGTACCCGCCCTACACACAACTCACTACACCAAGGTGATTGCTGTACCCGCCCTACACACCACTCACTACACCAAAGTGATTGCTGTACCCGCCCTACACACCACTCACTACACCGAGGTGATTGCTGTACCCGCCCTACACACAACACTCACAACATTAAGGTGATTGCTGTACCCACCCTACACAATACTCACTACACAAAAGTGATTGCTGTACCCGCCCTACAAAGAACTCACTACATCATTGTGATTGCTGTACCCGCCCTACACACCACTCACTACACCAAGGTGATTGCTGTACCCACCCTACAAACAACTCACTACATCAAGGTAAATTCTGTACCCGCTCTACAGTCAATTCACTACATCAATTTGATTGCTGTACCCGCCCCAAAACTCCACTCACTACATCAATGTGATTGCTGTAACCGCCCTACACACCACTCACTACACCAATTTGATTACTGTACCCGCCCTACACACCACTCACTACACCAAGGTGATTGCTGTACCTACCCTACACACAACTCACTACATCAAGGCGATTCCTGTACCCGCCCCAAAACACCACTCACTACATCAAGGTGATTGCTGTACCCACCCTACACACCACTCACTGCATCAAGGTGATTGCTCTACCCACCCTACAAACCACTCACTACATCAATGTGATTGCTGTACCCACCCTACACACCACTCACTACATCAAGTTGATTGTTGTACCCGCCCTACAAACAACTCACTACATCAAGGCGATTGCTGTACCCGCCCTACACACCACTCACTACACCAAGGTGATTCCTGTACCTGCCCTACAAACAACACTCACTACATCAAGGTGATTGCTGTACCCGCACTACACACCACTCACTACACCAAGGTGATTGCTGTACCCGCCCTACACACCACTCACTACACCAATTTGATTGCTGTACCCACCCTAAACACCACTCACTACACCAAGGTGATTGCTGTACCCGCCTTACACACCACTCACTACATCAAGGTGATTGCTGTACCCGCCTTACACACCACTCACTACATCAAGGTGATTTCTGTACCCGCTCTACACACCACTCATTACACCAATTTGATTGCTGTGCCCACCCTACACAACACTCACTACACCAAGGTGATTGCTGTACCCGCCCCAAAACACCACTCACTACATCAAGTCGATTGCTGTACCCGCCCTACAAACAACACTCACTACACCAAGGTGATTTCTGTCCCCGACCTACACACCACTCACTACATCAAGGTGATTGCTGTACCCGCCCTACAAAGAACTCACTACACCAAGGTGATTGCTGTACCTACCCTACACACCACTCACTACATCAAGGTGATTGCTGTACCCACCCTACACACCACTCACTACGTCAAGGTGATTGCTCTACCCACCCTACAAACCACTCACTACATCAATGTGATTGCTGTACCCACCCTACACACCACTCACTACATCAAGTTGATTGCTGTACCCGCCCTACAAACAACTCACTACATCAAGGCGATTGCTGTACCCACCCTACACACCACTCACTACACCAAGGTGATTCCTGTACCTGCCCTACAAACAACACTCACTACATCAAGGTGATTGCTCTACCCGCACTACTTACCACTCACTACACCAAGGTGATTGCTGTACCCGCCGTACACACCACTCACTACACCAATTTGATTCCTGTACCCAACCTAAACACCACTCACTACACCAAGGTGATTGCTGTACCCGCCTTACACACCACTCACTACATCAAGGTGATTGCTGTACCCGCCTTACACACCACTCACTACATCAAGGTGATTTCTGTACCCGCTCTACACACCACTCATTACACCAATTTGATTGCTGTGCCCACCCTACACAACACTCACTACACCAAGGTGATTGCTGTACCCGCCCCAAAACACCACTCACTACATCAAGTCGATTGCTGTACCCGCCCTACAAACAACACTCACTACACCAAGGTGATTTCTGTCCCCGACCTACACACCACTCACTACATCAAGGTGATTGTTGTACCCGCCCTACACACCACTCACTACACCAAGGTGATTGCTGTACCCACCCTACAAACAACTCACTACATCAAGGTGATTGCTGTACCCGCCCCAAAACACCACTCACTACATCAAGGTGATTGCTGTACCCGCCCTGCACACCACTCACAACATCAAGGTGATTGCTGTGCCCGCCCTACACACCACTCACAACATCAAGGTGATTGCTGTACCCGCCCTACACACCTCTTACTACACCGAGGTGATTGCTGTACCTACGCTACACACAACTCACTACATCAAGGTGATTGCTGTACCCGCCCTACACAACACTCACTACATCAAGGTGATTGCTGTACCCGCCCTACACACGACTCACTACACCAAGGTGATTGCTGTACCCGCTCTACACACAACTCACTACACCAAGGTGATTGCTGTAACCGCCCTACACACAACTCACTACACCAAGGTGATTGCTGTACCCGCCCTACACACCACTCACTGCACCGAGGTAATTGCTGTACCTACCCTACACACCACTCACTACATCAAGGTGATTGCTGTAACCGCCCTACACACAACTCACTACACCAAGGAGATTGCTGTACCAGCCCTACACACCACTCACTGCAAAGAGGTGATTGCTGTACCCGCCCTACACACGACTCACTGCACCGAGGTGATTGTTGTACCCGCCCTACACACAACACTCACTACATCAAGGTGATTGCTGTACCCGCCCTACACACCACTCACTACACCAAGGTGATTGCTGTACCTGCCCTTCACACCACTCACTACATCAAGGTGATTGCTGTACCCGTCCTACAAAGAACTCACTAAACCAATGTGATTGCTGTACCTACCCTACACACCACTCACTACATCAAGGTGATTGCTGTACCTACCCTACACACCACTCACTACATCAAGGTGATTGCTGTACCCACCCTACACACCACTCACTACATCAAGTTGATTGTTGTACCCGCCCTACAAACAACTCACTACATCAAGGCGATTGCTGTACCCGCCCTACACACCAGTCACTACACCAAGGTGATTGTTGTACCCGCCCTACAAACAACACTCACTACATCAAGGTGATTGCTGTACCCGCACTACACACCACTCACTCCACCAAGGTGATTGCTGTACCCGCCCTACACACCACTCACTACACCAATTTGATTCCTGTACCTACCCTACACACAACTCACTACATCAAGGTGATTGCTGTACCCACCCTACACACCACTCACTACGTCAAGGTGATTGCTGTACCGACCCTACACACCACTCACTACATCAAGGTGATTGCTGTACCCACCCTACACACCACTCACTACATCAAGTTGATTGTTGTACCCGCCCTACAAACAAGTCACTACATCAAGGTGATTGCTGTACCCGCCCAAAAAAACACCACTCACTACACCAAGGTGATTTCTGTACCCGCCCTACACACCACTCACTACATCAAGGTGATCGCTGTACCCACCCTACACAACACTCAGTACATCAATTTGATTGCTGTACCGGCCCCAAAACACCACTCACTACACCAAGGTGATTGCTGTACCCATCCAACACACCACTCACTACGTCAATGTATTTTCTGTACCCACCTACACACCACTCACTACGTCAATGTGATTTCTGTACCCGCCCTACACACAACTCACTACACCAAGGTGATTGCTGTACCCGCCCTACACACCACTCACTACACCAAGGTGATTGCTGTACCCACCCTACACACCACTCACTGCACCGAGGTGATTGTTGTACCCGCCCTACACACCACTCACTACATCAAGGTGATTGATGTACCCACCCTACACACCACTCACTACATCAAGTTGATTGTTGTACCCGCCCTACAAACAAGTCACTACATCAAGGCGATTGCTGTACCCGCCCTACACACCAGTCACTACACCAAGGTGATTCCTGTACCCGCCCTACACACCACTCACTACATCAAGTTGATTGTTCTACCCGCCCTACAAACAAGTCACTACATCAAGGCGATTGCTGTACCCGCCCTACACACCAGTCACTACACCAAGGTGATTGATGTACCCACCCTACACACCACTCACTACATCAAGTTGATTGTTGTACCCGCCCTACAAACAAGTCACTACATCAAGGCGATTGCTGTACCCGCCCAAAAAAACACCACTCACTACACCAAGGTGATTTCTGTACCCGCCCTACACACCACTCACTACACCAAGGTGATTGCTGTACCCACCCTACACAACACTCACTACATCAATTTGATTGCTGTACCCGCCCCAAAACACCACTCACTACACCAAGGTGATTGCTGTAC
This sequence comes from Haliotis cracherodii, assembly GCF_022045235.1. Classification (NCBI taxonomy): domain Eukaryota; kingdom Metazoa; phylum Mollusca; class Gastropoda; order Lepetellida; family Haliotidae; genus Haliotis; species Haliotis cracherodii. Next base: position 5,460,190 of record NW_027266277.1, read on the forward strand.
CCATCCTACACACCACTCACTACGTCAATGTATTTTCTGTACCCACCTACACACCACTCACTACGTCAATGTGATTTCTGTACCCACCTACACACCACTCACTACGTCAATGTGATTACTGTACCAGCCCTACACACCACTCACTACACCAAGGTGATTGCTGTTCAATTTAATTCACGTAAAAGCAAGCGAACACCGCTCGCATTCTCGCATAGTCATTTAACCGTAGACACAGGGTTTTACCTAACTTGAACTACAAAGATCTACAGCCCATCGCAGAGGGTGGAATGCAGGAATGTACGGAATAAACAACCAGCTCTGTGACTTATCGTGACAGTCAACAGCAGTCTGTGCATTTACTTTACATGTATTCCACAAGTCACGTTCAGTGACAACAATGGGAAGAACTCTACTGTTGCCTTTGTTTGCGTGTCTCCTGTTGCGTATTACAGTGTTAATGAATGTAGATGATTTGTGGGGTAATTCTGAACAGGAGTTTTCATATCTTATAATATTAGTCAAGTCCACAAATATTGAAACTGGAGACTACATACGGTATTTGGGCATACACACGTTTATATTATCTCTCACTTAAGACACTTTCCCCAAGTATGAGTTCCGTGGAGTGTGAACCTTCTGACGTACGGACCTCCCCCTATGAAGCTCACAGTGTAATGAGCTGAAGCAGTGGAGTCAGTTTTTACACAAAGGCTGCAGATGTTACGTCTATTATCTGAAATGAAAATATGATTGTTGTTGTTATTTAGCATATAATGCACAATAAACTGGAGAAGTCTAGACTGGCCAAAGTATTGTAGAGTTGCTTGGGGATTTTCAGATATGTTTGTTCCAGGTTCTAGATGAGAGACTTGTTTTTTAATCTTATTAGAAAGACAAAGTCTGTTTTTTCAAGAGGATCGTGTGAGCAATAAATTCTACAAATATCAGAATACTCCTCCCCTAGATACATATTCCGCTGAACTATGATTGAGCACATTTTGTTGGAGTAAGATAAGAAACGTCACCGGTACTGATAGGTTATCAGCAGAGAGCGGTACCATTCAGGTGTGTGTCGTACACATATCTCGAGAATGACACAGTGTATTCTATATCTTCTCCTCTTTCTCTGTTATGCTGAGGCTGCTCCTCTTATTTCAAGCCCCTGGGGTAAGATTCAAGGAGTCACCCAAACCTCACCGACCGGCAAGACGTACAACGCCTATTATGCCATACCTTATGCTCTCTCTCCAACTGGAAAACTTCGGTTCCGACCGCCAAGTCCACATCCAGATGTTATAGAAGTCTGGCAGGCCACACAGTATGGCCCAGTTTGTAGTCAGCAAGGTTTTGGCTTTGAATATTCCTTCGAGCGAGGACTGTCTGACGTTAGGCGTCCATGTACCAACATCCGGAGGTTCTGGAAAGTCTGTTATGGTTTGGATCCATGATGGATCGTTTACGACGGGCGGTGCTCCACTGTATGATTCGTGGAAGCTGGTGACAGAGGAGGACGTCATCGTTGTGGTTGTCCAGTACAGACTGGGTGTGTTCGGATTCCTCTCAACAGGCAACGCTGAAGCTCCGGGTAACTTTGGGTTACTTGACCAGGTTCTCGCATTGAAATGGGTTCAGAAAAATATTGGATCATTTGGAGGAGATCCTGACAGTGTCACCATTGTCGGGGAGTCTGCGGGGTCAGCTAGCGTGTCCCTCCATACCCTGTCTCCTGTGTCCAAGGGACTCTTCAAAAGAGCTATAATGCAGAGTGGAGCTGCCACAGCATATTGGGCGAATGACAAAAGATACAGAGAGAAGCTTGACCAAATTTCCTCAGCCGTGAATTGTTCTGGGATGGCGACAGACAAGCAGACCGTTGCCTGTCTAAGAGGCCTACCTGCTAGTGTTCTTCTCACGGCGACGGATGGAATGGATTCCGAGCCTGTTGTTGATGGATATTTCATGCCAGCTGATCCTGCTACCTTGATCCAGAACGTAACGTACCTCACAGATCTAGGGTTTTATTGCATGGACGCATTGGTTGGTGTCAATAACAACGAGGGCGGGCTACTGCTTGAGAACGCTAGATCTTCCGATGCTCGAGATAACACGTCCACTGCTGAAACACTGAATTCAACATACGTTTACGACAAAATACTCATTCCCAATATTTTAAAGTCAACCCATTTGTATAACGCCATTTTGGCTGACATCTTATCATACGAGTACACGTCACCGCGAACAGAGAACCAGAAAACCCTCGATATCAATGATGTTCTCCACACCTAAGGTGATGTCACATTCGTCGCCCCTGCAGTCGCGTATGCCCGGCGACACTCCGACAACAGAAAAAATGGCGGGAGGGGCAAAACCTATTTCTACTATTTCAATCATTACACATCATTCTCTGCAGGAAGTGGCACACAGGGAATGTACCATGGATTTGATGTATATATATGTTTGGCCTCAGTACAAAATCGATATCTTTCTTCAGACTCTTCGGACTCATCACAAAAGATGAAGAGACCCTGTCAAACACATTTGTAAACTTCCTGACGCCGTTTGCTAAAACAGGGTAGGTACATGAAGAATTACAGACAGTTATGCACTAGTTACACATTGATTGATCCTCTTAATTTATTTCTTCACATCAGTACATGCTTACTGAAATATATTTCAAACTGATAATATATATATATCGATTTTGTGGTGGGGTGGGGTGTTCAAGCAAGATGTTTCGGAATGTCGTGTTCGTGGAGAATACTGTTCACACAAATGTGTCGGATTTCAGGAACACTGAACTCTGTTTAGGAATACCTAGAGAATTTAAATATGGGACGGACAGCGACGAAATAATTATTTGTGAAGCTTGAGGTCAATATTCCATTCATAACCCGCACAAGACATGTAGGCCATGGTGTTATTCTTAACTTAACTTACACTTACAGCTGTAATCAATAATATCTTATCACTGGTATTTTACACATGTTTGTATTTTCAGCTTCTCTGATCAATTTTTAAACTTTCTCAATATTCGGCAAAAGATAATGGTATCATTTCGAAAATGTAATTCGTTGACACCGGTAATAAGGTCGACGATGACAAATCAACGTAACACAAGTATACATGGGGTGGTTTGGTAGTAGAAATTCCAGTTCAGCCGTGCAGCTTCCCCTGGGTGGTACATGGAAACAGTTTGACGGCCAGGATGAAGCCTACCTCTCCTTCACCACCAACATGACCCTGGAGCATCACCTGCAGGCTAAACATGTCTCCTTCTGGCTCCATCTGATGCCGGAGCTCTTTCAGCTCGAGCGGGCTAAACTCACGGCTCCAGGCATCGGACACCAAGGCACAGACATGATGGTGGGGTGACCGCGACCATTCAATAATAAAACCGCTGAATGACTTCATGCCGTGTAGGTTTGTTTACGATCAATTTATATCCAAATCAGGATCTTGTAGTTCACGAGGAACTGTATTAAAATTATAACGAAGGGCACGGTGTTTGGTCATACATAGTAATAACATGCATAGTTAATACCTCTTACAAGGCATGATTATTAACACAAGGGACTTCTCTCATCTACCCAATACACTCTACAATCGACAACTTGTGACGACAGAGGATAACTTACACAAATGATGTGTCATTAATTATATTCATGCAGACATGTTGCTCTTCGTGAGTTGGAATCTCTGTCTAGATTCCATAAAAGAGTAATATACTATACTTCTATATACTGCCTGAAGCTGACCTACCACAAGTCAACGCTGGGTGAGTGAAGGTCTATCATTTATAAATACATTCCGCCGATATCCCCGCTGAGCATTAGACATGTTTCGGTTTCCTGAAACTATCAGCTGGATTTACATAATGTCCTTTTGGTATGTTATCCTTACCGAATGAATTCCTTATGACTTTCAAGGCCTTTCTCTCAGAAACGTCAAACTCTGATCAAGAATGCATATCCCGTTTAAACCAAACAAAATCCGAAAATGCCCAAGCAAGTCCACAATAAATTTGCAAGTCTAGATTCCTTCAGTTCTGCAAAATTATAACATTCTCTTGGCTCCGTTTCGTAAACTAGTGAAATGTTGGTCCAATGAAATACCGCCCGTGTCTGAATAATGCAGACATTCTTCACAGTGTCAGACAGGAGATTGTAGGAGCGCTTCACAATACCCGTCTTTCTCAGTGCAGTTGTTCAATGTGAGTCAAACCGTCTATTGAACTGTCACCAATTAAAGCGAGTGGCTCCGATGGTTTATCAACGAATGGACACTTAAATTGAACTCCCCGCAAACGTCAGTGTTTAGGGTGTCCTTCACCCACGTTATTTGTATTTTCATTATCTCTCCACCAGTGTTGCTGAACTAAACCATGTTAGAAGTTCCGTGTGCCTACATGAGCGTACTTATGTACATCACAGTTTATTTTCAAGTCGTGTCACGGCGATGACACCAGCATTGTTTGTGTTGACAAGGAAGGCATATCGAAGTTCTTGTGAATTTTCACTCTTTGAAATGTAGCATGTTTACATAATTATGTACACATGATAATACCATTCAAAAGACCCATAATAGCGGATACTTTCAATGTGTTCAGCGGATGTTGATTATTTGTTTCAAACACACACTGCTTGCATGTTGTGCTGGGATAACACCAACCAATTTTAAACAGAGAAATGGTATCTTTCACATGACAATAGACCTTACCTTACGTCTACGTGCTTGATACCTGTGTGAGATCGAAATGGCCGCACGTTTTTTCTTTTAGGGTTATATTTTAGTATGACCAGAAATCTTCTGAATATATTGAATATTGGCTGTCCGTTATTATCAAACGATCTGCACTTGTGGGAGGAGAAATGATAGAACCCCAAAAGAAAGTTAATGATAATAATGTATTACAAAGTGAAAGAAAACAAAAACGGATTTTTAATTACATAAACCAATGCTAATACTACTGATACTAAATTAATACTAAACTAATACTTATGCAACTATTACACGACAACTAAAATACTACACTTTTAATACTACTATTAACTCTCCACTGCTAATACTAAGACTAACCACTATTACTATCCACTAAACTACACACTAACCTCTACTCTAATACTACTAATTATAAATATATTACATATCTACACATACAAATTCCAGTACAATACAGGATACAGTTCAGGTATCACACATTCATCTGTTAATTCAAGTCACAATTCAACTGATGATGTTCACATACACAGTATGACACAGAAGACACATACAAAGTATTTTGCGTGAAAACAAAATGTAATGGGGTCCATAATAGCGACATTAGCAGGTTCAGGACAATAGGTACTCATTCACCTGTCTTTTCTGTCCAGTCATGATTATCACAATTGTCCTCCATGACAAAAGAGTTCACTGGCGTAGGTGGTTAACGTCTATTATCATCCAAAACTGGCTCCCACGGGAGATATCGGTTGGATGAGACCAAGCGATATCTACACTGTAGATATCGCTGCAATGAAATTACACCACAATGCTTTGCAGACCATTGTGACGTCACTGGTTACCATGACGTCACAATCAATTGACATCACTAATGGCTCTGCTACTGAAGCTGCTTGAAGTACTTTTTACACTGAAGACACTGCTAATTACTATCTACAAATTGAAAAAGTTGAAAGAATGATGTTGGATGATAAATAAAATCTCACCCTCGTGTCTTTTGATATCAAATATATCAATACTCGTTGATAAAAGTGGCAAAAACCCTCGGCAAGCCTCGGAATTTTTCCACTTTTATCAACTCGTGTTGAAATATTTGATATCAAAAGACACTCGGGTGAGATTCTCTATTTACAGTTCATGTTGAGGAGATATAGTATTCCCCGCAACACTTTTATACTCCACCACGATTGGAGTTTCGTATTTGTCTCCCCCCAGACGGTCCCCCTCTGTATACCTGTGTGGCTCTCCGTTTATCCCCAGCGTGAGACGAACTGGGGTGGTCCGAGTATCATGGTGTGGGGTGGAATGGGTCCTGCACAGAGGGACGGCCCTGTGGTCTTGAAGAACATCGGTCCAGGGAGACGCAATGGTGACACAGCAGCTCGGTACATTGATCAAGTCTTGAGACCACACGCCATACCTCATTTGACACGTCGCCGCAAGTCGCCGCAACCACGAGTTTCAGCATGATAATGCCCATGCCCATACTGCGAGATCAACACGAGACTTCCTCCAGCAGAATGGCATGAGAACCATGCAGTGGCCTGTCCTCAGACCCGATTTAAATCCCATTGAGCACCTGTCGGGCGAGATTCAAAGACGGCTGAATGACGTCCGACCAAGGTCGACAACTGCAACTGAACTGCGTCAGGCGTTCCTCAGAGTGTTGGCACAAGTACCTATAGCCTTCATCAACCGCCTCATACATTCCATGTATCGACGTTGCATTGCAGTCATCAATGCACATGGCGGACACACGAGACACTGACTTGTGATGTCATTTTCTCAGAGACTAGTGTTTCACTTTAAGAACATTTGACACTTTCATTTCAACCTTAGTGATCAGTTTTGATTAGTTTGATCTTTTTAATATGTCTCAAAGTATGTTTACAGTGTTTGTACAAATAAGGTTTCTCATAAATCTATCCATGGTGACGTTTCTTTTGCGGTTCAGTGTACATTATATATATAGAGATCTCTGTTATGAATGCATCATAGTAAAAGCTGAAAAATATTATAACGCTTTGTTACAATTTTACTCCACAATTACCTTTACAATACTCGCATAATTTCAGTATTTACTACACAATTACCATATGAATAAACTACACGATTCTACAATACACGAAAAGAGTTTGTTTGTATGTTGTTAAACGCTGCACCCACTAATATTACAGCTATATGAAGGCCGTCTCTAAATAATCTAGTCTTGACTAGATAATACAGTGATTGACATCATGAGCATCGATCTACGCAATTCGGATACGATGGCATGCGGCAACTAAGTCAGCCGATTCCGTTAATCGCCTCTTATGACAAGCATTGGCTAGATGGATACAAGTTTATACAAGCATTTATATTTTAAATAAATATGATCACTTAACTACTTTTAATTTAATTCAGTGTTTTGGCAATGTTAGTTGTTTATTGTCTGTCATTTGGCCTTTTTCGTATTTGACTACACACTGAGGTCATTTCCAATTTTCACCGCTAAAATGTAAACACAAACTGAAAATTGTAAGTTCAGTGCTTCATAGGATGATGATGAGTATTGGTGTGATGATTCTTTTGATAGTTTTATACTCTTTTTATAGAGTGATTCTAACCCCTTCATATTCACGTTTTTTTATGTAATCTCGAAACGTAGATGAAAGTGTCATCTGTAAACGTAGATGAAAGTGTCATCTGTAAACGTAGATGAAAGTGTCATCTGTAAACGTAGATGAAAGTGTTATCTGTAAACGTAGATGAAAGTGTCATCTCGAAACGTGGATGAAAGTGTCATCTGTAAACGTAGATGAAAGTGTCATCTGTAAACGTAGATGAAAGTGTCATCTGTAAACGTAGATGAAAGTGTCATCTGGAAACGTAGATGAAAGTGTCATCTGGAAACGTAGATGAAAGTGTCATCTGTAAACGTAGATGAAAGTGTAATTTGTAAACGTAGATGAAAGTGTAATCTGTAAACGTAGATGATACTTTCACCTACGTAGATGGTACTAGTATTTTATGGGCGTCCAAGTCAAAGGATACCGCACTGGGACTTAGTGCCAAAACGTCAACAATACTTATTCCACTAGTGACAACACTTTAAAATACTCCCCGTTGCGTTGATTGAAGCCAATGACATACAATGTAAATGATTTCTGGAGAAATTCTGGACAGAAACGTTCACCTCTTTATGATGTTTGTTAAATCTACAAATAATGTTACTCGTGACTGAAAGGCATTTGAGCATACATGCGTCCACATTATCTCTCACTCGCACTATATGAAAGAGTGTTATAACGAAACATTCCTTGTAGTGTGAACCGTCCGACGTACGGACCTCGCTCTGTGAAGGTTAGCAGTGTAATGAGCTGACCCATTGGAGTCAGTTTTTACATAAAGGCTGAACATGTTAAGTATATTATCTGAAATGAAAGTGGGTCGTGCACACAGTAGTATTAGAATATTCCTTCCCTAGATACATATTCCGCTGAACTATGATTGAGCACATTTTGTTGGAGTAAGATAAGAAACGTCACCGGTACTGATAGGTTATCAGCGGAGAGCAGTAGAATTCAGGTGTGTGTCGTACACATATCTCGAGAATGACACAGTGTATTCTATATCTTCTCCTCTTTCTCTGTTATGCTGAGGCTGCTCCTCTTATTTCAAGCCCCTGGGGTAAGATTCAAGGAGTCACCCAAACCTCACCGACCGGCAAGACGTACAACGCCTATTATGCCATACCTTATGCTCTCTCTCCAACTGGCAAACTCCGGTTCCGACCGCCAAGTCCACATCCAGGTGTTATAGAAGTCTGGCAGGCCACACAGTATGGCCCAGTTTGTAGTCAGCAAGGTTTTGGCTTCGGCATTTTGAATATTCCTTCGAGCGAGGACTGTCTGACGTTAGGCGTCCATGTACCAACATCCGGAGGTTCTGGAAAGTCTGTTATGGTTTGGATCCATGGTGGATCGTTTAAGACGGGCGGTGCTCCACTGTATGAGCCGTGGAAGCTGGTGACAGAGGAGGACGTCATCGTTGTGGTTGTCCAGTACAGACTGGGTGTGTTCGGATTCCTCTCAACACGCAACGCTGAAGCTCCGGGTAACTTTGGGTTACTTGACCAGGTTCTCGCATTGGAATGGGTTCAGAAAAATATTGGATCATTTGGAGGAGATCCTGACAGTGTCACCATTGTCGGGGAGTCTGCGGGGTCAGCTAGCGTGTCCCTCCATACCCTGTCTCCTGTGTCCAAGGGACTCTTCAAAAGAGCTATAATGCAGAGTGGAGCTGCCACAGCGTATTGGGCGAATGACAAAAGATACAGAGAGAAGCTTGACCAAATTTCCTCAGCCGTGAATTGTTCTGGGATGGCGACAGACAAGCAGACCGTTGCCTGTCTAAGAGGCCTACCTGCTAGTGTTCTTCTCACGGCGACGGATGGAATGGATTCCGAGCCTGTTGTTGATGGATATTTCATGCCAGCTGATCCTGCTACCTTGATCCAGAACGTAACGTACCTCACAGATCTAGGGTTTTATTGCATGGACGCATTGGTTGGTGTCAATAACAACGAGGGCGGGCTACTGCTTGAGAACGCTAGATCTTCCGATGCTCGAGATAACACGTCCACTGCTGAAACACTGAATTCAACATACGTCTATGACAAAACACTCGTTCCCAATATCTTAAAGTCAACTTATGGACAGTATGACGCCATTTTGGCTGACGTCATATCATACGAGTACACGTCACCGCGAACAGAGAACCAGAAAACCCTCGATATCAATGATGTTCTCCACACTTACGGTGATGTCACATTCGTCGCCCCTGCAGTCGCGTATGCCCGGCGACACTCCGACAACAGAAAAAATGGCGGGAGGGGCAAAACCTATTTCTATTATTTCAATCATTACCCATCATTCTCTGCAGGAAGTGGCACACAGGGAATGTACCATGCATTCGACCTTCCATATATGTTTGGCCTCAGTTCAACATCAGTATCCCTCTTCGGACTTTTCGGACCCATCACAAAGGATGAACAGACCCTGTCAAACACATTTGTAAACTTCCTGACGGCGTTTGCTAAAACAGGGTAGGTACATAAAGAATTACAGACAGTTATGCACTAGTTACACATTGATTGATCCTCTTAATTATTTGTTCAAATTTATTTCCTAAAATATATTTTAAACATAATATACAAACTCTCTTTCCGTTTCACACACATTGACAATTTAGTAGCGAATCAATATTGACAAGGGCAACACATTTTACATCGATTACAGGGAGTCCAGCAAGATGTTTCGGAATGACGTGATCGTGGAGTTAAGTGTTGACAGAAATGTGGTAGGAATACTGAACTCCTCTGTTTAGGGATCTCTAGTGAATTTAAATATAGGACGGACATGGCGAACAAAATATTTGCGAAGCTTGTGGTTAATATTTCAGACAAAACCCACACAAGGCATGTAGGCCATGATGTGATTCTGCAGAAGGGACATAACTCACAGCTGTCATCAATAATATCGTATCACTGGTATTTTACACATGTTTGTATTACCGGGTTCTTTCAGAAAATGTCCAACTTTCTCAATATTCGGCAAAAGATAATGGTATCAATCGAAAATGTAATTCATTGACTCCGGTAATAAATTCGGCGATAAATAATCAACTTAACAATAATCGTAACAGTGATATATTATGACAGCGGATATATCCTGGTATACAGGGGGTGGTTTGGTTGTAGAAATCCCAGTTCAGCCGTGCAGCTTCCCCTGGGTGGTACATGGGAACAGTTTGACGGCCAGGATGAAGCCTACCTCTCCTTCACCACCAACATGACCCTGGAGCATCACCTGCAGGCTAAACGTGTCTCCTTCTGGCTCCATCTGATGCCGGAGCTCTTTCAGCTCGAGCGGGCTAAACTCACGGCTCCAGGCATCGGACACCAAGGCACAGACATGCTGGTGGGGTGACCGCAACCATTCAATAATAAAACCGCTGAATGACTTCATGCCGTGTAGGTTTGTTTACGATCAATTTATATCCAAATCAGGATCTTGTAGTTCACGAGGAACTGTATTAAAATTATAACGAAGGGCACGGTGTTTGGTCCATCTTGTGTGTGGTCATACATAGTAATAACATGCATAGTTAATACCTCTTACAAGGTATTATTGTTAACACAAGGGACTTCTCTCATCTACCCAATACACTCTACAGTCGACAACTTGTGACGACAGAGGATAACTTACACAAATGATGTGTCATTAATTATATTCATGCAGACATGTTGCTCTTCGTGAGTTGGAAGATTCCATAATATACTATACTTCTATATACTGCCTGAAGCTGACATACCACAAGTCAATGCTGGGTTAATGGAGGTCTCTCATTTATAAATACATTCCGACGATATCCCCGCTGAGCATTAGACATGTTTCGGTCTACTGAAAAAAAGACAATTTCTTGAAAGTTTAAACGGCTTCAAACGAAGAGCAATGTCACTTTTCAGTTAGAATCAAATCGGAATTTTGACGGTTATCCAGTCAAAGCGAATAAAACGAGGTCAGCCTGTCTGACCTACCGATTGTGTATATTAACACCTGTCTTTACTCAGGGGGTAAGACAACAGCACAGACACATGCCCTCTCACAGTGACAAATAGGGTATGGATATGTAAACATTACCTAACTCTCTCTAAAACTCGGATCCAGTGTTAGTCCATCAAATAAGCCAAACAAGATCCCTAAATCCGAAATTCCGAAAATACCCAAGCAAGTCCACAATATTCGTGCAAGTCCAGATTTCATCACTTCTGGAAAAGATGGGATTCTTTGGGCTCCTTTTAGTAAACTATTGAAATGTTAGTCTAACGAAATACCGCCCGTGTCTGTATAATGCAGACATTCTTCACAGTGTCAGACAGGAGATTGTAGGAGCGCTTCACAATACCCGTCTTTCTCAGTGCAGTTGTTCAAGGTGAGTCAAACCGTCTACTGACCTGTCACTGAGCGAGTGGCTGTGATGTTAAACAACGTGTGTACACTTAAATTGACCGCCCTTAAATGTCAGTGTTTTGGGTGTCCTAGCTATACCCATGTACGTCTTCGCTTGCTCATGATCTTTCAACCGATGTTGGGAAACGAAACTGATAGAAGTTGCGTGTGACTGTCAGGAGACATATCAGAGGAACTAAAGTTGTATCCATTGCTGAGTCCACAGACATTCTGCACCTGTATAAGATATGATAAAATAAATGCGAGTGTAAATATACATACACCCACTAGGGGTACAGAAGCAAATTAAACTCATTATACAGTATAACAGTCAGAAATATATGATACAGTAATCAAAATAAGTAAAGCAATGTCAGAGTGTGTAGTAATGACACTGTGCTGGAACTCACACAGTTAGGGATCTCACCGCATTTCAAACATACTGTGTTTTGAGTGGGCTGAGAGGGATGAACAAGATGGGCTTAGTGGGGATTCTAAAACAGTGATTCCTTTTGGAGTTATGAGCTGGAAATAATAACTTAAGCTTAAAGTAGTGTTGAGAGAGCAGTTAGGCAGACGTGGTGTTCATCTTCAGCCTCTCCTGGGTGGCACAGCTTCCACTTGATGGGCACTGAGAGGCTGTTTGATCAAAGCCTGCCCATGGTTCTTGTTTCTGACTGAACTAACATCAGATATAATTTCAATAATGTGTTACTATTTGTTCCCACAATTCTCAGCAAGTGTGTTTTGTCGTGTGCTGTAGATTGCGATGTACCATTATAGTAGATGTCAATATATGTGTTGTGCAATAATTCATTTATCTTGAGTTTTAACATGCCATTCTTGTCAGACTGATAATGCATAATCGTTGTCATTTTGTGCTGACACGAACGTTTTGAGTTGGTCCCCTGAAACGACACTTCCTCCGTCATAGCAGCATATACATGTTTGCTATTATTAAATTGTTTCATCAGGATATAATATTTTAAACATTGTGGTGAAGATATTTATCGTAAGGGGAAATAGTCCTTTTTCACTCAATGTTGCTTGTTCATCTTGACACTTTATGACGAGTCTTTGGAATCTTCATAAGGGTATTATTACATAGCAACTTGTTCCGTATGCCTGTATTAATGGAGATCTGCTCTCCCCGTACTTCACATTCATATGTGGCAGGTGGCATCACCAAGGCCCTGTATATTAATAGTAAAGACTCTGCTTGTAATTGAGTATCTGTTGTCAAGCTATTTGGACAGTCAACCAACCATGCCTGACGTCTCCTCTCACGTTAGCTTGTTTGAGGGATCCATTCCGGTGAAGTGATACCCCTAAAATATGTAAGACTTAAACAAGTCAATACAACAATTTAGGTTTGCTGAGGTTAATATTCAACTTCCTGTCATCACCGAAGATTAAAGGATTGTCAACACTAGTTTATTGACATTTTGTAGAATGTGATAACAATACAAGATCACCAGCATATAGTAAGTAGGCAACATCTTTACCATTTAATTGAAGATTTGAAAAGGCACAGAAGGATAGATAATCTTGCAGGTGATTCAAATAAAGATGTGTGGGACTACACACACATATTGCTATCCTCTTGTGTATGATTGGATGGATTCAATCACACCCTTCTTTTTTTGACAGAATAGCTAATTTCAGAGTGCATACTAAGACATTGAAGATATTTCCATTTAAACCATAATTAAGTGATTTATGTCTAAACCATCTTTTCAATTTGAGCCAATAGCTTTGGAAAAGTCCACAAAAAGGCATTAAATTTCTTCGTAGTTTCTTTGCGTCGACATCAGTGTATTGAGATTGAAGCGTTCATTCGTAGGACGGTGACAAGTGATCTTTCACTAATCCCTCACTGCGACGTCTTGCGAATTTTTCTGAAAATCATGCAAAATTATTTACTATTTCCTTTCCCGGATTAAACAAATAAGTGCATTTAATTGTCAATACATATGCTTTTCTTTACGCTCTCAGTGGTCGGGTATTTCAATGTGCGTTGTTTCTGTTGTTGGATTATAAGCATGCAATCAAACTGAGGGGTAGTCCACATGGAACGAACAATTTCAAGGGTACTTACAAAGACATCACTGTCAGATATAAATCGTATTTCGATCATTCAAACGCCTCATTTTAAAACGCAGAACATATTCCGAGTTGATTTGTTTTTTTCAGTCAATTCGTGTTCGACAATGACACCAGCATTGTTTGTGTTGACAAAGGAGAGCGTAAAGTTTGAAAAAGGAGCATGTTAACACCTGTTGCACATGCTAATATCATTCAAAAGATTAATAATAGTTGATATTAAAAAATATTAAGAGTTTTTAGTGAATCCGAAACAGAATTATTCAGAGACTTAAAGTGATCTTCCCATTCAGCCACTGGAATATCTTGTATATCTGTCACACCGCTTGCTGGCTGCTGTACTTCACAACACAAATTCTACATGTTAGAAGAATAATGGAATTCTTTGATCACGAGTAACACGATACGTTTATATACAGAACAAAACTACATTGAAATAGGGCAATTCCGCAACACTGTCATATTGCATTGCAGGGTAATTATGAACACATGGGAAAACACACTTGTGGGCCGCCGGGGGGCAGACAGACTAGCAACAGACAACCACGTGAGGAAGGTGGAATCAGACATATGTTCCAGATTCCAGAAATGTCTGACATATCGCACGTATGCTGTGCTTTGTTTGTTAATAGGAAACATCAATGTTGCATCGCCGCGTAAGTAATGTAAAGCACTGAAACAGTATAAGTATCTGAGATCATCAGTTCCAATATTATGTCTGCCTTGTGCCACTTTATAAGAGAACATTAGTAGAGTAAGGGACCAACAACGCATTTCCGCCGTACTTTATTTCACAGGAACAGGTTTTAATCGGTTTGGACCACCCGGGTTCAGCTACTGCTCACTCTGTGTAACGTGTTTCAAATTCATGTGTGGTATAATAACGGTCTTTTTGCAAGATGGCATCGTGTCTTTAGACTCTCTGAAATGACAATTCTTACAGAAAACACAGCTGCTAAATGTTGTCAGTGAAATGTAAAAACAAGGAGCTCAGAGACTCTCTTCATTTTCAGAAGACTGCAGTGAGGGGGAGGGGTGGGCGGGTTGAGAGAGAGAGAGAGAGAAGAGAGTAGCCAGCAACCTAAATGCCTTCAATCGTCTTCATTCCTCAAAACAGATATTATAAGATATTGTATGCAACTTCTAACACGGTCTTTATCTGCCTAGATTTTAGTTTAGCAACATTCGGTGACAAGATAATGGAAACATAAATACGAACATGGGTATAAGGCACCCAAAACATTGACATTCCTCTTTGGTGGAGGGCCGCCCTACTAGAACCAACACACTGGGGTCTTTCATTCATGACAACCAAGTACATCATTATGTACAGCAACATCTGAGCGGCGTTAGCGGACAATCTTGATAAATGGGAACCATCCAAATATGTCGGATAGATAAAATAGTTCAAAGATAAGCACCGCGGCTACTGTGACGAGTCTTGTTTGAGAACATAACACCTCCCTCATTAACGCCCGACCAACCTACAGAGGAACATTTTCACACACCGGGGTGCAATACATACCAGCCTTCTCATATGTACTGAGGTGTACCCAATGGCTGGCGCACGCGCTCACGTGCGAGGCAATCGCAGACTCTCCTTCCGGTTGCTGGTATGTTCTGAACTGGGCCAAAGTAATTGAGACGATTTTAGTGTGCGTGAAGCTTCGAAACTGTGGCAGTATCAAGTACTTCACCTAATTTACCCTCTACCACAACGCTAGCCTTATGAGAGGGTTCTGACCAGTAACTAACCGCAGACAAAAAGGTTCTAAAGCAGGACGCTTAAAGGAATTGTACATCAAAAGCTGGATCCGTAATTTGAGGAATTTATACAAGAAATGAGTGGTAAGACATATATTCTTCTCACTAGTGGTTCAGTGCGTGCCCACTGCCCACAGCGGACGTGTATTTCTATGCGGTGATGGGGCAGGATGTACACACGAACAGTTCTCAGTGATTCTACCACAGGGAGAGGGGCCAACATTTCGCACCCATGTGTGTTTCGCCTCGTTCATTTGATGTGTGTTTTGACATTAATACAAATATTGTATGATTTATTGGACAGCTGTGTGTGTGCTGGCACTGCCTCGGGTCTGTCGTCGCCTGCACTTAGCGGCAACACAGAACGGCCTGATTTGGGGTTAAGAAGAAAGAATGTTGAGTTAGCAAGCCGTCCATATTCAGAAAGATAATACGACAATCGGTTGTATCAGTTTAATACTCTAATGAAGATGTTATTAAGATGTGTGTTTATTAGAGATGACGATACGTGTCAACAACAAAAGAAATACACGAATGCTGTGTCAGTAAAACCAGTACTATTTATATACTGGTAAGATAAGATAAGATAAGATAAGAAAAATTCCATTACGGGACAGATGCATTTTTTTAAAATGACAAAACATTATGATTCATATATACATATATACAGACATACATACATGTTTGATGATATTATACATAAATGTCATCGGTTCATTACGATCAAGGGGTATATATTGCTTGAAGTGATACACATAAAAACAAGTGCAATTGATGGCTTCAATATTTTAGAGAATGTAGTGAAATAATTTGTTTTCATGACTGTGGGTGGACATTTACATTTTGTGTGGATACTTTTCCAAAGAGTATATGTCTTGAGTGTGTTTGGTGCAGTGAAGTGTGTTGTGTTTTTCGTCATCAATGATTGAACATGTAGAGCATAGTCCCTGATGTAGTGGGGTTGGTGGCTTTGTATGTCCTCCACGTTCAATATTTAATTTATGGTTACTTAATCTTAGCCTAGAAAACTGCTCTCGATATTTTCTTATTTCACAGTAACTGAGATAGGGTTCTTATTTTATTTCATTTTTAACTATCCTGTATGCCCTGTGTGTTATTATCTTTTCATCATCCTCTCTTATAAAGTATCTGGAATGAAGTTGAGTCTTCTTCTTTGCAAATGTGTTCGTTTGTGTATAATTATGTATCTGCATTGCCACTGAAGAAAATGCACATTTCATGATATAACTGATCCAAATGCGGGAATACTTTTATTAATTTAATAGTATACATTCAATTATATAATGATAGATATTTTCACATGGATTAACACATGCACAATATGTTTCTTTCTTCAAACAAACTTTAATCATAGTATAATGAAACCCAATTGTGTCGTAAAATTAAATTTTATGGACTTATGTCCAACATCTTGTCTGATTCCTGACATGAAGAAGGCAGAGTGTGCAAGTTTATATACTATATACTATATTTATGACAATGTAAATAGTAAAATAGGTTTTTATGTTTGGTCGAATAATAATGCTTTAAAGTTTATTAAACGAATACAGAAATCTTCGGGTGAATAAGTAGGTAATAAGAATGTCAAATTACCTCAACACCAGGCGACATTCACTGATCCCCGACGCTACTGTAGTGGACAGTGACGTCATTGCATCTCCTAGCACCACTCAGAACAGCGTGCGCTATCAGTTTAACGCCTATCAGCCGCGATGGGAGCTTAAGTTGACAACAACCATGACCTCATGCAGAATATATACTAAATGACACTGTACACTATATCAATGCTGGTTTTGGAGCTGCTTCACGGGGATATGTGTCACTCTATGGATAGCGGTATGTGTTGGGATCAAACCACATCCTGCATGTCGTACAACTGGACAGAATCCCGACTGTTTTAGGGGCGTCATAACACACATGATAAATGTCGGATTGTGTCCAATGTGAAGCTGATTCGGTCTGCCATGTGATCTTTCATAAAATGTCATGCATCCCTTCTTAAAGTTCAAAAATGGATTTAATCATCAAATGATAGCCCATGACCTATGGTATAATAGTAGTTTCAGCAACGGTGAATATATTTGTTTCGTTTTGTCCGGTTCGACACTTCCCATTTAACAAAGTGATGTGTGTGCTTCTGGGTCATCGTCCCGAGCAACTGGAGTACTGTCGCCAGGGCAACCGGAATCGGTCAGTATTAAGCTAAGGGGGGCTTGGGGTATGTTATGGGGTTCATGTACACTTTTTGTAGATAGATAATGAATTACATGTGAGCAAACGTACGAACACGCGTGTGTTATTGATTGTTTTCTGTCACACAAAAGCTTAATCAATTAATTTCCGTTAATGGCAATGTTATATCGTTACATACTGCGGTATGTTTATGTGTCCATTTCTACTACAAGAAATTGGAACAATACCTTGGCACATTTATACCTCCGCGTTCCTGAAACAGATTCTACTACGCATGATCCGTGTGTGTGATGCCTTTACCACGCGCGTTGGCGAGAAGGTGCACGGTGACTTAGCTCTCAGTACGGAATGTCAGACTAAATACCATGTTGAAAGTGTGTGCACACTCGGGAAAATAAGTTCTATTTCTTTGCTAGAGGCAGTTTCGTGTTGATGACGCAGAACAACAGTGAATAGCTTCGTCTTAAGATCTTATCTATGTAGTTGCCATAGAAACGGGTGTATTTTATTTGCACTCGCTTCCTTTCGTCCATTGCTCATTTCCAATCAGTGCTAATTTACCTCCTAGCCTCTAGCATCTCTGTATCCTAGCATTCATTCACCCAGTGAAGGAGTAAGTATACTCCGAAACGTTGTGTTCCTCATAATAGAGAAGTTGACATCCATAAAATTTCTCTCTTGTGGTTATCACTTCTAAATGCCATTTAAAGACTTGAAACAACATACATAAACACGGAATCATAATGACTTTAACATCATTGGTTGCCCCAGATCTGTATTCTGAAAGATATTCAGCAACAATGTATTTCCGCATTATTTATCGAAATTTAGCATTTCTATGCGAAATATTCGGAAGGTGAGAATTTTTTTATTTCGTCCCTATTTTTAAAAGCGTTGGGGCTTGACTCCCAGCATGGCGTGAGACGGCGATAAGCTTGCATCCGCCGCGCTCTCATGTAATATTGGGCAACAAGCACACTGACTGCTTTGAGGCAAGGATCAAAGGCCAAGTTGATTTTCAGATGACTTACAGTGTTTTGCCGGTGTCAGATGACTGTTAGCACCGTGGGTATTTATGGGTGATGAAGGCCGGTGCTTGTCGTTGTGGGAAGTTCAGTGAGAAGGAGGCGGCCATTTGTTGACTACAGCTGACCGGGAAGCGACATGCCAGGTGACGGTTGCACAGAAGTAGTTACGTCTCTGTGAAATACAGTAACTCACAAAAATATGTTACCTGCCATGACAACATGTTATTTGGTCGTGAAAGTAAACGTTATGATAGTTTACACATCGTGTTTCATTTTTGGGGGTGGACTCTTCCCCCCATCCCACAACCCCACCCCACTGAAGGTACAAGTGCCCACCCCCTCCTCTTTTAAATCATGAATCCGCCCCTGGAATAACAACACCTGTCTGTCCATTTGTCTGTTATTAAGATTTTATAAGCAAAATCATGACACTGAAATGCAAATATTTAAACTTTCCTTAGTTCCAGTGCCTTTTCATACAAGAAGCTCAAGGAATGTTAGTAGCGTGCTGTTTTCAAGAGGGTGGCTCTAATCGTTTTTCGCAAACAAGCGACAGCTTTAACTCCTCTGGTTGTGGGTTGGTAGCACATCCCGTAGGACGCCATATGCTAAAGGTTTAGTGCTGTCCAAAACTAATACAGTAATAATCTCTTTTGGGCTGAGCATGCAGATTCATTGTTTTCCATTAGTCGGAACTGTCCAGTAGCGTTATCTGCATCCCTGGTCGCGTCTTGGAGCACAAGTCTTCACTCCTCCCCACCTGCCTTGGGACTAGTCAACGTCCGCCGCACCCGGTATGCAGGTCGTGGATCATTTGCCTTCCAATGCATGCAGTTTAAAAGTACCTCATTGTTATATGTTATATGTGTCTTCACACAATACGTATATGGCATACACATCATATTGATAGGTTAATATTCATTTTAGGTGATATTCCTGAACTCCATACACTGGTTGGAACCTAGTCCTGCACCATGACTGTGAAATATATTTAATTTATGAGAAAAAAACACAGTCTGAAAACGTATACAAATGTCTACCCAACTCTAGCTAGCTCTATTCCACAATCAGCATGGGGATTTTTTTTAATGTTTAGAGTCAAGAAGGGTTTTGTGTAATATAAGATTTCATAGACTAAATGTTAGTCCAGCTGGTACCATGAAAGCTCGATATCTGTCTGTCCCTGCTACCACCCAGAGAGCCATGAAAAACACATATCTTACATTCTGATGGAAGATATCAGACATACTCATCTTGATGTCAAATTAACAGTTGTGAAGTGTGTGACCGCGACCTCTGGACTTCTGTCACTTTATCTCATATCATGTGAACGTTTACCCAGCTGCGGCCTCATTCCTTTACAACAACTATTTTTATCGAGTTTTTACTAAATTTTTAATTTTTTTATTTTTGGTGTTATTGTGTGCAGTGGATGGTCGAGCTTCCCCAGAGGCCTGGAACCAAAGTCGAACCCCGACTGAAGTCGACAATGATCTCGACGAGAGGTCTACCGCTACTCCAACCACCCCCGACCAAACTTCCATTGTGACGTCACAGCCCCGACCAACGCCGAAGAAACTGACCCGTGTCCAGTTGTTGATGCCCGCGGACGATTCCTGCAGTGAACGGGAATGGACGTCAGGGCTGTGCCAGTGCAGCAAAGGCAGACGGAACTGTACGCAGCCTTTCCACTTGTCTGTCTTTCAGTGCCTGAACCATATTATTTTCGCTTCCGCCCACCCCGTTCTGTAATGCAAAAGCCCTAAGTGAAGCATGTCTAGATTATCTTCAGGTTCTGTATCACCCTGGGGCTCCTTTTCAGTTTAAATGGGGTTATTTGTTTCTATCAAAATTATATGTTTTCAGAGACCAAACGTTAGTGTACCTTTCCGCGTATCAGCAGTAGCTGTCAGAACTGCATCAAACAGTTGATCAAACAGAACTGCGTCAAACACTTTTCTGGATTTGGAACTTTTCTGGCCTGTGAAAAATGTCGAAAAGCACCAAATAAAAGTGGAATAATTAAAATGCTGTTCCTCATATCATAACCATGCATCTAAATACCACATTTAAGGGCGGAAGGCTACCCGAGTGGTTGGCCCGACATGCTGAAGACCTGGGTTGGATTCCCCAAATGTAAAAGTGATATTCCTTGGATATAGCTTAATGCGACGTAAACACATTACTGACTAACAAGACTGTACGAGCCCATGATCTGTTGCAGGCTGCATGATGAGCTGCTGCTGGGTGTATCACCGGTACATCATCGCCACCAGGGTCGGGGAGACCCCCTTCATGTCACTCATCCCTTGCGCAGCCTTCGCCCTCAGAGTCAAAGTCAGAACGCTCTTCAGCATCAAAGTAAGCGCTAATGCATTTTGCTTTCCGTAGTATTCTATTCAGTAGCTGCTACTTGACTTACGCCACGTGCTTCTGTATTTAGCGTCGACCCCGGCGCTGTGGGATTGTCTGAGTCCTCACAAACTGTCTTGGTCGCACCCAGATTATGTCGCCAACAACGGTAGTCTAATGAAACAATCTTAGTTATGCAAACAGTAAATATAAAATAGATACACATCGGAACCGGAAGCAGAATATATTACACACTGTCTGAAATCAACAATAATGACCAGGGCCCTTTCACAAAGCGATCTTAGCGCTACGATGATTAAAACCAATGTTGAAGTATGGGTGTGTCGATCACCTTAGGGCTTAGCTCGCTGTGTAGAATGGGATCAAGCTTTGGATTTGTTTGTCGCCTTACGCCGCACTCAACAACATTCCAGCTATTTGACGGCGGTCTGTAAATAATCAAGTCCAGAGGTTGACATCATGCGCATCGATCTAGGCAGTTGGGATACGATGACATACGAGTCAGTGAACCTGACCATCTCGTTAGTCAACTCTTATGATAAGTTATGTCATAGTAGCCTTTTTCAGTAAGCATGGGTTGCTGAAGGCCCATTCAACCCCGGATCTTCACGGGTTCAAGCTTTAGAAGAGTGATTGAAATGTGTTTAGGTTCTCCACGTCACAGTTTTGTTTTGTCGGAAAGTTTTGTTTTATGGTATTGAAGTGAGTGAAAGAGAAAAAGGGTGATGTCAGTAACTGCCTCACTCACCCTCATGTTCATTAATTCATGCTCACATTGTCTCTCTATTCTCAGGGCCTCACTCACTCCTCATGTTCATTAAGTCATGCTCACATTGTCTCTCTATTCCCAGGGCTCAATTCTTCAGGATTTTTGGACAGCTTTATGTTGTGAACCGTGTGCAGTATGCCAGATGACGAGGGAGCTTGATGACGTCGGACTATGACGTCATCAACTAAGCATCCAATGAAAGTGTTTTTTTAAGATCATTCAATCACTTGTAAAGTATGCAATGCCAGCATGGAGCTTTCTGAAAGAAGTTTGTACAGGGACTAACGCCAAGGGCACATATATGCCTGTTGCTGGCTTGGTACTTCCACTGAGGCTATGCGAGAGACTAACACCAGCGAGCGTCAAAATGTCGACAAGAAGACGACAGTACTCGAGAAATCCGTAATTCAACAGTGTCCGTCAATATCACCGCATAGTTGGAGAGTAGTTATGTAAGCTCGCTCTCTCTCAAGAACATGTGACATTTTACTTCCATTTGCATTGTACATTCATTGTTAAAGATATACAAATGTGACGTTTGAAACATACTTCACCCTATAGAAAATTTAGAACCGTCACGTCATGACTTCCACTTGTTCAATGGCATCAACGGCGCATCTGACTTCTTAAATAGATCAAGCAGAAACAGAACTTGCTTAATTACCTTCGAATGAGATAACTAAAAAAAGACCTGTGTGAGTGTCAGTAAGTTCGGCTAATGCTATGAAAGCAGCTCAGAGTTTTGCTTATCTTGTATGAGTGGTCAAACTACGCTTGGTCTTTTACGGTTTCGAATAATTCGGGGACAGTTGATGACGCGTTAAGACATAATCAGCGTCCGTGTCACCGATACCGCACATTACCGCTGTCATCTGACGAATGTAGCTATGGAACAGTTGTACGAGGAACAGTTTTCCACGCTACATTTACACTGTCAGTATTTGTTCCGGGTGGAACTACTTCCACATGGAACTGATGATCGTTGACAGCTGCACCATGGAAGCTGTACGCATCGTCAGACTCGCCTCCTTTTGTCATTGCTTCAAGTAGACATTATAAATATTAAATGATTGTAATCAATTACTATATGCAAATTTCAAACAATTAGCTCAATTTAAAACGTCATTCCCCATATTATTCGATGTTATTATTTATTGTACAAGATCTCTTCAGTGTCTGTAGACAAAATTTAGATAATAAATATACACTTTTCAAATAAAGTGTGAAACAAATCAAGTATTGTCTGTTTTGTTAAACATATTCCATGCTGGGATCGTGAGTAACTTCCTGTACATTGTGTTCGCTGTGATGTCAGCAACGCAAGCTGCGTATATAAGTATCCATCAGCTTTCCGCCTAACCATGAGATTAAACTAGTCACATTCGATTGCTGTACAGTTATGTTTGTGTCAATTATATTAAGAAGATGGCTTTAAGGTTCGAAAATCATAGGGAAGGGAAGTAACTCCTTTGAGTCTGAGGCAGTTGAAGTCAGCAGCCATATAATGAGATATGTTGAGAAATGAAAAGTCGTCGGACCGCGTTCTGTTTTGTAAACATCATAGGGGACCACGTACGGGGTTGGCTGAATGGACCTGAGCCGAAGGATGTCTGGTACACCTTTTACAGCTCATATGTGTTATAAGTACAGTTTTCTCCATGTTTACGTGCTGCATTTCAATCAAATACACAACTAGGCAGTATATTTCAGCAGGCTTCACAATTACTAGGTATTTTCTATTGATGATAGGCACACAGTTTTCAGCAGAAGTACCAGAATTAGTGAGTCATTACTGTTATTTCCATCACTGCTTGGTATGAGTTCGTTTATTGTTATTTCTTCGCGATCAGTTTTCTCCTCACTGAATAGCCTTCTATAACTGTTTCTTAATTTGCAATATTGAGATAATTCGTTAATATCCCCACTTCTCGTTAAATTGTTCACATGCCTCGTCACACCATACAGCTTGATCATCCTGTGTAGCATTGCAATGCTTAACTTGTAGGCCACTTGCCTCGTCACACCATACAGCTTGGTCATACCGTGTAGCATTGCAATGCTTAACTTGTAGGACACTTGCCTTGTCACACCATACAGCTTGGTCATACCGTGTAGCATTGCAATGCTTAACTTATGGGCCACTTGCCTCGTCACACCATACAGCTTGTTCATCCCGTGTAGCATTGCAATGCTTAACTTATAGGCCACTTGCCTCGTCACACCATACAGCTTGGTCATACCGTGTAGCATTGCAATGCTTAACTTATGGGCCACTTGCCTCGTCACACCATACAGCTTGTTCATCTCGTGTAGCATTGCAATGCTTAACTTGTAGGCCACTTGCCTCGTCACACCATACAGCTTGGTCATCCCTTGTAGCATTGCAATGCTTAACTTGGAGGCCACTTGCCTCGTCACACCATACAGCTTGGTCATCCCGTGTAGCATTGCAATGCTTAACTTATAGGCCACTTGCCTCGTCACACCATACAGCTTGGTCATCCCGTGTAGCATTGCAATGCTTAACTTATAGGCCACTTGCCTCGTCACACCATACAGCTTGTTCATCCCGTGTAGCATTGCAATGCTTAACTTATAGGCCACTTGCCTCGTCACACCATACAGCTTGGTCATCCCGTGTAGCATTGCAATGATTAACTTGTAGGCCACTTGCCTCGTCACACCATACAGCTTGGTCATCCCGTGTAGCATTGCAATGCTTAACTTGTAGGCCACTTGCCTCGTCACACCATACAGCTTGGTCATCCCGTGTAGCATTGCAATGCTTAACTTATAGGCCACTTGCCTCGTCACACCATACAGCTTGGTCATACCGTGTAGCATTGCAATGCTTAACTTATAGGCCACTTGCCTCGTCACACCATACAGCTTGTTCATCCCGTGTAGCATTGCAATGCTTAACTTATAGGCCACTTGCCTCGTCACACCATACAGCTTGGTCATCCCGTGTAGCATTGCAATGATTAACTTGTAGACCGCATGCATCGTCACACCATACAGCCACATGCCGAAGCGCAGGTTTGTAATGTCTCGGTAATTGACAGCGAGATCGACGTTCGCTGTCAACAACTGAGAACACTGATCAAGGCTAAAGGCAGACAGCAAATCAAACATCTCAGCATTGAAAATAACACTAATGTGATTTTTCCATCTAAATCTTGGTATGTTCATGTCTCTTCTTTGCGGTCCTTATTTACATTTCTGTCAACACTGTTTAACACTTTTTGGAAATTGTATCAAAACCATGCACATTATTAATACAAAATAAAGTCAACCACACTTGTACCATTTTCCTTAACACGTGTAATGTACCTTCCATATCTCCAGGGAATCTACCATATAGCATTTGAATTTACAGCATAAGACTATGCGGTCCTTCATGTAGTCATTCCATACATCACCTCAAGAAATGTACAAGTGTTATAGTTCATATTTCCAAACCTGAAATAAATCTATTGTTATCGTTCAAACTATAATCATAAGCGCCAATGATGAGCGCACTCCGACTGCCACGCCTCCTCTGCAGTTAAAATATCCGGGACTCGAATAAATGGAGATACCCGGGAATGCAGACTCAATGTTCCCATTTCGAACAGCTGCTTATGATTTCGTGAGGTCCACAAAATGTCAAAACAATGGCAAATAATAAATCCATTATCAGGTGTCAATGCTTGGATTGCATCGAATCCGGGTCACCTTTCGGATTTTTGGGGTCTGTACTTGTCAGCTGTAGCTGATGCTCTTCACCTGATTTGTCTTTTGGTACAGGGCTGGACTCCACCCCAGCTCGCAACAACAAGAATACGATAAATACCGTGATACGTGTAGCCATGTAGACATGGCAGCCCTCTGACTTATTTTTTTTGTTTGTTTGATGTTTAACTTCACACTCCAACTATATGACAGCGGTCTGTAAATAATCCAGTCTGGACCAGACAATCCAGTGATTGATATTATGAGCATGATCTACGCAAACTGGGATACCATGGTGTGCATCAACCATGTCAGCTAGCCTGACCACTCGATCCCTTTAGTCGCCTATAATGACAAGCATAGTCGCCTATTACGGCAAGCATGGGGTGCTGAAGACCTATTGCAACCCGGATCTTCACGGGTCCCGACTTATTTGACACAATTCCACCACTAGTGCTGTAAAGCTGCAAAACACCCAAGCTTTGCACGAAACTGTTCCGTGCAATTCCCACTGCACATTCGTTTGAAAGATAATACTTTAAACGTGTTAGGTGGGAAATCCACGGAATTACATACCATGTCACCTCATCAATGGGAAGATATGATAATGGACGATCGATGACTTACCACACGTCACATAGCCAACACAGCATGTATCTCTCGAAGAGTGGCTGGATATGACGCGAGGTATATGACGTCAGTAGAACTACTGGGTTTGACGCTCAGTATATAACGTCAGTAGAACTGCTGGGTATGACGATCAGTATATAACGTCAGTAGAACTGCTGGGTATGACGCTCAGTATATAACGTCAGTAGAACTACTGGGTATGACGCTCAGTATATGACGTCAGTAGAACTGCTGGGTATGATGCTCAGTATATAACGTCAGTAGAACTGCTGGGTATGATGCTCAGTATATAACGTCAGTAGAACTGATGGGTATGACGCTCAGTATATAACGTCAGTAGAACTGCTGGGTATGACGCTCAGTATATGACGTCAGTAGAACTGCTGGGTATGACACTCAGTATATAACGTCAGTAGAACTGCTGGGTATGACGCTCAGTATATGACGTTAGTAGAACCACTGGGTATGACGCTCAATATATAACGTCAGTAGAACTGCTGGGTATGACGCTCAGTATATAACGTCAGTAAAACTGCTGGGTATGACGATCAGTAGAACTGCTGGGTATGACGTTCAGTATATAACGTCAGTAGAACTACTGGGTATGACGCTCAGTATATAACGACAGTAGAACTACTGGGTATGACGCTCAGTATATAACGTCAGTAGAACTACTGGGTATGACGCTCAGTATATGACGTCAGTAGAACTGCTGGGTATGATGCTCAGTATATAACGTCAGTAGAACTGATGGGTATGATGCTCAGTATATAACGTCAGTAGAACTGCTGGGTATGACGCTCAGTATATAACGTCAGTAGAACTGCTGGGTATGACGCTCAGTATATGACGTCAGTAGAACTGCTGGGTATGACGCTCAGTATATAACGTGAGTAGAACTGCTGGGTATGACGCTCAGTATATGACGTCAGTAGAACTGCTGGGTATGACGCTCAATATATAACGTCAGTAGAACTCCTGGGTATGACGCTCAGTATATAACGTCAGTAGAACTACTGGGTATGACGCTCAGTATATAACGTCAGTAGAACTGCTGGGTATGACGATCAGTATATAACGTCAGTAGAAGAGCTGGGTATGACGATCAGTAGAACTGCTGGGTATGACGTTCAGTATATAACGTCAGTAGAAGAGCTGGGTATGACGATCAGTAGAACTGCTGGGTATGACGATCAGTATATAACGTCAGTAGAAGAGCTGGGTATGACGATCAGTAGAACTACTGGGTATGACGCTCAGTATATAACGTCAGTAGAACTGCTGGGTATGACGTTCAGTATATAACGTCAGTAGAACTACTGGGTATGACGCTCAGTATATAACGTCAGTAGAACTACTGGGTATGACGCTCAGTATATAACGTCAGTAGGACTGCTGGGTATGACGTTCAGTATATAACGTCAGTAGAACTACTGGGTATGACGCTCAGTATATAACGACAGTAGAACTACTGGGTATGACGCTCAGTATATAACGTCAGTAGAACTGCTGGGTATGACGTTCAGTATATAACGTCAGTAGAACTACTGGGTATGACGCTCAGTATATAACGTCAGTAGAACTACTGGGTATGACGCTCAGTATATAACGTCAGTAGAACTGCTGGGTATGACACAAGGCATGTGACGTCCGTAGAACGACTGGTTGAGGCGTCACATTTAAAACACCGGGAGGGCAGCCAACCCCAACCGGTATCAATCGACAGGCTGTGTTTATGATAAAGATAACGATAAAAAGGTCAATATTTACTAATACTTTGGACTTCAGGCTGGAAAGGACGCTCCGCCCACCATGTGTCCAGAGACGATATCTCACGTACACTTCCTGCCAGATTACAAGTCACCTGACTCTCCCGTATACACACGCATGGTACACACCACCCACGCACGCATGATACAGGGCCGTGAGAGTAGATTGTGCGGACTGTGTACAGTGCGAGCATAGGTCATTATATGAATACAAGTTTCACATCTAAATCCCTGCAACACCTTACTCTCGTATACGTTACATTATAAATTTTCCGAACAGTGATTACAGAAAACGACATTTCGCAATAGTCAAGATCAGGGTCAAGAAGCACAGGCGAGGAGCGACGGGATAGTAACTGATGAAAGTCAGTTTGTTGTTCGATGTACCAAACTTTTCATATGGATCAGCTGATTATTGTGGCCTTGTTGATCCTCCCTGTGATGGGGAGGGAGGCACCAGTGATAAATGCAACCTGGGGACGTATACAGGGCGTCACGAGAACCAGTAGAGACGGACTACCTTACTTTGGCTACTACGGAATCCCGTACGCGACACCTCCAGTGGGAGATTTCAGATTCAGAAAACCCAAAGCACATCCAGGAGTTTCTGACATATTTAATGCTTCCAGCTATGGACTGCCATGTCTTCAGCAATCACCAATGCTCCCTCTGAACATCTCCTTTCCAGCCATGAGTGAAGACTGTCTCACCCTGAATGTGTTTCTGCCCAACACAACTGAGGTATCGTCCAGCGTGCCTGTGATGGTCTGGATCCACGGGGGAGGGTTTGTGTATGGAGCTGCTTCTTTGTACGAGCCTTGGCAATTGGTGACAAAAGGTGACGTCATCGTCGTCACCATCCAGTACAGGCTGGGGATATTCGGATTTTTCAGTACCGAAAATGACGTCGCACCTGGTAACTACGGATTATGGGATCAGCACCTGGCACTCCAGTGGGTCAAGGACAATATTGAAGCGTTTGGTGGTGACAGTAGCAACA
Organism: Haliotis cracherodii; assembly: GCF_022045235.1. Lineage (NCBI taxonomy): Eukaryota > Metazoa > Mollusca > Gastropoda > Lepetellida > Haliotidae > Haliotis > Haliotis cracherodii. The sequence goes on from NW_027266277.1 coordinate 5,489,265, forward strand.
TCACCATCATTGGAGAATCTGCAGGGGCGGCGAGTGTCGCGTATCACGTGCTGTACCCTGAGTCAAAGGGGTTGTTCCAGAGGGCAGTTCTACAGAGTGGAGCTGCCACGTCTCTCTGGGCGATCAACAGACATGTCAGATTTCAAGCGTCGTATATGGGATACATCTTAGGGTGTGATAAAATAAGTAACCAACGAGCAATGGTAGACTGTATGAGGAAGAACGATAGTGCGTCAATTTTAGGTTATTCCTACTTTGGAGGGACACCAGCCTACGAACTAATGCAGTACACGTGGGTCCCGACCATTGATGGAACCTTTGTCAAAGACGATCCACAGGTATTAATGAGAGACATCACTTTCTTAAATACCACATGTATCAAGGACATCGACGTAATGGTAGGGGCTAACAACAACGAAGGGGGACTTCTGCTGACGACAGCTCTAGCATTCGACAAGGCGTATGGCTACACATACGCAACCGATATCTTCAAGCAGAAGGAGTTTGATACAGATATTCTTCCAACAGTTACATCATTGGCATTAGCAGCTTTCCCTCCATCCATCAATGATATCGTCAGTGTGGAGTACACATACCCGCGACCACCATCTGACGAGCCCCTGCCTCAACAACAAGTGCTTTCAACCTACGGTGACCCCAGCTTTCTGATACCGGGACTGCTCTTTGCCAGGACGCACGCATCGTTAAACACCAACAGGAGTTGTTATTTCTACCTGTTTAATCACTACCCATCTTTCGCCAGAGAGAGCCCTGTGAAAGGTATGAGCCATGGAACGGACACCTTGTATCTGTTTGACCTGGACCCGTCCACAGTCAAGATACTTGGCTACACAGGGAACCTGACGTCAGAGGAGTATGAGCTGGCAGAAACATTTGTCTCTTTCATTGCTGACTTTGCCAAGACAGGGTACGTAACTGGTCTTAAGTAAAACATGATCCTTTTTGCACCATGACAATGGAATAACAAATGACCTTGTACTTATGCATACCCCAATATTGTTACATTCCCTCAATTGCGAGGAATGAACAGTCCTTTATTCATCTGTATTTCAAAGTATTGACTTTATTTTCACAGTGACCCCAGTCCTACCTTTGAAGAAAAACTTGGGCAGGCATGGCCCGAGTACAAGATGTACGACCAGCGTTATCTGTCCTTCACAACAAACATGTCACTAGGTGACCACGTGTACCCCAGGCGAGTGACCCTGTGGCTGGACATCATCCCGAACCTCGTGAACATCCCGACTACATCTACAGCTTCCACGTCATCTACATCCACTACAACAACATCTACATCTGCCCCTACATGGTTCGGGCTAGACCCTCACACGGCCGAAGTGACTATCCTGGCCCTCATCGTAACTCTGTGTGTCGTCGGCATGTTGCTGGTTACATTAGCAGTGTGCTGCTGTTTGAAGCGGAGGAAACACGGAGTGGAAGGATATGCACTAACATGAGACCAACAGATCTCAGGGGTATTTACAGCTTTGTGTCAAGTTTAGATCATGAGGCCGATAATCAGTTGACGATCATGCTTATAATAATATTACTGGACTACATTCAACGAGATGGTGGGATTGTAGCAACTTGATAATTCATTCTGTCAAGCATATAAAGGAAATACAATAAATCTAGCGTGTTTTTCATCAACCAACAAAAGACGTCATTATATCAACTCTAATTTGGCCAATAACATTGATGTAAAGTGTTCCTGGTCGACGTGTCAATAATAAATAGCGACAATGTTGTTTCTTTTGGGGAGGGTTCCCAAACAGTCAGAATTAGACATCAGTATGCAGTCAAGTCGTGCCCCTGGAACATGTACAGGCTATTTTACAGGCAATGACGCTGGTCCTGGGGAAGGAATGGGGCGAGGCACACAGAGCCGTCCTAGATATATAAATGTTCATTGTCTCACCTCGTGCCAGATTCGTTCACTGCTCTATATAACAGCATCCGCTTATGTTACACAGTAACAGCTGTACCTATGGCATCTCTCGGCAAGTTTTACAATATTAGCAAAGGTACACCAAAATGAACTTCACACACTGTAGGGTACCCCATGCACTGAACGCTAGGTATATGACGTCAGTTGAATTCCTGGGCATGGCGCTAGGTATATGACGTCAGTAGAACACCTGGGCATGACGCTAGGTACATGACGTCACTAGAACTCCTGGACACGACGCTCGGTACATGACGTCAGTTGAACTCCTGGTTATGATGCTTTGTATGTGACGCTACGTGTACGAAGTCGGCAGAACTAATGGAGATGACGTCAATAGACCCCCTGAGCATATCGCTAGTTACATGGCGCCTTAGGAGAACTCCTGGGTAAGACGCTAGGTATATGACATCAGTAGAGCTGATGGGCATGGATCTAGGAATATGACGTCAGGAGAACTGATGGGCATGACGCTAGTTATATGACGTCAGTTGAGCTGCTGGGTATGAAGCCAGGTATATGACGTCAGCAGAACCAGTTAGTATAACAGTAGATATATGACGCCAGGAGAACTACTAGATATGGCGCTAGGTATATGACGACAGGAAAACTGATGGGTATAATGCTAGGCATATGACGTCAGGTGAGCTCCTGGGCATGACGCTAGATATATGCCGTCAGGAAAACTGCTGGATATGAGGCTCGGTATATGACGTCAGGAGAACTACTGAGCATGATGCTGGGTATATGACGTCTGGAAAACTGCCGGTTATGAGGCTGGGTATATTACGCTAGGACAACTTTTGTGTTTGAGGCTTGGTATATGACTTCAAGACGACTGCTGGGTATGAGGCTCGGTATATGACGTCAGGACAGCTTCTGGGTATGACGCTGGGTATATGACGCAAGGAAAACTGCTGGGTAGGAGGCTTGGTATATGACGTCAGGAGAACCGCTGGGTATATGACGTCAGGACAGCTAATGGGTATGAGGCTTGGTATATTACTCTAGGACAACTGCTGGTTCTGAGTATGGTTCTATGTATATTACGTCAGGACAACTGCTGGGTATGAGACTCGGTATATTACGTCAGGAGAACTGCTGGGTATGGCTCTAGGTATATGGCGTCAGGAGAACTGCTGGGTATGCGCTAGGCTTGTACTGCTTGTATGTGTACAGGCTGTGTTTCTTAATCCGGAAACAGATAAAGGCTGGTCAATAAAGGACCATCCCCGCACACCGTGTGTCAAGAGACGATGTCACGTACAAGCACCTCTAAGATTACAGGTCACGTGACTTTATTCACATACAAGACAAACACCAACCACACCGTGTATAATACAGTGCCGCATTCACAGTGTAGATTGACGTGGCTGTGTTCAGTACCAGTATAGCTCATGATATGAAAGTAAGGTACACATCTAAATCCCCGGAACGCCTCACTCCCGCATCCGTTATCAGTTTGTGTGAACAGTGAGTACAGAAAGCGACGAAATGTCGTAATGAACAGTAAACATCTGGGTCAAGAAGCACAGGCGAGGAGCGACGAGGAAGGTTACTGATAAATCCCAGTTTATTGTTCGATGTAGCGGATGATCAAATGGATCAGCTGATTATTGTGGCCTTGTTGATCCTCCCTGTGATGGGGAGGGAGGCACCAGTGATAAATGCAACCTGGGGACGTATACAGGGCGTCACGAGAACCAGTAGAGACGGACTACCTTACTTTGGCTACTACGGAATCCCGTACGCGACACCTCCAGTGGGAGATTTCAGATTCAGAAAACCCAAAGCACATCCAGGAGTTTCTGACATATTTAATGCTTCCAGCTATGGACTGCCATGTCTTCAGCAATCACCAATGCTCCCTCTGAACATCTCCTTTCCAGCCATGAGTGAAGACTGTCTCACCCTGAATGTGTTTCTGCCCAACACAACTGAGGTATCGTCCAGCGTGCCTGTGATGGTCTGGATCCACGGGGGAGGGTTTGTGTATGGAGCCGCTTCTTTGTACGAGCCTTGGCAATTGGTGACAAAAGGTGACGTCATCGTCGTCACCATCCAGTACAGGCTGGGGATATTCGGATTTTTCAGTACCGAAAATGACGTCGCACCTGGTAACTACGGATTATGGGATCAGCACCTGGCACTCCAGTGGGTCAAGGACAATATTGAAGCGTTTGGTGGTGACAGTAGCAACATCACCATCATTGGAGAATCTGCAGGGGCGGCGAGTGTCGCGTATCACGTGCTGTACCCTGAGTCAAAGGGGTTGTTCCAGAGAGCAGTTCTACAGAGTGGAGCTGCCACGTCTCTCTGGGCGATCAACAGACATGTCACGTTTTTGTCAATGTTTGTTGGAAGCAGTTTAGGTTGCCTCGGTGATGGCCCTGATATAATGAGTAGACAACAAGCAATGGTAGACTGTATGAGGAAGAACGATAGTATGAGAGTGTTAGCCTTTTCGTATGTTGGAGGGACACCAGCCTACGAGCTAATGCAGTACACGTGGGTCCCGACCATTGATGGAACCTTTGTCAAAGACGATCCACAGGTATTAATGAGAGACATCACTTTCTTAAATACCACATGTATCAAGGACATCGACGTAATGGTAGGGGCTAACAACAACGAAGGGGGACTTCTGCTGACGACAGCTCTAGCATTCGACAAGGCGTATGGCTACACATACGCAACCGATATCTTCAAGCAGAAGGAGTTTGATACAGATATTCTTCCAACAGTTACATCATTGGCATTAGCAGCTTTCCCTCCATCCATCAATGATATCGTCAGTGTGGAGTACACATACCCGCGACCACCATCTGACGAGCCCCTGCCTCAACAACAAGTGCTTTCAACCTACGGTGACCCCAGCTTTCTGATACCGGGACTGCTCTTTGCCAGGACGCACGCATTGTTTAACACCAGCAGGAGTTGTTATTTCTACCTGTTTAATCACTACCCATCTTTCGCCAGAGAGAGCCCTGTGAAAGGTATGAGCCATGGAACGGACACCTTGTATCTGTTTGACCTGGACCCGTCCACAGTCAAGATACTTGGCTACACAGGGAACCTGACGTCAGAGGAGTATGAGCTGGCAGATACATTTGTCTCTTTCATTGCTGACTTTGCCAAGACAGGGTACGTAACTGGCCTTATGATGATGTCATGGTTTCATTTCCATAATCATCATGTAGGATATGTCATCAGCCGACACTTATTAAGTAAAACATGAACTGTTTTTTCCATCACAATGGAATAACAAATGACCTTGTACTTATAAATACCGCAGTATTTTTACATTCCCTCAATTGCGAGGAATTAACAGTCCTTTATTCATCTGTATTTCAAAGTATTGACTTTATTTTCACAGTGACCCCAGTCCTACCTTTGAAGAAAAGCTTGGGCAGGCATGGCCCGAGTACAAGATGTACGACCAGCGTTATCTGTCCTTCACAACAAACATGTCAGTAGGTGACCACGTGTACCCCAGGCGAGTGACCCTGTGGCTGGACATCATCCCGAACCTCGTGAACATCCCGACTACATCTACAGCTTCCACGTCATCTACATCCACTACAACAGCATCTACATCTGCCCCTACATGGTTCGGGCTAGACCCTCACACGGCCGAAGTGACTATCCTGGCCCTCATCGTAACTCTGTGTGTCGTCGGCATGTTGCTGGTTACATTAGCAGTGTGCTGCTGTTTGAAGCGGAGGAAACACGGAGTGGAAGGATATACAGTAACATGAGACCAACAGATCTCAGGGGTATTTATAATTGAGCTTCAAGTTTTTATCACAGCCAAATAATCAGTTGACGATCATGCTTATGGTGATAATAATGCACTCCATCACCTATATATCCCACTGAGCTATGCTACCCCAGATGAAAGTACACGATTTTGTGTACATCAAATTGATTTCTTTAATCACATACCAACAGAATAAAAACTCATATTAGTGAAAAACTTAATATATTTGTCGAAAACCTCAAGCACCACTGGGTCTAAAGATGTAAGGATCGACAACAGAATGATAGGCATTGCTTCCATGCATCAGTAGCTGTGACATCCCAGATACAGTCGTCGGTTGCAGCATCAGGTGAGACATCGGATGGACCATATGGGAGCCTATTGAATGACTCGAAGTTCGTTGTATTGTTCTTTGGGTTTGGGGGGGGGGGGGGGGGGGGGGGTATTTGAAGAGAATGCGCAGTTAATTTCCATCTCTACGTAAGCTATAGCTCAGGGCCTGTTTTCGGAAGGTTCGAGATAATCAGCAAGAATAATACCGGCATGTCATCGGTAGACAACTTTGTAAAATCATACGGTAATCAGAAGATTAACGAATAAACTTAATCGTCCCCTTGATGTGGATTTACCGTTATCTGGGGAGAGTGACAACCGTTCTGGGTACAACGTTTGCCAGGGCGCTGTGTCCATTGATGATGCGACTGAGGTGATCACAGAATGTTTCCAACGGTGCAAGTCAACCTCACCGGCGAACTTCCTCAAAGACATGGGGATCATAGTCGTCACTCATGTTGACAAATACTTGAATATATCGACCTGTTTGTGTACCTCAATGCTTTTCTTTATCGGGAACGTGTTGTGGTTGAATTTCTGAAGCTCCATACGCACTCTTTATGTCCCACTGTAGCGTATCTACATTTTCTTATAATACATACCCTTGACACATTTGTATTTTTCACTGTGGAATGTCGTGAAACAGGCATCTCTCTGTTTAAGAGTTCGGAATAGTGTTGGATTCTGGCAGGAATTTGGGTTTTAGGTAAGTATCCCATCCGCAAGTCAGGATGTAAAATGCCTCGAATCGCCGTCCTGGTGTTTTTGTATAGGTACAGGCAGCCTTCTAGAAACTGCCCCATCCCGAAACTTCTAGAACGTCAAGAAGTCAAGCATACACGGTATAATATTCATTAAATATTCCTTCGCTGACAAAGTTATCTATCACGAGGTACAATCTTGTCATGCAGTCCTTCAGCTACATATACTGCACAGTAAACAAGACTGTGAGGTGCATACACAATAAAGATTCAAGGACTGAAAACAACCTCACATAATTGACAATTTGAAATGATCCATCTTCACTCATCAATCGATCATTAATAAAATCTACTGCATGCCCTCTTTTCACAAATGCGTATATCGATGTTCACGAGGTCAATCATTGGAGTGTCTGGTCCAGACTCGATTATTAACTGACCTCCGTCATGAGTGAGCGAGTGAGTGAGTGAGGTTTTACGCCGCTTTTAGCAATATTCCAGCAATATCACGGCGGGGGACACCAGAAATGGGCTTCACACATTGTACCCATGTCGGGAATCGAACCCGGGTCTTCGGCGTGACGAGCTAACGCTTTAACCACTAGGCTACCCGACCGCCCCTCCTCCGTCATGAAGCTGGAATATTGCTAAGTGTGACTTAAACAACAAACAAACATCATGGTTCGACCTTTATAGTCTTTTCAGAACACCAGTGCAAAAATATAGAGAGTACCAATCACTTTCAAGCTACTCACTTTAACCATTTCACACAAAAGATTTAGCATCTACATACCATAGTTATTGTCGCCATTTGAATCTGTTGAAAATGATCCACAGATGATGCTGGAGTAGCTGGTAGTTTGGAGAAAACATTGAACATTTCAAAATGTACACGTGTTATCTTGATGAACAATATGCATTCGAATGAAGTCAGTGGAGCAACAGGGGTTGTTGACTCCGTAGATTTGTTCATGTACATTATGATCAAATGTATAATAAAGTGCAAAGACCATGTTATCATATCACTTGATGACATGCATTCGCCTTTATTCTTGGCTGTTTCCGTGCATTTTCCACATGTTTATTTTTGTGCCAGGAACTGCTGCCATTTCATACGATTTACTTTCCTTAAACTACAGCTATCATATGCAACTGGGGCTTATAATAAATATTGTTTATTATTTATGCAAGCCTTGTCTTATTTGTGGTAAATATAATCATTCAGCTTCATGCCTTTTGTTTCTGCCATGCAGAAGCTCCGTGTCTCAGGTACATTTTCTCCCGTTAACTTTGCCCTGCATTAAATAGTAACGTCATAATTATGCATTTCTGTGTCATCACATATGGTGGGGAATTTTGACGATCTGCGTCAATGTGTTCTTGTAATCCCAAAGGTTAATCTATCTGCATATTGTTATGAGGACGCCATTTTAATTTGTCTGGGAATGACTTGGGACGTTGCTCGTTATATCCAGCACTGGTGTGTCCTGTCTAGACTCGATTACAGTCAAACACCTTTGTGTCTAAATTACAGTTGTCTCGAAGTTAAAGTTTGGTCCCTACGAATTCCTTCTTTATTCATCATTTTCGGGTGTGCTGAATCTCGGATAACTCGAAGTATTTACGTGTCAACATCAACACAACGGTGTTCGACTGTATGTGCAGGCCTCAGTATAGAACAACAAACATAATAAATAAAACTTTCATAATCTTGTTGACACACGTTAACCTCTCGTTGTACATGATGTTGCCTCTTGAATGTCTCTTACAGAGGAGGGAGAACCAACCCGTCGTTCTTACAAGCCTGACTTGATAGTCGCCCTGGCCCAGATCATTGGTGACATGAGGATGAAGTGAGGGTCATGATTGTTATTTCATACAAATAACAAGAAGTGCCTCATTGTCAGTCCTAGAGAAGTTTTGAAGTTAAAAACTGTATGTGATTATAAATTTGAGGACGACGAGTGGAAGTTGTTTATCGCACCATACAACACAGCATCTCAGGGTTTATTCTCCCTGCAGTGTTTTATTGTACGATCAACAACTCGTCGTTTATTTCTTTAATGAGATATAAACATTAGGTACAGGCTGTTTAAGGATGTTAGGAAAACGTACACGGTTGAAACATATTTGCCCGTATTTAAATAATGATGACGATAATGTGACGACACCTCACCTATGCAGGCATTCTCAAGGCGCCCAGGACTTCGGTCTCTTGAAACAATTACTGTTCCTGGGTTGGCCAGGTGGATCCCCGTGTAGACATGGGCTAAATCAAGACCTGCTGGGATGCTCGTTAACTCTGTGACATCACTGACATTGACACCTGAGCTGGATATACTGCTAGAAGAGTTGCCCAGCGCAGGAATGTTCGCTCACTCTTGTACGACATGTTTTGTGATATGCACGTATCCATTTTACCAAATTCCTACAGCTACTCCCCACTCTTTTATCGACTCTTTCATTCCACCTACGGTCAAAATCATTTGACATACATAAAACTTTTAGTGGTTTTAATTACCTTCATAAATATTCAGTGCATTTGCCTATGCTTGGATACTTTACTGTACTTCAATTTACCGTTCGACCACAATATCCACGTTAATTATATCAGAGATTCTATCATGAATGGGCCATCAGAGAATTTTTACAAGGATAGTCTCTAAGGTTTCAAAGGGAAATGCTAGTTTTAGTTCCACAATATCCACGGCTGCCGGCGATATGTTCATTCAGTAGAGAGAGAAGCTCTGTTGGTCGTGAGAGGAACGACTCTTGATGCAAAAGCACGTTACAGTTACAACCAGCACAGGGGTCAACGCGCCGGGTGAGGAGCCCATCACTATGACTGCAACTCTTGAGTTGTCAGGGCACCCTGGTGACGGTGGTGACGATGTTGGGGCGGATGAATGCGTTGTTGGTTGCAAAACTGGCGATGGCCCTTCATTCAGCCTTGGGACAAGATCAAGCCAAAGCGAGGCTCTTTTGGAGTAAAGGTGACGTCCGATTGACATATTGACGTTGAAAGACAGATATTATTCATTTGAGACGTCAAACTCAGGCCATGGCATAGCTAACTGTGTCTCCAGCACTGAATTGGGATCACTGAAACAAAAACAACTTTAAGTAAGAGAGTAATTATTCACTGCACAAATATACAAACATGTCACAAATAATGATTAAAGAGGTTTGTTTCATTATCAGCCACCACAAAACATGGTGTATTCTTTTATTGCCCGGGAGGTTAGCTAGATAGATACATTCTATAATTCCCGGATTCTGTATCTTACATGCCTATCTGAATTATTTAGGAAGTGTATACAAACAAATACACATCTCAAGCAATAATCATTTCAGGACAATAGCAAAGCTGCACACACTCACCCCGATTTTGCAAAGGCCCCGATGAATGCTGTGAAGTTGTCCGCCAGCTGATACTCCTCACTGGTGATGTTTGTATTGTTTGGGTCCAGCTGACCAAACAGATACCGGATGTCCATACCGTGCACCATCCCTTTCACTGGAGAGTCTCTTGTGAACGACGGGTAATGGTCAAATAAATACAAGTAGGTTTTCTTGTCTGCCTTGAATATGTAATGAACTCTGGAAAACAATATGGCTGGCACGTAAAATGCCGGATCTCCGTAGGTCTCGAAGACCTGGTACTGTGGTAGACTCATAGTAGCATTAGGGCGTGGATAGGTGTATGTAAATCCAATGACATCATCGACGTGTGGGCCGTGATGTCCTAACGTCAGATTAGTTACCATTGGCAGGACGTCTGTGTCGTATGGCGCTGGTTGGAATAGCTGTTTGACATATGTTGTGTTCAGTAACCTGTCAAACATAACAGCAACATCATACAGGATCCCCCCTTCGTTGTTATTGACGCCTACTAGGACGTCAACGTCTTTCAGGACGGTACTGGACAGAAACGTGTGGTTCAACATGAGTTTCGCTGGTTCATCATGTATAAACTTTCCATCCTTTGTTGGCAGCCATGACAGGACCAACAGGTTATGGGCCATTGAACCGTTTATCACAGAAGAACGAAGAAGTTTGTCCACGGATTGTGTTCGCAAACATTTCATTATGTTGCTCGGCTTAGCAAAGGAATCGGTCATACAACCAGCAGCCTTGGCGACAAGCATCAGCGTCGCCATTGGGTTTCTTTTGTACGCCCAGACAGGCGTGGCAGCTCCACTCTGTAGAACTGCTCTCTGGAACAGTCCCCCTGACTCTGGGTACAGCACGTGATACGCGACACTCGCCGCCCCTGCAGATTCTCCAATGATAGTGATGTTGCTACTGTCACCACCAAAAGCTTCAATATTGTTCTTGACCCACTGGAGTGCCAGGTGCTGATCCCATAATCCGTAGTTACCAGGTGCGACGTCATTTCCGGTACTGATGAACCCGAATATTCCCAGCCTGTACTGGATGGTGACGACGATGACCCCGGTCTCAGTCACCAGTTTCCATGGCTCATACTCTACAGCAGCGCCAGACATAAACCCTCCTCCGTGTATCCACACCATCACAGGCGTTTGAGTCGACCACACAGTGGAATTGGGCAGGAATACATTCAACGTGAGACAGTCCTCATCTGAGAGGTTTAAGTTCATATATTTGAATGATGGACACGCATAACCATACGCTGTTGCATTGAACACATCGTTTACTCCAGGGTGACGTTCCGGTTTGTTGAACCTCAGATTGCCTGTTGGGGGTTTCGCGTATGGTATTCCATAGTAACCAAAGTACGGAAGTCCATCTTTGCTAACTTTATCCACACCTTGTATCTGTCCCCACGTAGCGTTGACCTCTGGCGCGGACAGCACAGACCACGGGACGCAGCCTAGAACCAGAAGCCAGAGAACTGAGAGTCTCATTGTGGAACCTGGAAAACTGTTGACTAAAACTTGTACGCTGTCCTCACACACGTCCTCACACACGTCCTCACACACGTCAATCTAATTTGTGAAACATTTTGCGTTAAACATTACAAAAGACCTGAATGTAGAATCCGTAAGCGGTAGGTGTGGATAACAGCGGTCTATACCTTTCACGTATCGCTAGTGCAATGTACTTGGCGCACCTACAACCATGTGACGGTTATCAGAAATGTGATACAGCTTGCTCGGAGGTATTGTCTTACTGAAATGATTGTGGCTGAGGTCACCTTATATACTGCTATAGTATCTATACACAACACTTATAAAGAGAACTGAAGGCGTTTGTGAAGAAAAAATACAAAATATTACTGCAATGTGAGTGTCTAAAGAATATCATATTAGGCATCAGTTTAGTTCTTAGTACATACGACGATATCGTTTATCAGTAGATAATATAAGGCCAAGACAAATTGATTGCTTGATCGTTTAAACTGTTACTTTTCTTTAAATACAAATATCTTAGTATTGTTCTTTATGAGATTCGTTGATCTACAAAACTACCTCAGTTGGAAGGAATCCACTGAATGAAGGTCGAAGGAATCTACTCAACCAATGGGGAAGGAATCCACTGAAACAAGGTGAGTGCATCACTCCGTTTCTAGCTGATTTAAATAAAGGGCATTCAATGAACAAATGATATGAATTTTCACATGGGCTATCATATCGGCATTTTGGATCCTCGTTTAAACCCTTTCTAAATAAGTCAATTTTTAATTCATTGCCATCATATCTTAATTGTGTATGCATTATGTAAGACCATAGGAGAAATATGATGGATCTGTAGATTTATCTATTCTTAAACTGGATTTAAATCGAGAGAAGGTTTCAATATGCCTTTGCTGTATGGGTGATGTATTCCACAATTTGATAGCGGATGGTATAAACGAGGATTCAGGTAACTTACTACTAATAAAGGCATAGTTATATTGTGAGCGGTTCTGGTTGTATGTTACGTTTGTCCCGACAGAGTGAGGTACTAGATCAGGGGCAGTGTGTGGGTAATGACAGTGTAGGGATAGTGGGTGTGTGGGTAATGACAGTGTAGGGATAGTGGGTGTGTGGGTGATGAGTGTGTAGGGGTAGTGGGTGGGTGGGTGATGAGTGTGTAGGGGTAGCGGGTGTGGGGGTAATGACAGTGTAGGGGTAGTGGGTGTGTGGGTAATGACAGTGTAGGGGTAGTGGGTGTGTGGGTGATGAGTGTGTAGGGGTAGTGGGTGTGTGGGTGATGACAGTGTAGGGGTAGTGGGTGTGTGGGTAATGACAGTGTAGGGGTAGTGGGTGTGTGGGTGATTAGTGTGTAGGGGTAGCGGGTGTGTGGGTAATGGCAGTGTAGTGGTAGTGTGTGTGTGGGTAATGAGAGTGTAGGGGTAGTGTGTGCGTGGGTAATGACAGTGTAAGGGTAGTGGGTGTGTGGGTAATGACAGTGTAGGGGTAGTGGGTGTGTGGGTGATGGCAGTGTAGGGGTAGTGGGTGTGTGGGTGATGAGTGTGTAGGGGTAGCGGGTGTGTGGGTGATGGCAGTGTGGGGAAGTGGCTGTGTGGGTAATGACAGTGTAGGGAAGTGGCTGTGTGGGTAATGACAGTGTAGGGAAGTGGCTGTGTGGGTAATGACAGTGTAGGGAAGTGGCTGTGTGGGTAATGACAGTGTAGGGGTAGCGGGTGTGTGAATGATGAGAGTGTAGGGTAGTGGGTGTGTGGGTAATGAAGGTGTAGGGGTAGTGGGTGTGTGGGTAATGACAGTGTAGGGAAGTAGCTGTGTGGGTGATGAGGGTGTAGGGAAGTGGGTGTGTGGGTGATGGCAGTGTAGGGGTAGTTGGTGTGTGGGTAATGAGGGTGTAGGGGTAGCGGGTGTGTAGGTGATGGCAGTGTGGGGAAGTGGCTGTGTGGGTAATGACAGTGTAGGGAAGTGGCTGTGTGGGTAATGACAGTGTAGGGGTAGCGGGTGTGTGAATGATGAGAGTGTAGGGTAGTGGGTGTGTGGGTAATGAAGGTGTAGGGGTAGTGGGTGTGTGGGTAATGACAGTGTAGGGAAGTGGCTGTGTGGGTAATGACAGTGTAGGGGTAGCGGGTGTGTGAATGATGAGAGTGTAGGGTAGTGGGTGTGTGGGTAATGAAGGTGTAGGGGTAGTGGGTGTGTGGGTAATGACAGTGTAGGGAAGTAGCTGTGTGGGTAATGACAGTGTAGGGAAGTGGCTGTGTGGGTGATGACAGTGTAGGGAAGTAGCTGTGTGGGTAATGACAGTGTAGGGAAGTGGGTGTGTGGGTGATGAGTGTGTAGGGGTAGCGGGTGTGTGAATGATGAGAGTGTAGGGAAGTGGGTGTGTGGGTAATGACAGTGTAGGGGTAGTGGGTGTGTGGGTAATGACAGTGTAGGGAAGTAGCTGTGTGGGTAATGAGAGTGTAGGGAAGTGGCTGTGTGGGTGATGAGGGTGTAGGGGTAGCGGGTGTGTGGGTAATGAGGGTGTAGGGGTAGCGGGTGTGTCGGTAATGAGTGTGTATGGGTAGCGGGTGTGTGGGTGATTAGTGTGTAGGGAAGTGGATGTGTGGGTGATGAGGGTGTAGGGAAGTGGGTGTGTGGGTGATGGCAGTGTAGGGGTAGTTGGTGTGTGGGTAATGAGGGTGTAGGGGTAGCGGGTGTGTGGGTAATGACAGTGTAGGGAAGTGGCTGTGTGGGTAACGAAAGTGTAGGGGTAGTGGGTGTGTGGGTGATGAGTGTGTAGGGGTAGCGGGTGTGTGGGTGATGGCAGTGTGGGGAAGTGGCTGTGTGGGTAATGACAGTGTAGGGAAGTGGCTGTGTGGGTAATGACAGTGTAGGGAAGTGGCTGTGTGGGTAATGACAGTGTAGGGAAGTGGCTGTGTGGGTAATGACAGTGTAGGGGTAGCGGGTGTGTGAATGATGAGAGTGTAGGGTAGTGGGTGTGTGGGTAATGAAGGTGTAGGGGTAGTGGGTGTGTGGGTAATGACAGTGTAGGGAAGTAGCTGTGTGGGTAATGACAGTGTAGGGAAGTGGCTGTGTGGGTGATGACAGTGTAGGGAAGTAGCTGTGTGGGTAATGACAGTGTAGGGAAGTGGGTGTGTGGGTGATGAGTGTGTAGGGGTAGTGGGTGTGTAGGTGATGGCAGTGTGGGGAAGTGGCTGTGTGGGTAATGAGAGTGTAGGGAAGTGGCTGTGTGGGTAATGACAGTGTAGGGGTAGTGGGTGTGTGGGTAATGACAGTGTAGGGAAGTAGCTGTGTGGGTAATGAGAGTGTAGGGAAGTGGCTGTGTGGGTGATGAGGGTGTAGGGGTAGCGGGTGTGTGGGTAATGAGGGTGTAGGGGTAGCGGGTGTGTCGGTAATGAGTGTGTATGGGTAGCGGGTGTGTGGGTGATTAGTGTGTAGGGAAGTGGATGTGTGGGTGATGAGGGTGTAGGGAAGTGGGTGTGTGGGTGATGGCAGTGTAGGGGTAGTTGGTGTGTGGGTAATGAGGGTGTAGGGGTAGCGGGTGTGTGGGTAATGACAGTGTAGGGAAGTGGCTGTGTGGGTAACGAAAGTGTAGGGAAGTGGGTGTGTGGGTGATGAGGGTGTAGGGGTAGTGGGTGTGGGTGTGGGTGTAATGAGAGTGTAAAGGTAGTGGATATGTGGGTAATGAGAGTGTAGAGTTGTGGGCGTGTGGGTAATGAGAGTGTAGGGGTGATGGGTGTGGGGGTAATGAGGGTGTAGGGGTAGTGGGTGTGGGGAGGGTGGGTATTGAGAGTGTAGAGTTGTCGGGGTGTGAGTAATGAGAGTGTAGGCGTAATGGGTGTACCTGCCAATGCTTACATGCTTTTAAGCAAGGCTCCTTTGTCTTTGAACATGCATTAACTGACCGAATCGTTCGTTTCACACCAATTGGCAATGTCAGAACTATATTTACCCATTATCATTTACGTTGATGATAGAACAATTTTACGAAACAAGTGGGATTCGAACTGACACTGCAACATAGAATATATAATGTGGAATAAACAATTACATATTTACTGTCAAGATTATTAGTAAATCCGCTTGTGAACGGGGCTATGTGTGATTTTTTCTGAATGTTTTTACAATGAACGTACGGGAGATTTGGTAGTTCTCCGATATAATTACTGTGTTCTGGGTCATGTACTTGATCTTCTTCATGTTTATTCAGAACTGGGCAATTAATAATTAAGTGATTGATAAAGTGGTTGTGTTGATGCTCTGTGAATTGTATACGTTCCCCGGCACGTGCATTTCATAACCAGAGTCGCCAAAAAGCGAGGTGCACGCGCAGAGAGTTCAGGGAACATATTTCACGTGCATCACGCAGGACTGACTCACGCAGTGTCCTGGGAAGCACAAATGTCCTGAATATCTATTTAAATGCAGTTAGGCTCGGACACATTCTATCCAAGGGGAGGAGACAGGTAGGGCTTTTTGTTGAAAACGTTATGGGGGAGGATCAATAATTTGTTTCTCACCAAGAAAACAAACAAAATGTTGTTTTAGAAGTTACGGCTCTTTGAAAGTTGATAACACGCATGTAATGTGTTTTTACTGGCAATGTTCAGTGTACATGTAGATGTCATTGATTTTACAGTCGCTTCGACTAATAAATCAGGCGACAGCTTTGTCCAATACATACGAATTGTACTGGTTTCTTTGAGACTTGACGCGCTATCCGTTCAGCATTATGATGCATGGAGGCGGTCATGTAGTTTGTGTTGTATTTATACTTTACAATCTACAATGTGATGTAATTTCCATTTGTATATAAATGTGAAACTGACAAACGTAAAGCGAGCACCACTGCACACATCTATCCAATGGCTGTAGGTATACTTCGTGTACATTACGGCTGATTTCACCAGGGATCATCTACAGGTAAAGCAAACGACAAAGAAAGCCTTCCAGAAATCTATATAACTGGCAACTCGTAAATCTATGTATGTGTTGGATAGGTAGTATTACCTGTAGGTATTGAAACCGTTTGAAAATTTAAGAACATGTATCGATTATCAAAGTATTATTCTACTCATTTGTTTAACTTGTGTAGTAGCGGGTATAGGGAAGATGTTGGTTGGGCACACACAACACGAAGCTACTTGTAGGTTCAGATGACAACCATGTTTATTCAAAGTGCATGATATTAATTAATAAGCCCAGAAAATGTGATAATAACGTAAATCTTTTGTCAAAAAAGCATAATGTAGCTTTCGTATAGATTACACACAATTACATGACTTCGTATTATTAGCTAGCACATTAGCACTAGCATGAATAAATATTTCAATATAAATAGCAGGTTGTAAACTATTTCTGAATACTATGTGAATTCACAACATTAGTTTAGAAGGATAACTATATACTAGTTATTAGTTTGACCAAAAGGTATATATATATATATATATAAGCATGAAGATACATATAAATCAATTCCATGATTACACATAAGTATCTCAATACCAAGTAGATACAAATAGTAGCCATGATGTATGAATAGTTATAATTTATGGTTCACGTCAACAAGTCTTTCCATAAAGAAATATTAATGAATATAAATAATAAAATATGTAACGATACATATAAACAAATATATTCCCCACTTTCCACCGTGTGGCAATGAGCTCACTAGGTGCGCATGCGCAGTCAAGTTCAGGGGTAAAGGTCACATGACGTCATTCTACAAAGGTTGAAATAAGACCTTGACAATACTAATAATGGTCATATAGAATAAGTAATAATAAAAACAACAGATGTCCCATACATACGTTCTTATTCCATACCGCATTCATACAGTTATAGGTTTAGGAAATGTTTAAATATTAATTCAGTTTAGTTAATTATACTGGTATTACTGTATTTAACTAGATACAATACTGTATTGATGCAAAACGATACAGTTTAGATTTAAATGGATCAAATAATTCCGCAAACAAACAACTGTACTGGTGTTTGAAATACGTACTTTACTTTAACCACCAGTTAAAGGGGCACTGATCTAAAGCAATTCCCCTGGACTGGTTGTTGCCTTTGTTATTGTTTTTTCCCGTGAGTACCCGGATGATATAGCAGAAACCTAGACTAGTTCGCAACCTGTGCTGCGCAATTCGTAAGCGCATTTGTCACTTTTAGTGATAGTATAAGGGCGTATGGTCACATGGCAACAAAATGAAATACAGTTTTCGAAATGATAAGGAAATGTAGGTATCTTTGTGGTGACGAAGTTTTGATAAGTCACTTGCTTGGTAATTGTGCGATTTTCGTTTACACTATTTTGACTTACAACACAAAGTAAATAGTTCTCCTGAGCATTGCTTATTTTATCGTTTTTATATTTTTACAATCAAAATGTGCAAAATTTTCACTTATGTAATTTATTACACCCCTGAATATTCAGCTATTTTACTAATTGACTGAAAAATATGTCCATCTGTATTATTATGACAACGAATTCAAAACATTTTTATGTTTAATATCATCACCAAGAGACTGAAAATGTTACGATGAAAAGTACATTTCTATATTGTTTGGCTTCTAATCCTACATAATAATCTATTGTGATGTTTTTAGGCCCTATTGATCGTCTTAATCAATTTTGGTCAATCTGTTAAAGAAATGGACAGATTTTTCAGTCAAAATGACTAAAATATTTACACGTTTTATAACTGAGAGAACACATTTTACGAATTGACTGTAATATACAAAGGAAAACACTTGTGAAAACAACGTCTATCGCGCATCGAAGAATTTACAAGACGTAGAGGAACAAGAATGAATCTGTCCAATGCTACTGCAAATGAAGGAAAACAAAATGCGAATATCATAATTACAACCTACCAAATGTATGTGTATAATTTTAGGCAGCTTCCTTGTTCGAGTAATGTATCCGTGAATATCCACACAAAGGAACAATATCCCAAACGTCTGCAGCTGTACAAAGAAACGTATTCTATGTCACGTGTCTCTGTAACAATCAAATATTTTAAAATGTATATATCGTTTCGGGATATTATAACCCGTGTTCGTTTCTCAACTGATCACTTAGATTGTTTCAGGTGTTTCACATAGGTGACAAGTCTCAAAGGTTGGCTGAGAAAGCCCACGTGACAACTATTTTCATAACGTCCACGGTTCCTAAAAAAATCCATTGAGTTAGATAGCAATGAGCAATTAATCAACGTATTATCGGTTAACCCCTATGAACAAAGTATGTTGTTTTTACATCGGCACTTCACGCAAGGATGTGAGTGTCTTCCCTTTGTTTTAGTAAACCTAGACATGTAATTAACATCTGATTAATCTATCTCTACATCTTACCGATATTGTATATATTTTCATGTTCATGTATGGAACAGTTCTACTATACTCACACGCAAAAGAAACGCAAGTCGAATATGCAGTATACATGTTATTTATTTTCAACAGTAAAGACAAGAAATACTAATAGGGCAAGATTGACAAATTTGACTGAAGACAGTTTAATGACTTAAAAGGCAGATGACATAATTGGGTTTTTTCGAATGTTAAGGGTTTACACAGTTTCGGGTCAATACCCAAAATGTCAGTCAATACCTGGTGTGACCACCATTAGCATTGATCACTGCCACACATCTCCTGTACATTGAGTGGATCAGACGATTTGTGAAGGCCCTAGGGATCCTCATGCACACATCCAGAGCAGTTGTGCGTAGTTCATCGGCAGTTGTAGAACACGGATGTTGTGTTGTTGCAGAAAGGCCATGGTAGCTCTGGCAACTTGGGGACGAGCGTTGTCCTGCTGGAAAATGTGTTGTTGATGTTGTGCAAAAAATGGAACAACGTGGGGTCTGATCACTTGGTCGATATACCGCTGAGCAGTGTCCCCGACCGTGACCAACATTCAGAAAGCACATGGGTCCAAGTCTCGCATTAAATCCATGCCCATATCATGACGCTAGGTCCACCCAATGGATACCTTTCCACAACGTACGTTTCTGTCAGCGAAACGATCACCTCGACGCCGCCAAATTCTGACTCTTCCGTCTGCATGGGAGACACAAAAGCGACTTTCATCAGAGAAGATGACACGCCTCCACTCACAATGACGCCGATTGCGATGACCCTGTGCCCACTGAAGTCGTGCTTGTCGATGCTGTGGTTGGAGAATAGGACGACGTGCTGGTCGGCGACATCTGAGGTTGTTGGAACGGAACTAATGTGTCGATTATGTGTTCCTAGATGGTAGTCATAATATGTGAATACATTTGATTCATGTCAACATTTCTTTCCGTAAAGAAATATAACCAATATAAATGATAAAATATGTAGCGATCGATATATACAAATATATTCCCCACTTTCCACCGTGTGGCAATGAGCTCACAAGGTGCACATGCGCAGTCAAGTTCAAGGGTAAAGGTCACGTCATTCTTTCAAAGTTGAAATAATACCTTGACAATACTAATAATGACCATGCAAAATAAGTTATAATAAAAACAGATGTCCCCTGCATAGGTCCCTATTCCATACAGTTAGGAAATGTTTAAATATTGATTTAATTTAGTTAAGTTTATACTGGTATTATTTAACTAGAAAACATACTATATGATAGATTATAGATTTAAATTACTTAAAATTCACAAACAACCAACTGCACTGATGGTTGAAATATACTGAGAGGCACAAATAACGCATACTCAAATTTAAGTGTCAATTTTTTACTGAAATGAAATATACAAATGACAATCAATACAAATGACTAATTAAAGATTACACTGATGAATTTCATGAACAGTTACTGTGTGACAATGAATTAACGTCTATGAAATTGACGTCAAAGGCGAGTGGTGTTAATAACGAGTGTGTCCTTGTGCAGCAATGCACGCTTGAAGCCTGAGAGACAGTCGATGAATTGCAGCCTGAGGAATACGTCTCCAATGGTGCAGGAGAGCTTGAGTCAGTTCTGGAACCATCTGTGGAGGATTTTGTTGACGTCTGGCACGGCGGCCAAGTTCATCCCACAAATGTTCTATAGGGTTCAAATCTGGGGACCTTGAAGGCCACTTCAACACATTAACGTTGTTCTGTTGCAAGAAGGCATTTGTTATCCTGGCAGTGTGAGGCCTTGCATTGTCATGTTGAAAGACATGGCGACGTAAACCACGTTGAGTCAGTAATGGCAGCAGAACAGGCTGTAGAACGTTGTCGATGTAACGTCTGGCATTAAGGTTCCCCTGAATAACAAGATCCGAGCGGAAATTTGCATTGATTGTTCCCCAAACCATAATACCTCCACCTTCAAACCGATCACGTTCAATAACACATGGTTGTGTAAATCGTTCATGTTGGCGTCGGTATACACGTAAACGTCCATCAGGGTAGCTGACTGTGAAACGTGATTCATCAGAAAAAAAACAACTTTTCTCCAATCTCTACTACCGAGATTACCTCCACCAGCTGCCCATCGCTGCCGTGCTAGGCTGTGTGCCTGAGTCAAGATTTGTCCACACCTCAAATTCCTGGCAGCAAGACGACGACGCACTGTACGGTCACTGATGTGTCTTCCACGGAGACCAATGGTTGCATTTGCCATTGACCTGGCAGACGTGAAGCGATTTCTGAGGTGGCTGTTAACGATTTGACGATCTTGTCTATGTGACGTCACAGGCGGTGCACCTGGTCGAGGACGGTCCCTTACGCTGCCTGTGGTTCCCAACCTCTCATGTAATCTCGATATTGTCGTTTGATGGCAATGGAAATGAGCAGCAACTTGTTCTTAGGTACGACCAGCATTTAACATCCCCATTGCTTCATTACGCTGATCTTGCGTTAACCGTGGCATTGTGTAGGCAAATGATGGCAAAATGCCATGGTGTGCATTTATAGGGCCTATCTTTTGAGGTTTGCACGTGCATCATGCCTTTCACAAAATGTGCATCGATAGCAGCATTCCTAGGGGTGTGTTGCGTTTTGGTGATTGGCTTCGTTTCCAGAAACAGTTTTTGTTTGCAACCCATATGACATGTTTACAGTTATAACCAACAATGGACAGTGTCAACAAGGTAAAATGTAAACGGACCTCATATGTTCTTAAAAAATTATATCTTAAAATTGAGTATGCGTTTCTAATGCCTCTCTGTATACATACTTTACTTTAACCACCAGTTATAAGTTTAATTATACACCGATGCATTAATCTAACACATCTTAAGAAATATAATACATATACAATATATGAAATACACAAATCAAATAAACTAAACTGGATAATGAAATCCTCAAAACACAATCACTGACTTCCAAGAATACATACAATATTCCAAATCCAAAATCAGCAAGGGGCCGATTTAAAAAAGAAAATGATCAATTAATGTGACCTCCTGAAACACATGTGTAAGACTGCCAACGAGATATGCCAGACAGAAGTTCTCTTACACTAAATACACAATAGATAGTAAGCTGACCGGGGAAACTAAAGCAGAAAGACAGAAGACAGTTGTGCAGAGTGCAAGCGCGTGGGTCAGAACCTGGCGTGACCCAGTCAGGTGGCTAGTGTTAAGTGCAGGGTGCAGGGCTATAGGCTTATTGTTTTGGGGGGTTGTATAACTCAAAGGGTTTGTAGTGTACTGTATGTAAAGTTAAAAGCTGAAATGAAACATCTAAAATATCTAACTAATATATACTCTTCAAAAGAAGACACTTGACACTGACTTTCAAAATGTAATATAATGCGAGTGTTTCAAAATAGGACACAGAAACCATAATTGAAACACTGTTTGAAGATCAATGTACACAATGTTCAAAACATTAATCGTGTCACCTAGACGGACACACGTACACGATGCAGTTAATGTCACAGGGGTACAGAAAATGTCAGTATCGGTTGTGCCCACCACGTGCAACAATCACCGCTTGACACCGACGACCCATAGATGCAATCAAGTTGTCAATAACACGCTGTTGGATGTGCTGCCATTCATGCTGAAGTGCATCAAGAAGCGCCGGAAGTGTTTGGGGCGGTGGATTCCTTCTGCGAACGCGTCAATCCAACTCGTCCCACAGATGCTCAATCGGGGACAAATCTGGTGACCGGGCTGGCCAAGGTAATGTCTGGATGTTGTTGTGCTGTAAGAAGTCCTGACAAACACGTGCAATATGCGGTCGAGCGTTGTCCTGCTGGAACTGTCCGCAATGAACGTTGACGTGAGGAAGAACGTAAGGCTGTAGGATCAAGTCTCTAACGCACACCTGTCAATGCACCTGCCACATGCACGAGAGGCGTCCTACCACCGTGATGAATTCCAGCCCATACCATGACACTCCCGCCGACAAATGGGACAACCTGCTGCACACAGTTGGGGGCGTAACGTTCACCCCGACGTCTGTAGACACGTGCGCGCCCATCAGCACGTGTGAGTAGGAAACGGGACTCGTCAGTAAACAGTACATTTCTCCACCTTGCACGTGCCCATCTAACCCTCTGTTGGCACCAAAGCAGACGGTCCGCCAAATGACGTGTTGTCAATACATGACGTCGAACAGGTCCTCGTGCAAAAAGTCCAGCCTCCCTCAGTCTGTTGCGTACCGTTTGATCTGATATTCTGCGTACCCCAGGGATCTGTGCGGTTGTAGACGTGGCTGTGGTAGTGCGGTCTCGGAGGTGTCGCAGCCGGATGTATCGATCTTGTGCTTGGGTTGTCACCCTTGGTCTGTCGTCAACTCTGTTGGTGTTGTTGTATCGGGTCCACAGTGCGGAGATTGTCTGTCTGGATACGCCAAAGTGCCTGGCCACTTCTTGCTGAGTTGCTCCAGCTTGTAATCTCCCAATGGCGTTGTTCCGTTGAGCTGCATTCAGTCTTGGCATTCTGTCCCCGCCTCTACTGCCGTTATAAGGACTGTATGAACAGCCGTTGATGTGGATTTTTATACCCACTCAGCAGGGGGGCCTGCATGCCTAAATGTAGGATCCTGTGCTGCACGTTTTTTTACAGGCGGTTGCGTTTGGATGAAGCTGTAAAATTGATCCCCAAACGCCACGTTTATGTGCTTTGCATGTGTTTTCGCGAATTATAGACACATCATCTTTCTGTTTGACTTATTTAGTTCTCATTTAATGTAATTATTTTAGATATTTGGCAAAAAGTGGTTTTACATCTATGTCAAGTTTCTTTTTTTCAAGAGTATATATGAATACGTAAAACTTGACTTGGCCACACTTGAATAAAGAGAATGTGTGATGTGTAAGTGTAATATGATAATTACATATCCGGAAATTCGTTTATCCGGGCGATTCTTTGAAAAGTGCAAGTGTCCGGATAAGTGGGGTTCGACTGTACAAATGAATCTCGTTCCTCTGGAGTTTGTTTTGAGGTTTCACAGTTTTACATCACAACGTCACGAAGGATGTTCACCTGAGTGGCGTCGATAGCCTCCGGTGTCTGGTAGTCGAGCGTCTGCCCGGGAAGCGGAGGGTCGGGGACTCGATCACCGGCCGCGTCATACTAATGGACGTTTAACGATGGTACGTTTTGTTTCCCTGGCGCTCGACTATTAGGGGATAAAACAATGACTAGTCGGCTCGGAGGTGGTATGCTGTGTCTGAGTGGGGTATTCATGTTAAACTGCGTATTTTCAGTGGGCTTATAGCATTGTAAACTCGGCATTAGTTGTTCAGTCGCATTTCATTCACAGCCACCTTGCTAACATAACGAGTTACTGCCCTGTATAACACGATATGCATGTAGTAATGCTAACAGTCCAGTTTGGAACGACAGCAGAATTTGGCATAAAATTGGAAATTTTCATCCATGTGAAGATAAATTTGTACTGAGAAACAGATGAGGTTACGTTGAACCCTTAACACGGAACACAGTGGGCATGAAAAAACGACACAATTCTATTTTCTTTTCAAATAAAAAATATAAATCTGGACATTATTTAGGGATTGCTAATTTACTATAGGGAGCGGAATCATTAAAAAATATTTTATGTAATTGGGAGGCCGTGAATTTTTTTTATATAAAATAGGGGGGTGCAAAATAATGATACAGTCCTAAAACCAATCTCAACACGCCCCACCTTCCATAATTAATGACCAGTCGCTAAAAGAACCGATCTCCTGATGACATCCCGTGGATATAGCGGGTAATGAGGCGATATTATACGTCATAGTGTCAGCAATATATATACATTGATGTACTTGAATTTTGAATTGTTTGCCTGTGGATGGTTTAAACGCTCACAGTTACAGGGTGAATTTAGTTAGGGCACTGCACCTTGCGAACTGTGTTAAACTGTAGTTCCACGCGTATCAAATTGTATCTAATGACATATATCAAACAACAGGCAACTCTGTGGATAGTTGATGACATATTATGACATAATTGTCCAGTCGGCCCGAAACTCATAAATCTGCCACAGATGTCTCCTAGGCGGCATGGATGAAGGGGGCTTAAACTAGTCACGTGTTAAACGGCAGTCATGATTCCAAATACAGTTATATCGCCAGGGGTAGTCTCTGCACATTGTATTTGATAGGGAAAGTGGGAGGGGCAGCAGTAGAGTCTCTGTGTGTGTGTGTGGGGGGGGGGGGGGGGGGGGGGGGGGAATGAAAGTGAAAGTTGCAGCACTAATTAAGTCAGACTGTCGCCTCCCTGCCTTAGGCAAAATGGATGTAGACGTGTACACACTACGTACGTACTACGCACACTTGCCTCCAGACATGTTCCATGAAAATACTGTCTTTTGTTTCACAATCCCTCCATTGTTATGAGTTTATTTCCATCATGGTCGGTGACGATATCGAAACTAATAACATACATTCTCGTTTGAGCAAGGATCTGTGTAGTAAAAGATGAGAGTTTATTTAGACAATTAGAAACGTATCGCTGTAGTGTTGCAAGCATATCACTAAATGTGTTGTTAGTAATAATTGAACCAGAGACCATAAAATAAAGTGTCAGCCAATTTTCTCTCATCAGAAACTGATATCAATTCGAGTAATATCTAGGATATCCATGCATATGAAACTCAGAAATAACTTTATGTATGTTTCTTGATAGAACAATACGTATTGGGTATATGCATTACTGTATAATATAATATACTGCAAACTTTTTAACACATCACATCTGACCAGAAGAACTTAGTTTCAATACGACGCACAGTCCCAGTTTATAAATGTGTCGAAGAAGTTCATTCTCATAATAATGCACTCAATGATTTTACGCTCAAAAACATTCAAAACAATTGAATACAATGCAATGTTATTTTCCGGCGAAGATCTGAAGTTTAACTGCCACAGAATTGACTTCCTTCTGCATGTCTGCACGTGGGAAAATGGGCGTGGCATGTTTTAACGGAGCGGAGGCCGAATACGTGGTACATGACTGAGATAGGTTCTTACACATGTTAATTTATACATACTGTCAAGACGACAGTGAAAATTTCACACGATTTAAGATTTTAGATTTTTTTAGTGTCATTCTCAAATGTCCAGTCGTGCTATTTTGATAAGAGTTTTGCGTCAAAGTGACCTACTACATGTATGAATATGAACTTTGAACCCATGTCATTCATTTGTTTATGATGATAAAATAGTGCGCCG
This sequence comes from Haliotis cracherodii, assembly GCF_022045235.1. Lineage (NCBI taxonomy): Eukaryota > Metazoa > Mollusca > Gastropoda > Lepetellida > Haliotidae > Haliotis > Haliotis cracherodii. The sequence continues at coordinate 5,515,543 of NW_027266277.1, forward strand.
ATCAGAATAAAATATGGATGATGTCATTTGGTCACGCTTCATTATCACAACACATTGCATTGTTTGTGTGTGGAACAACTGACACTATTAGATAATTCTAAATGAACAGCCTACTTCTCATGCGTGTCAGTGACGCCACTTGCTGCGCTAATATGAAAGCTTAGTTGCGATTCGTTGAAAATACCGGAAGTACAGGTGCCCGATGAGAACCGACCAATCAAAACAACTGTCTGATGGTGTATCAGTCGGCGTATGAATACCTCCGCAGGTCACATAAGGCATAGATCCTCTCTCTACGTGGTTGGTAAGTGTGGCATCAGTCTGTAAGAATTCCTCGCGAAATGGTTTTCTGAGGCTTCAAGTAATTATCTCATTTGGTAATTTCAGATTAAAACGCAGCCACATTGGAGCCAGACGAAGGTTACCCTAAACACTAGGACGGATAAACGGACGCAGTACGGTAAGAAAGCTCTAACAAATGCGACACGTCGACCCGTCTGTCAAGATGGGTGCAAAGTGTTTACGTGGACAAGGACATCGGACACATTTTGCCATATTTTCACTAATCCACCAAAATATCAAGCAGCCTGTCTCTTATTTACAGTCAGATCGTATTTATGGTTGAACTACAGTGCTGTTTGATAGCAATGCGGTTCAATTATTCATGAGTTTGTTTCGTGGGCATACGTGTCAGGTACGGGGGTATATCAATATAGGCTAAGCTTTGGTTGGAAAAGCCGGTAGGTGATGGTATGCGTGTACTCAAGCTAAAGCTTTTCAGTCCACAACTCTATATACTTAAAACAGAACTGACATTTTCATACCTTGTTACAACATATGTTGGGTTTAATTTTTTACCCGTTCTGCACCGAAACTACAGGTTGACGAATGGCTTGTAATGCATACTGATACACATCATTCTTTGGTTATCGGTCCCTGTCGTTCACTTGTTGAACTCCAGATCACGTGAATCCCACAGAACATGTCATAGTAAATCAGATTCCTGATAGTATAGGTTACACTAATTTTACTAGAGGAATGTAAAATTTGAGGGAAAGGTGTACTTTAGCGTTCAATATTTGTTAGTGATCTTTATGCTTACCAGATTTTGTTTTATCGAACTGAAAAGTATGTCGTGTGAACACATACTTTTTAAGTATGGATATCAAAATCAAAGATACTCAAATGCCTATTGACAGCACAAGGAATATATTGTACCAAGTCTTTTAAGGCAGTGGCATGCATATGTAACTTCAACACGTACAAGGGAAATGTCAAGCCCAAAGACATCTTTCTGGTGTATCGACCAATCATTTGTATAAAATCATTCTTTAAAGTAGTTTTAACTACAATTTATCAGGGAAATACTGAAACTAATTTGTTCCAGTCAACATGGGAAATAACATGTAGTGGGCAAGTTACCCGGAGTTTGACCAGAATTATTTAATTTCTTCTCCAATCCTGTATGCTTGTGGCCTTACATATTAGCAGCCAAGACATTTACCTGAAAGTTGTTAGTCTGAATAGTGATTAAAATATATGGACACCTATGTTATTACAGCTTTGCAGGGGTGACATGCATTGCAGAACCTGACCAATGAACAAAAACAGACTTCAATAGTTTTACGTGTTTGTATTAATTGAACTGATAAAATACCCATGAATTTAAGAAATTACAGGTTTTAAAGAACAAACTTTTGGATATTTTAAACTACAGCTAGTGTTGGGTCTAGATAAATCCATGATAATTCATCTGAGTGCATCTGTAATGTGTCCATGTTTGTCTGTTTTCCCAAAAATATTAGCATTTTCATAATATTACTATTTATCACATTTCAACGTTCTTTTATTCTCATATTTTTATTATCGTATTGGTCTAATGCCAATTGTTTGCTGTCATTGAGCATCAAACAGACAAAGATGTTTACTTTGATATGTTGTCATTTGGTTGAGCCATTGTTTTGTACTTGCAGCAAGTACTGTACGACTCGGCTCTGTCTACTGACTACTGAGTATAGAACATGGCAACGAACTCTGAGGCGGTGCCGAATGTGGAGGATGAGGCCTTTGAGCCTCCAACTTACGATGAGGCCTTCCCAGCCCTCAAGGCGGAAGTGCGTGAACCAACTCCTATCACTGATGACTTTACATGGCAGCCCAAGTTTCTGAACCGATCTAAATGTACTCAGGTGGGTGACGTTTTCCAATAGCTTGTTACTCAATAAGGCACCAATCATTGACACACTGGGAAAATATCAGTCATTAGTTGGAGTGAATGTAACCATTGGTAATACTCAAGTCAAACTTTTCTTCGAGAGAATGGAAACATTTACCACTATTTCTGAGGCATTCCTGTTTTTCGTAGACTTCAAACAAAAAGCTGATAAACATGATAAGGTATTCAAAATAAGTAAACTCCTTTTTGAAGGAGCAAGTCTTTTTTCATTGATGTTCAGGGATGTGCCACTTTTTGACAAATGTCTTCAACATGTGTTTGATTACCACCTAGCAGGGAATGTGTGATGTGTTGTGCAGGTCTTCACAGTACCCCTAGAAGAAAGAAGGTTCAAGGAGATGAAGGAGACTCAGTTTGGAGAAGAGAGTGAACAAGCCAAGATCTGCAAGGAAATCATGAATAAAACTGGTAAGGACATTCTGTTGTAGATTAAAACATGCTTTAGGATGCTCATTGAAATGGATATTTTTTTACACAATTATGGAATATATAAGCTTTACCCTGCTTTCTAGTTGGAGACAGAATGTGACCTAATAAAGCTTTATTTCAGATGTCTCAATTGAAATCAGCTTGGCCAAGGACCAAAGTTTGACAGTAGTGATTCATGGCAAGGCACAGGATGTGATCAAGGCAAGGCGTGAAGTTCTTACAAGGCTGCAGACTCAGGTGGGATATACAATGATGCCCAAGCATTCAACAACACAAGAATTAGTATGTGCGGCCACGCACACATGCATGCACAAGGCTATATAGCTGCAATAGTTTGAAAGCAATGTTGGGTCCCACCTTGTCACGCTTGATTTGTCCACTGTTGACTTGTTTGTTGAATTTCCTATCATTGTACTTCTTATTTTCAGGCCAACATTCAAATCAAGATTCCCCGTGAACACCACCGATTCCTCTTGGGCAAGAGTGGCAAGAAACTGCAAGACCTTGAACTTGCAACAGCTACTAAGATCTACCTGCCTCGTGCTGACGAGAACTCGGACATCGTTCGTATTGTTGGAACTAAGGATGGTATCGACAAGGCCCGACATGAGATTCAGATCATTTCCGACGAACAGGTGAGATTCTAGCTTTGTGCTTCACTATACATTGCAGGTGATGCTAGCACTATAATTGATCATCAAACCTCGCTTCACATCAGATGTAGCCAAGTGTATGAAGTAGACTTGCCAGGTGTAGTGATGTTACAATTGTGACGTTGGCCACCCTTGAGTCTGTGGGAGTCGGGGCGGGTGTCCAGACATGTCCTTGCTCCTTGTAGTGGTCATCTTCCAGAGGCAAGAGAGTTAACTGACTTTAAAAGTCCAGTTTCCACCCTTGCCGAACTAGGCTGGAATTACTGGGCTCAATCGTAGCGCCACCAGTGGCTATTAACAGTTATGTCCCTTTTAAGCCTGTCCTATGGACCAATCAGATTCCATCGCTTAAGTTTGCTTCACACAAAATGTTGGCGCCCAGTCAGGACGATCTGATAGATAATCAAGATCTATATTGTGATAAAACGGGTCTTACATCGCGAAATGCATCAAATCACGAAAGCATGAAAAGATTCGGAAAATATCTGCTGACAGCAGGTTGACGGTGCACATGCTTTGCAAATCCTGCAATCGATTGAAATCTGCATGACAGTTTACGAACCGGATTTCGATTTTGGTGCACAATTTTGATTGGACTATGCAAAGACTCGTTAGTCCAGCCAAAATGTAACTCCATAATACCAGCCTAGTTCGGCAAGGGTGGAAACTGGACTTAAGCAGTCAGTTAACTCTCTGCCACGGGAAGATGTGTGGTGGTGGACCCAGTAGTTTACTACTTGCTTATGTTGGCACCAGGAAGTAGGCACAGGTGATTTTATACTGATGGGGATTGTTTCTCACACTACTGATTTTCATTTCACGAATAAACTCATCCATGACAGAAGTAGTGATTTTTATTTTAAATTTTACTTTCAGGCTAAGCTGGCGTTCGAGCGTCTCCCAGTACCGAAGGTGTTCCATCCATTTGTTTGTGGCCCCAACAACTCGAATATCAAACAGTTGATGGAGGAGACTGGTGCAAAGATCAATGTGCCCCCACCCAGTGTGATGAAGGATGAGATCGTTGTGTCTGGAGAGAAGGAAGGGGTGATGAAGTGCAAGGCTACTATCATGCAGATCTGTGAGGAAAAGGTAGGCATCTCTTCACATTGTAGTACCCTTTTGTGCCAAACTCTACAAGGAAAAAGGAAGCCAGATAACAATTACAATGAATTTAGAATTGAATAAATGTACTATTTGAGAAACAGTTTAGTTATGTTATGGCAGGCCTCGAAGTAACTGTGGACTCCCTATTTTCAGCGTAGGAAATGTCAAACGGTATCAGTGGAGGTCCGCAAGTCTCAACACAAGTACATCATCGGACCCCGTGGTGCCGGCATAGCGGAGATCCTCGCTAACTGCGGGGTCTCTGTGGAAGTCCCTGCCCTCGACAGCTCCTCAGAGACCATCACACTGCGCGGCGAGCAGGACAAGCTCGGCCCCGCCCTCACTATGGTGTACTCCAAGGTAAGTGTATGGAATACCTAACAAGAATTAGTAACATGATTCAGTTTGGACTCCCTAGATAAATCCCTATGTGAACTGGGATGACAAATTACGGAGAAATAATAACTTTTGTTCAATATTGGGATTCAATGCAGAAAAGTAATCGAAACATTAAAACCTTTTTGTTTTTTGGTCCTGTTCTCCATGAAATGCAAGTTACCTCTCTAAAGCAAAAACATGAAATTTTACTTTAATACCATGGCAATTTTTTATTTCAAATTGGAAGTGTTACTGACATTTGCTTCAGCCTTGGGCTGAATACTGGCCTCTTAGCAAATCTAGATAAATTCCAATGGCTGTTAATGATGTATCAATTTATTCATAGCAATTATCAGTTATTGTATGTCGATTAATGATTTAGTGGATAATCACCTTTTATGAGTTAATTGCATGCCATCATAGCGGCATCCATCAAGATCAGGGTTAGAATTTCTTTTGCAACACATGCTTGTCGTAAGAGGCATTGAACAGGATTGGGTGTTCAGATTCGCTGACTTAATTCATGCATGTCATATTGAATCGATGTGCATGTCGTCAATCACTGGATTTGCAGGTCCAGACACGGTTATTTACAGACCATACAGCTGGAATATTGCTGAGTAATAAGTAATGTGTGAGGAAAGTTACCTCCCCTGGACTGTGTCCTAGTCCCATGCCACATGTTGGGATGGGATCTGCCACAGGCTAGGGAAAGTAATGGTGAAGTCGTGAGACCTAGTGACTTCAGATATGTCACTGGGTTCGAACTCCTTCATACAAGCATTGTAAGGGAAAATAGTGTCTGCAGGAAACATAACCTGACTTTGAATTATTTCTTTGTTCTTGATACTTATTTTATGTCAAATTCCTGAGATAAACAATGCAGTATGAAAAGTGGAATGGGTTATCTGCCTGTCATGTAGAGTGATTGTCCAGTGTTCAATGGTGTTTTGTTTTACAGGCTAACAGTGTCGTATTTGCCGATGTTGTCGCTCCATCTTGGCTCCATCGATTTATCATTGGTAAGAAGGGAGCTAACATCAGGAACATCACGGAGGAATACACAAAGGTACAAACATTTCTGCACTTTTTATCCAAACTCGCGTCACTATAGAGGTGAAGTAATCTTGAACACGGTTTGATCACTTACTTTATCAAAACTATTTTATATCACTGGATGTTTTTTTATTGACTCTTTACCATAACTAATAAACCATGGTAAAAAACAGGACAGTCTGAGAGCTGACAGACAGAAATGGTTGAAATAGATAACTTTTAGATTTCTTTTGTTCGTCAAAACAGCCCCAAAAGTCTTACCGCTGATGTTCTGCTTTGAATCAGCTAAAGTTGACGTAAATAATGTCAGTGATTCACACTGTTTCACATGGAGACTAACAGTTTAAAATTGAAGAAAGTGACGGGTAGAAAATTCAATAAACCTGGCTTCATGACTGCACATAGTTGCAGCATAACGCAGTTGATCAAATACTGTGATATGTCAGCTCAGTATGAATCATGGGAAATCATTTTCAATGACTTCATTCAAAGTTTGAGAAAGTTTATTTTCAAGAGCCATGGTAACGACAGTGATCACAAACAACCTGTTGAGGATGAACATGTGTAATTTGATTTGTTGCTGCAAATCATCATGTCACATCTGAGAAACAAGCCATGCAAAACGTTGTCCATTACTAACATTACTTGTGGTCAGCGATTCTCCATCACTAACCTATGTATCGGGTTTTAAGTTTCATATGATCTCCCAAAGTGTGACCCCCCTTATGTATTGAAAATGACCCCTTGTTTTTTATGTTGAAGGGGCCACTGGTCCAACTTGTTACATTTCCTGACAGAACAGTGTGTCAGATAACTCAAGAAGACAGGTGCCAGAACACACCAGTGTGTTATTGTCTCACATTCTGAACTATCAATAAAGTCCATCCACAGACAATCTCTGCTGTGTCATTATAACCAGCATCCTGAAAATGTACACAGCATCCACTTGGTCTTTGTTTGGGTGCCTGAATTTCACACCCAATGTATTGTCATATTTTCAGGTCCATATCGAATTCACGGATGGCCAGGACAAGATCACAGTTGAAGGACCACCTGAGGAGGTTGATTTGGCTGTCAAGGCCTTGGAGAGCGTCGTTAAAGATCTGGTCAGTGTGACAACTTAGTGTTACTGTTTTGGTCTGGGTTGTAGATCCTACAAACGGAGTGTTCCATGTGTACACTGGGTCTCCTGTCTTGTTCAAGAGCCATGTCAGATGTTGGCATGGTGTCTGTCATAGGCCAGGTATAACAAAAGAGAGAGGACGCCAGGCTTCAGTTAATGCTGTGGCCCTGATCCATCTCCCCTACACTTACTCTCAGTTCATTACAAGGGCTTGTGCACAGGTACTGTTATGCATCTCCCTACAGAATTCTTTGATTCAAATGTCACGCTGACTGAATCAGCAAGATGAAAGTTACGAGTGGAAGAGAAATTTGTTGCTTCCTACCAAACAAACAAAAATTAGGCACAACAGTGAATGTTTTTTGAAAAGTGTTTACCATTAAAAAGATTACATGGATTTGAACATCTGTTGTATAAGACTACAGTGATAGATTCATATGTACAGACTACAGAATCACTACGATGAAAGTTTTCTCTTGTTTCATCAATCCCTAATGGATATGTGAAAATAGTACACTGGTATGGTTGATAATGTAGTGCTTTGAACATTTAGTGTGCGGATTTGGCGCGTTATGAATTTGCACATTATTATTGTTAGTTGTAGAATGCTACAGCTATCATCAGCCTTTGTTTACCAACTTTCAGGTTGCTGTGAGTAGAGTTACCTCCCCTGGACTGTGTCCTAGTCCCATGCCACATGTTGGGATGGGATCTGCCACAGGCTAGGGAAAGTAATGGTGAAGTCGTGAGACCTGGTGACTTCAAATCTGTCACTGGGTTCGAACTCATTCATACAAATATAAAATGCATTAGAAATATAGCAATATTTATTGTTTTGACTTTATTGTATTTTAACATGCATAATTTGAGTCCTGCATTTTTTTCTGTGTACTTCAGAAAAGTCGGATGGATTTTGCAGAAGTTCTCATTGACCAACGTTTCCACAAGCATATCATCGGTAAAAATGGATCAAACAGTAAGTTTTTATAAATTATTTTGAAAATATTCCAGTGAATTTTCCAAATAAGTTTGTAAACTGTGTGCCATTCAGATTAAGAAATAATGCTGTCTTGTCAACTTCTAGTTACAAGAATCAAGAATGAAACTGGTGTGGCGATAAGGATCCCAAATGACAGCGAGCACAGCAAGGTGATTCGTATTGAGGGGGACCCAGCAGGTGTTGTTCAGGCCAAGAAAGAGCTCCAGGAGATGGCCCAGAGAATGGTGAGAGCAACCCTGTAACGTTATAGGAACTTAAGTTTTAAAGTTTTTCTGAGTTTGAAGTTGAATGATTTGATGTAACTAAAAACACCAGTTGAGCATTTTGAAGAATGTGAAAATTTGTGCCGATCACTGTGATATGAGATAGATGTGATTTGTCGTTTAATTAGAAATAGAAGTACAAGATAATTACATTTCAACAGGAAAATGAAAAAACCAAGGACATCATAATTGAACAACGTTTCCACAAGAGTATAATCGGAGCGAAGGGAGAGAAAATCCGGGAGATCCGAGACAGATTCAACCAAGTTCAGATCACCTTCCCTGACCCCGGCAAGAAGAGCGATGTTGTGACGCTCCGTGGCCCCAAGAATGATGTTGACAAGGCCTTCAAGTATATGCAGAAGATGCATGAGGAGTTGGTAGGCACAGCACCACTGATTGTCCCACAATTCTTGCAGCAGTTGTAGATATACACACATTAAGCTGGTTTCTAAGAAAACATGAAATAGCAGCCTTCTGTTCATGGTAGATTTACAGTCCGGGCACAAGTTACGCTTTTGTAATATCCTGGCCCTGTCTTGGAACTCCTTTCTTCTGAAAACTAAACTTCCCCGTTTGATTGTTTACAGCATTTTCTGTTATTAATGTTTCAGATTGAAAGTAATCATCAAGCTCAAGTTCATATCTTCAAAGGATTCCACAAGAACATTATTGGCAAAGGTGGTGCCAATATCAGGAAGGTGGGAATATTTTCCTTATGTTTTCATAAGTGCAAAACCGTTGAATCAGTTTGATAATCAATGTCAAGTTTCTTTATATTTTCTGAATATACGATCACAACAAACACTTACCATCACTATACTGTTGTATATGAGTATAGGGAACATTTATAGTTGAGTCTGGTGTGTATGTGATGATGGTTTTATTATTTACTTCAGATCCGAGATGAAACCGACACAAGGATTGATCTGCCAAGTGAAATCAGTGACTCTGATGTGATAACCATCACTGGAAAGAAAGCAAACGTTGAACAGGCCAAAGTTAAGATCGAGTTAATTCAGAAGGAACTGGTATGTTGATGTTGTCTCCTTTTTAGGTTTACTGTTGAATTGTTCCTCTCATGTTGACTTATGAATTAAAGGTATGAATCTGTTTCCACTTTATGTATCAATACACAAAACATGTGACATAATTTAGTTAGATTCACTATTATTCTAAATCCTGTAAATCTGGAAAGTTTTACACTATGAAGCTATTGCGAGTCGCTAACTAAAACCTTAACTGCACCTGGAAAGTGATGTGATTAATGCATGTCTATTTAAGGAAACACGGGATGTGAGGGATTATGTTTTTCATGTTACACTGACTGGTTTGACTGACAGTGGGTGGAAGTGAATAACTGCCTCCTTACATATTTGTTTGTTGTTGGTCTTAAATAACTGTGTGATGAAGCTATTTCGAATGTGTCACTCGCCTTTTCCACAGTACTTTCCTGTTTGCAAAACTTTCCAAATTATTAGGCTGTACCAATTTAGTAGGCTGCATGTAACCTCGCTGTTGCATGAGACTCTAAAAGCTCTTGATACATGTTTCCAGGCCAACATCAAGGAGATCACCATAGAAATCCCCCACAAGCTTCACAACTCCATCATCGGTGCCAAGGGGCGGCTGATCCGAGCCATCATGGACGAGTGTGGGGGTGTGATCATTCGCTTCCCCAGCGAGGGCAGCACCAGTGACAAGGTGACCATCAGGGGGCCAAAGGACGATGTGGAGAGTGCCAAGAAACAGCTGCAGGAACTCACCAGTGAGAAGGTAAAACTCTGCCCACTAGGTTCTCATTTATTCATAGTAAATAGGAGGAAAGTCTCCAGCTGTAAAGTAGTATTTGCATACATTCTGTTGTGTAAATTCAATTATGTTGCAATTTCAGCAAATGTCAAGCTTCACGAACGAGATCAAGGCCAAGGCACAGTACCACAAATTCCTGATCGGAAGAGGAGGTGCTAATATCAGGAAGGCAAGGACATTTTAAGATATAAAATTTAATTACAATTTTATAAACATGTTGATTTCAAATGAAAATGTTGGGATAATGAATACTCAATATCCTGCATATACCAGAGACCCGTAAATATCTGGGGGGAGAAAAGGTCTTCAGCAACCAATGCTTGTTGTAAAAAGGCCACAATGCTTGTCGTAAGAGGTGACTTACAGATTGGGTGGTCAGGCTCGCTGACTTGGTTGATGCATGTCATCGTATCCCAATCATGATGTCAATCACTGGATTGTCTGTTCCGGAATCAATGATTCATAGACCGCCATCATACAGCTGGAATATTGCTGAGTGCGGCGTTAAACTACAAACGAACAAAGCATATACCCGAGTGCATTGTGTATCTCGTAACTGTGAGTATATTTGGATAGAGAGGTAGATGGCTAGGCAACATAGAAAGGATGGTTGCCATGTGCAGTCCATAAAATCTGTTGTTTCCTTATCTCATTTCTTTGCATTTGGATCTGCTGCAGGTTCGTGAAAGCACAGGTGCCCGTATCATCTTCCCAGCAAATAATGATCCAGATCAGGAGACGATTGTTGTGGTGGGGACGCAAGACTCTGTGAACAAGGCCACCAAGGAACTGGAGGCACTCATTAACAATCTGGTATGTTGAGTCAGAAAGAATGAACATAACAGTGATAGAAATTGGCACTAGTTCCTTGGTCCTTGCCAAACTGCCAAATAGTTATGGTATCATTAGGGCCAGTTGAAAATTGCCATTTTTAAGGGTTTTGCTATATGTTATAAGGAAATGTTAGTTTCTGTCACAGCATCATGCTCTGCATTTATCAGTTATAAGTTCTTATTCAAACAGCTGTAGAATTGTTTGTCAGCAATGCCACTTGCTTGACCAGAGGTATAAGAATCTATGCCGATACACTTCTGTTACAGTAGTTGTTATCCATAAACTCTTTTGTCTACTTTGAAAAACACTGTAGTTGTGTGTGCTTTGTCTTTTACCAGAAGAAGTTCTTGTGATAGATTTGCTCTCCGTTACAGGACAATATTGTTGAGATCGATACAAATGTAGACCCCAAGCATCATCGCTATTTTGTTGCTCGTCGGGGTGAAGTGCTGAGACAGATTGCTGATGAGTATGGTGGGGTGACTGTGAGTTTCCCTCGTAGTGGAGTGAAGAGTGACAAGGTCATTATAAAAGGTGCTAAAGATTGTGTTGAGGGAGCAAAGAAAAAAATACAAGACATTGTGGCAGATTTGGTGAGTATTTGTAATGATTGGTTAGTTATTGATGACCCAATTCGGATGTGTAGTTGGTAGCAATAGTGTTGTGATTGTTCACGTCCCTGTAGGATCAAAACCGGTTACCAATAGTCAGAACAGGAAACTAGCCCGCCAGCCTGTCTGAAATGCTAGAAGAATGCTCTCAGGCTTTTTTTAATAGATAGGGCTATCAAAATGTAATATATCAAAATAATGCAAATTTACCTAATCTAGCCTATCCTAACTGACACTGTGATAAGCCTAGAAAGGTACTTTTACAGGTAAAATTATAAACTTATAAAGTATTTGTGTGTTGTTATGCACCTGACAGCTGTCCTGAGGTGATGGCCTCCCACAGGCCCATGCATTCGCACAGACTACAATATGATTGTAACAGAGTTGCGTTTCCATATTTCTAAAAAGACCAGAATTATCATCAATGGGAAGAAATATTAACGATTAACGATTATCGATATGAAATTGTTGTCATTTATAATAACTTACATAAACTATTGTGATGAAATAAAGTTGAGTTTTACTGATACAGACTTATTATTGTCAATAGTGTTAATTGTCGAAGACGGAAAGCAACTGGTTTTGTTATGTCAAATGTCCACAAAGTTATCAATGCATAAATGTGTCACTCCTCACCGGTGGTATGAGATATTTGCTTTAAGTTACTTCTCCGATATTTATTGATAACTAATCGATATTTAGTTCGCAATTAACAATCTCTATGATCTATGTTGATAGCAAGCCCTAAATTGTCTGATGTAAATTTCCTAACCTTTGATGCAAAGTATTCATTGTTGACGATGGAAGTGGACATTGACTTGTCAATGTGGTTTTGTTGGAGTGAATCCCATGCTGATGAGACTGTGTGATGTTGTAGGATGCCCAGGTGACAGTGGAGTGCATCATCATCCAGCAGCATCACCGCACCGTCATGGGGGCCAGTGGCTACAACATCAAGGAGATCACCAAGAACTTTGAGGTGGGAATCAAGTTCCCCGACAAGCCCACTGCTAATGGAGGTAAGTCAAGTTGTGCATTTTACTCATCAGAGCACAACATTGTTACAACATATCCAATAAGAAACAGCTTACTGTTCAGGTGCTATTTTCCTCAATTAAATCCAACCCATTGATTCTGAAAAGGAAAAGAAAATCTGGAAAAAACACTAAAGGCAGTCTTATGTCTTTAAAAGAATACATTACATGAATAAGATATGTTCAACTTGAATGTATAATTGTCCCCCGTCGTGCGAAAGAGCAGAGCTGGGGACATAGTATTCACGACCGTACGTACGTACGTACGTACGTACGTACATCCCACCTGTTTGTTGCCGCAATATCTGAAGAACTAATAGCTGGATTGTCTTCATATTTGGAGCTATGGTGTATATACAGACACCGCAGACACCAGTCGATTTTGGTGACCTTGACCCCATTTTCAAGGTCACAGCAGGCAAATCTGCTTTTGGAGTTGGAAAACGGTGTTGCCGCAATATCTCAAGAACTAATCAATGGATTCTCTTCATATTTGGTACTATGGTGTATATACAGACTCTGCAGACACCAGTCGATTTTGGTGACCTTAACTTAATTTTCAAGGTAACAGCAGGGAAATCTGTTATTCGAGATGGAAAACAGTGTTCCTGTGATATCTGCGATAACTAATTTCTGGATTCCTTCATGTTTGATGATATTGGCTTTTGGAGTTGGAAAACGGGTGTTGCCTCGATATATATTCAAAATTTACGACAAATAGTTCCATGGAGGTATCTAACACAGAAAATAATATTATTCAAAAGGAATAAAATATTTGGAAAAAAAAACACATTGTGACAAATACTTGTTTGTAATAGTGACAATGTCTGCTCAACTATGCACAGAAACACATTCATATGCAACTGTTTGAAGAAACCCCAATACAAATGTTTTATTATTCTTATTAAAGCTGCCAAACCAGCAGAAGCAGGTGCCGATGAGGAACCTTTGGTGAATGGCGACTCGGGAAGCACAGATGGGGATGGAGAGAAAACAAATAAAAAAGACATAATCATCATCACTGGCAAACCTGAGAACTGTCAACAAGCCAAGGATGCCCTGCTGGTAAGTGATTTGCTAATGTTCCAATGAAGACAGTCTGTCACATCTAGGGTGTACTCTTTCTGATTACAGGGACACTAGTGGCCGAGTCGTCTAGGGAGCTGCATACCCCAGCCCACAGTTCGTTCCTTGGGAATGCCAGAAATATATGGTCATGGGTTCAAATCCTGGTTCGACCTGATCATGTTTCTAGATTTGTCAGCACCTTACATGTGCTTGTGGGTTTTGCCAAAGTGGACAACATCTAAGAACTGCATCACTTAGGTCTTTCCTTCCATATTAAGCTGACATACTGTGATACGACTGGAATACTGTTAAAAGCAGCATTAAACCCAACCCTCTCACTCCTGATTTCCTGCACAGGAGTAGATTAGCAAGGATAGGCTGCATATATATTTTAAATTGATACAGTAAACTACGCTTATATCGATCTGACGGATATAATGAACTGATTGCTGTATATTTCTCATAGAAAATTGATGGATTTATCAACAAACACGCTTTTAAGGAAATAACAGATATAGCAAACTCACCTTGCAGTCCAGTGTGTACTCTGTCGTCGATAAGGTTTAAGTGTATAACAAACTGTTAATCGGTGAGCTCCTCCTGTGTCACCAGTCTGCCTTTCAAAACATCCGCGGCCAAGGGCTGCTGTTCAAAGTGGCAATGAACAATTGAAGGCAATATATTTACTCTTAAGTACTAACACCTTGTCCTCAAATTACATCCTCAATTGACCGCCTCTGTGGTCTAGTGGTAGAGAGTCCGCCCAGAGAGCAGAAGGCCAGGGGTTCGATCCCCAGCCGCCTCATACCAAAAGGACCCGTGAAGATTCCGGGGTAGAAAAGGTCTTCAGCAACCCATTCTTGCCTTAAAAGGCGACTATGCTTGTCGTAAAAGACGACTAACGGGATTGGGTGGTCAAGCTTGCTGACTTGGTTGATGCATGTCATCGATCCCAATTGCGTGGATCGACGCTTATGATGTCAATCACTGGATTGTCTGATCCAGACTCGATTATTTACAGACCGTCCTCATATAGCTGGAATATTGCTGAGTGTGCCGTTAAACATCAGACAAACAAAACAAACAAATCATACCTAAAGACGTTAAAAGATGGTAACGCTTGGCGTTAAGGAGCTAAAACAAGGACAAGTATACTGTCTGAGTGTGGTATTCATGTTTGACTTCGGCATGGCTTCTCAGTGAGCTAGCACTATAAATCGGCATCAGTCAGGACTAGTGCACGCACAGATGCTGCTATATAAGTGGAATAATCTTGGACACAATGTGAAACCCCATTTCAACTCACCTCACCTCACCTCACCTCACATTCTCAATTAACAGTATTATTTAGGCTATTAGCCTTTGATGTGGACATATTCTGTGTATAAAATGCGATGACTAGAGTGAGGAAATCCGTCTTTCAACAAATGCTCCAAGCAAAATTACAGAAACAAGTTTTTATTTATGTTATGTATGATGAATAAACAGTCAAGTACAGTACACACTTTTGGTATTTATCAAGTAACATGACGTGGTCACTTGAATTGATCCAAGATGTCTGATGGTCAAAATGCATATAACAAACGATGGATATAACAAACTAAAATTAGTAGTCCCTTTGAGTTTGTTATAACCGGTTTACTGTATCTATTTCTATTTAATATTTTCATACTCCTTAGGAAATGATGTAAAATCTTATATTTAATATCAATGAAATTGAAATTTATTTTTTTACTAAAAAAGGCAAGGAATGCAATGTATCAGACGATGCATGTGATGAGCAAGACAACCACATTATATTGATACAAGAAGCTTCCCAAGTCACATTGTTGTTTTCAACACATCACCATTTTAAGAAATTTACTTAATCATTTTGTCAATTCCAGGCTCTGGTGCCAATCACCGAGGAGATGCCGATCCCATTTGATTTCCATCGCTTCATCATCGGCCAGAAGGGGCGTGACGTGCGCAAGATGATGCAGGACTACAATGTGAACATCTCCATCCCACCTATGGAAGAGAAGAGTGACATTGTCCGCATCTCTGGCCCCAAGACCAATGTGGAGAGGGCCAAGGCAGGCCTGATGGAGAAGGTCGAACAGCTGGAGAAGGAGAGAGAGGATAGGGTGAGAAATGGGGGATCTGTCCAATCAATTATATCCTAATCAACCAGTTCTTATGGCTTTGCCTTCTTCAACTTTTGATGTTCTTTCTGGAGTAGAGTATTCAAACTAATCTTGTTGAATAATTGTCAAAATTGTTACGATGTCTTGAAATGTAATGTGTGTGACTAGATTAATGACATTTGAAAACAGCACTTGAACTTTCTGTCCTCTATTTTTGTAGGAACTGCAGAGCTTTGAACTGACAGTAGAAGTGGACCCAATGCACCACCCAAAGATCATTGGGCGCAAAGGGCTAGTTGTGAAGAAAATCCGAGAGGATCACGGTTGTCGCATCCAGTTCCCGGAGAAAGGAGATGAGAATCAGAATGTCATCACCATTGTGGGTTACGAAGATAAGACTCACCTAGCTAAGGAGGACATTCTCAAGATTGTCAAGGAACTGGTATGTGTGTGTCTGTTTCATTCTAAACATAGCAAGTTATGTGTACAGGTCCAGCCACAGTTACTTTTGATTACAGTTCAATCAGCAATCCTAGTTCAGGTGGCCAGCATGACATGTTGTAATTCTATAAATTAAGAGACTGCCTCCATGGCCTGGTGGTAGAGCATCTGCCTGGAGAGCGGAAGGTCTGGGTTCGATCACTGGCAGTGTCATACCAAAATACGTCAATAGATGGTACTTGATGTTAACCATCACTAAGGGACTAAAACTAGGACTGGTCGGCTAGGAGTTGGTTACCTGTGTCTGAGTAGGGTATTCATGTTAAACTGCGGCATGGTATCTCAGTGGACTAGCACTATTTGATAGGCATTCATCCCGGACTAGTACAAGCAGCCCCATGCACATACCCGTGAAGGTACGTTGCTACATAAGTGCAATAAGTCTAAAGAAAAATAAGTCTTCATCCTCAGGCACTGTCCACATCATCATAAAGTCTACCGCACATTTCATTTTTTTATTTCCATTTTCGTGAAAATTAAAAAATTCTAATACTTGAAATATAAGCAATGAGATCCAATACTGCACGCAGTTACTTCCCTTTACATGTGCACTACTTTACTGCGCTTCTGCATCTTGTGTAATGGTCACCTCATGTTTATGATGCAGATAATGTCTGTAATGTCTCTTAAACTGTCACCTTCTGAAAGAACTTTAGAAACAGTGTGTGAATATGATGCTAGGGTGAACCACCCCAATTATGGTACATATTGCCAAATGATTTTTAAGGGTTTGATTGGCCTTAATATAAGTAATTCCTGCTTCACTCATTTGCGTATTTATCAGCTTGGGAGCTCAGATAATTGGATTGCTTTCTCTTTAAAATCTGATGTGTATTTCATAAACTACGTTTATATATTTGCACTGTGAAACATTAATGTTTACAATAAAGAAACTTGGAGTAATATTTAGAGATTTAGGATCATTTCATTAACTAAACATTGCTAAAGCATTCTGCATCTTTTGTGAAAATGTTCAGTATTGTGATGTTTTTGCAGGAAGATATGGTCACCATTGAGGTACGAGTGGATCATCGCATCCACCCCAGGATCATTGGCTTCAAGGGGCGCGCGGTGAGGAAGGTGATGGACGATTACCAGGTGGACATCCGCTTCCCTAGGCCGGAGGATGGCGACCCAGACATTGTCACCATCACTGGTATGGACGACAATGTGTACGAGTGCCAGGACCACTTGCTCAATCTGCAGGAGGAATTTGTAAGTACTTACATTGAAGTATGTTGTGTTCACTTTATGTAGAAAAAAATGTGTTTGATGTTGCAGTTTAAAATCACATTTACGTGGTGTGAACTTCAGCATCATGCTGTAACACAGTTGACGTTTTGATATCACAAGTAGCATGGAACTCTTTCTGGTTCCTTTTTAAATGGTCTCCCTTTAATTGCAGCTGTTTACATTTCTTTATTTGTTTTTGTCCTGGCATATGTACATATATATGCACAAATGAGAATCATGGATTTCAAGTACATTGTACTGAAAAGGTTTCAAGGTGCTGTACACAAGCATCCTGTTCATAAGATCCCAAACACCCAACAGTCGATGCACATAACTAATTTGTCAATACGAGTTCACATATTTTGTCTTGGTGAATTGGTGAGTGACAAGTAAATCAATAATACTCTGGCCAGATGCTCAGTGTGGTAACTAAGGTGTGTCGATGCTCATGATATCAATCACTGGATTGTCTGGTCCAGACTCAATTATTTACAGACCGCCGTCATTTAGCTGGAATATTGCTGAGTGCAACGTTAAACAAACAACAAACCAAAAAAACTAAGGTGTGTACTGATGCGACAGTCCAAAAAGTAGTGTCAGTACAGGTCAAACAGCCAACTTAAAGGGGCTTTTACAAGACTGACTGCCGAATAACAATGACAGACCCCTGCAGTTGTGGTTATAAGCTCTTTCAGTGAAAACCGCTATCGCCAGTTCTGTATTTTCTGTGTGCTTTGAGCATGCTGCAACCGTGTGGTATAGAAATACAGCAGTTATTGTTGTTGTTGTTGTTGTTATTATTATCCATGGTAACATAGACAGGCTCTATAGTGAGTCCTGATTACATTAATTCCCTTTCCGTCAGTAAGATAATCCAAGCATCTGGCTTGACTGTAGAAATATTTCTGATTTCATGCAACCTGGTTGTTCCAGCTTCAAGATGTTATTGACCAGGAATACATCAAGCAGCTTCAGCGTCCTCCCAGCAAGCAGGATGGGGACAACCGCGGGGGGCCGCCGGATCAGCGGGGCTTTGTTGTGAAGGATGCTCCATGGGACAAGACTCCGGACACTGCCAGTACCGAGGAGTTTCCTGCATTCGGTGCTGTGGTGGCGCCCAAATCCAGTCACGCTTGGGGCCCATTAAAGCGCAAGAACTAAACTCACCACATGTTAGCTTGCGACATAGTAACTTCTGTCAATCTTTGGAGGGTTTCTATTAAGCTAAAGCCTGCTTTTAGTTTGTTTTTCTGCTGTTATATATAAATGAGACCCGAAGAAATATTTTAGACATTTCTTCATTTTGTAGTTGTGATCTACCCCTTGGGCATTTATTGATGCTGTTATGGATTTCTATCAACCATGGCACCAAGTAAATATTGTACTTCTAAGGAGAAATGGCAAAGTGATGATGATAACTTGCTAGTTTAAGTTTAACTGTTATGTTTTTAACTTCTGTTTGTTCCACACATGTCTCTGAATCCACAAGTATAATTACAAACTGTGTGCGTTAGTATTGTTATATAAAAAAATAGGATGACTACCAAAGAGTTTCAGGGATGTGTGTTAAACATTCAGACATGTTTAAGATGTTATTCTTTTATGGGATTTTTCTTGACATATCGGGGTCTGTGGGATAGGTAATCTTAGTTCCTGTTACATTTCAGACCACTTGTACAAAGCCTTGTTTTAACTTTTATTGTACTAGTCATGGAAATGACGTGGGAAAAACACTTGTGGCTGTACAAGTCAAACTGTGAAAATTGTAAATAGCCACTTAAATAGTAGCTGCAATATTTTTGTCACAAAATTAAATTATGCAATATTAGCTTATGTGAACGGAACAAGAAGAAACCTATTTTAATCCTTCCATGCTCTGTTCCATTCCAAGCCACAAGGTCTGAATGATTATGCATGTTAATTTTATCATGTGATGTTGCCATGGCAACCATTCTAAAAGGGTTCTGCAAAGACATTGTGGAAGCTTGTAGTCATGTGATAGTAACCATGGCAATCACCTCAGCAGCTGTTTCCACGGAAACAATAAGATTAATATTTCAGTGGAACTACGGAAGTTTGGGTGATGGTCATTTGTTTGTTTTCCATGCATATATATTCATTGAATCATTGAACCCCGGCGTACATGATGCCGCCGCTCATGTAATATATGTAAGAATTTCTGTGCACAGAATGAGCCATTGCATCTACTGTGCGTAACTATCATGATGATTTATCATGAGTAATAATAAAGAAATTTGAGCCAATGTTACATACGTTTGTATTTACTGTATGATGGCTATGGTTCATCTGTATTTATTCAGGGTTTATTCAGGCAGTATTATGTGATCAAGGTGTTGACACTTGCAGGATTTCGTTACTTTGATGAGTAGTTAGACACCCTGGTCAGGAGTAGTCGATAGTTGTATCCTATGTGTGTCAGAAATCTGGGGCTGGAATCGAATCCCAGTGAATTATGTTTTGGGGTTTGTAAGCACCACACCTGATTTAAATCCAAGCTCTGCATCTCCTTCAGCTTTTTCTCCCACATCAACCTGACCGTTGTGAGTGAAATACTGTTCCAAGTACTTACTCATTCCAGACTGCCTCTGTGGTCTAGTGGTAGAGCATCTGCCTGGAGAGCGGAAGGTCTGGAGTTCGATTAAAAGATGGTACTTGTTACACCACTCCGACACAGGGTATCTCAGTGGGCTTGCGTTATTAAAATCGGCATCATCCCCGACCAGTAGAAGCAGCCACACGCAGTAACCTTGAACTGGACGTTTAACACCATTTTACCTTAACCACCAGACATTGTATCTATTGTGGCCTGGTGTCTCAAACATGGGGTGAAATGGCTTGAACCAGGCCAAAGTATGTTTTTAACAGAACTGTATTGTTGCGGATTATTTCAACTGCAGTCGGAAAAGGCAGTCCCTCGCTTGCTTCTTCCCAAACGTCACTGTGCCCCAGGTCAGGATTCTCACAATTCTTTGTAATTAGCGCCTGTCATCCCCAGAGGAAGGGAGACAACTCGTGTCAGATTGTCATGTGATAAACCAGGCATCTCTGATATTAGACAGTAGACATTACCCGTTTACATTCAAAGTGAATCAAAGACAAATTGAAGATATAACCCAAAACTTAGCAAGATCGATAAGATCACTGACGATATAGGTCCGTGATTGTACTATATATCCTTTTATTTCGCACTGATGTGACAGCTATACCTTGCTATTTTGTGCCATTACAAACCCGTGGTAGACACAATATCTTGAAACATCTGGATATTTTGTATATTCGAGTGAAAGAACAACAATTTGACGGGGCACCAGGAATGTCATCTTTAACATCCAATAACATTAATAATGCTGTCCTATGTCCATAGTTAGAAGATTTTAAACAGTATACCCCCGCATACATTAATGACGACGAATTCATTCTTCGTGTATTTTGCTTCCAGCTTATTGATACCAGACGTTCATTGCATATTGCGGTAATACATGACACAAAGCATTACCAAGTGTGGTTAACACAAAATACAAAATGTTTCAATCCGCAATGTTTCCTCTTGAGCTAACACTACATTTCAAGAAAACAATTTGATGCCAAAAATATTTTATAAAGATACTCAAACGAATTATTTCGAAATAACAGTACAAACATGCAGTACACTGAAAGGACGCTGTCGTATAACTATCGGCAGAATACAGGAATTGCTAATGGAATATTAAGGTACTAAATATTCGGGTTTTATACAACCTAAATGGGTGATGTACATATATTCTGGCTTATTAAACATGCAAGGGACTCTTATAGTATCACAATTTCTTCACTGAAATACCAGCTATACCAAAGTTGTGATATTTTATATCCAGCATATATTTTCTATTCAGCTACATGTCTTTACTTCCCTACAGCGTACATATCGCGACTTGACCAGGCCAACCAGTGATTGACACTGTGAGCAACGATCCACGCCGTTGAGGTTCGATGTCACGCTATCATCCTATTCACCGAACCTGACCACCCCACCCATAACGACAAGCACAGGTTTCTTGGCAGTCCCCACAGGGTTTGAATATTATTGTGATCTTACTATACTGTTTGTGTGTATTTAGAAATACTTCTATACATCTCGGAATAAAACGTCGCGCAGAATGTCGTTGCGTAATGCCGGAAACAGACAAAAACCTATAGAACCGCTTTCCGTGCAATCGATTTGAAGTTATTTACTGAAACGATATGTAAAATATACAAAGGAATGAGTTACGTATGTAATTATCTAGTTATCTAGTACGATTATTTTTGCGCCCCGCTTACCACACTGCTGAATCCCGAATACCCTGTAAATATACCCCCAAATCCCACGTACCATTTTTGAGGTAAACTTTCTGACAAATTACATGCTTTTGTGTGTGTGTGTTGGTTGTTTAACACCGCACTCAACAATATTCCAGCTATATGATAGCGGTCTGTAAAATAATCGAGTCTGGACCAGACAATCCAGTGATTGACATCATGAGCATCGATCCACGCAATTGGCATCGATGACATGCATCAACCAAGTAAGCGAGTCTGACCACCCGAACACGCTCTCACCTATTGCTTCCAAAACGTAGGGAATGTGTACCTGTTGGAATCTTTTGTTTGTTGGTACCGTCTCCTCGCACGACCAGCAGAGGTTGCTGGGGGCCAGTTCTAACCAGGCATTCCCACAGGCTGTTTGAATTATTTAGACATATTTTGTAACACATTGCCAACATCAAATCATAACATTCCAAGTATAGCTTCAAAGCTATTGTTTACTGTTCATTAGGCCCCAGTGCCCAACGTGGTAGCGAGGTGACAATTATTAGCGAAAGGACATGCGATGTGTAAGGGGTTGAATCATATTTGGGGAAAATATATTAAGAACATGTACTCAGAAAGCACGTCCCTGAGATGTGACATAATGTCCCAGGGAATGTATGCAAGGACGACCTGAAGGATGTATAACTTGGTCGTAGACGGCGATACTGGCACGCTGCACTCCTAGACGCGACCGGGCTGTTGCAGCAAGTACCTGCCTGTCTGCTTGTGGACAGGTGCAGGGAAATGGCGATCTTCACGTATGGATGCACACCAGCGTCCTATGATGCCATGCGGCAGTAAACTGCATTAATTACTCATATATCAATGAAACAACAACCTTGCAACTATTACACGTTGTTTATTAACACCATAACCTGCTCAGTAACAAGTCAGTAAAATATGCATTTAATGCATCACCATTGGAATAAATCTTTCTCTATATATATAAGTATAGCTGTGTGTCACAACTGCCCGACTCGTCACCACCCCTGGTGCATGCTAGTGCGGACAAAATAGCTGCCTTCTGTTTCCATGTTGAGATATCGTCCTCTATCGCCTGGTAATAAATATCAGTGTTGAAGAGATACTGTCGGTTATACAATCAGTCGTTGTTACGGAACCCCTTCTAGAAAGTCTACAGGAGTAATACCCTTGTGCACCTAGACCAAATGACGGAGACTGGCACAGACATGTCATTTGTACTAAGACAATATGAATGGTAGCGGTGGTGATCGATTTATGGTTATGATAAGTATGACAAATTAATAATACTGACTGAACTGCAAGTGAGTGTTTACTCAGGACAACACGGCGATATTTACAAGTTGGAACTTGGTGTGCACACATTGCTGAAGTAAAGCCCGTGCTTTCAAAATAAATCTAAACTACATTTATAGGCAGGGCTCGGAATATGCGCTTGCCTGTAAGCCAGCATCTTCCCGAGGCAAGAGAGTAAACTGATTATAAAAGTCCAGTTTCCGCGAGAAGATGGTAAGCTAGTGGCAGATGGATCTCGTGTACGGCCTAATTCCAATATAAATCTGCGTGTCGATTTATTTATTACATTAAGCTGCAGTTTAAAATAAAATATTCATTTTTCGTGAGTGTGTGAGTATGGTTTTACGCTGCCTTTAGCAATATTACAGCAATATCAAGGCGGGGGGACACCAGAAATGGGCTTCACACATTGCACCCATGTCGGGAATCGAACCCGGGTCTTCGGCGTGACGAGCGAACGCTATAACCACTAGGCTGTCCGACCGCCCCTCGTTTTTCATGAAAGAATGTACAAACAAGTCCTCAACGCTCCTTTCTTTTTAGTTTTAGGTACCGTATTAGCATATATACTCTAATGTCATGACAAATCTGCACGTGGCTATTTGTGGAAGGCATCGTGCCTCCGAAATAAACAATCAACTGAAGGTATGTTGCTGAAACAACGGACTTTAGGAAAAGAACTTTTCAGAAAAATTGGGTGATTATTGATAGATAACGTTCGTGGCTGTTTGACGGTAACAGCACGTTTTGTAGCACATGCAGATGCGCGATGCATTGATTTATCACTGCCATTTTGTACAATTTTTAATGTATCAAGTAACATAAATTTTCAGGTTCATTTCCATTCTTTATTTTAAATTCAAAGCAAAAATTATGTTTCATTCAACTTTGACTCAAATACTGAGGGGATGAAGAGTTTTGTCAGGACCCGCAGCTTCTGAAATTTAGCATTTTTTTCTTCAGTTCAAACACTGTTACTAGGACGAATGTGCTTCGTTCACACACTAGCTGACCTTGGAACTTGAAACCAATCAATTCAAACATAAGGCGTTGATCTATTGTCTATGACATGCTACACCGGGAACGCTATAGATGGCCGCAACTCTCCGTGGCATGTCAAGCCTTTGTTTCTATAGTCTGCAGGAGACTTGAACATGAATAATAAACTTGCTGCTGAAGCCACTTCCATCAGCAAAATCAATCCTGCATATAAAGTTAAAGACTCAAAAGTGCATGCATCAATTTTTATATACCACCGACAGAGAAATTGACATTTGTATTTGCAAGCCTTTTACTTGCATGTGTAGCTGAGAATAAATTCGGATATATCAAAAGAAAAATCAAATTTGATATCTTATGAAACCACGACAGTATCTCTTGAAACGACTGACTTCAGGATATACACCTTCCACTCCCCTCTATCACACAAACACCAAACAAGCATGAGTACATTATTTCTGAGACAAACCATTTACTCCTTTGAGTATTTGTCAGCTGAGAGTTCCCCTGCAATCATGTCACTATATATTAACTCTAGGCTATGCTCCGTGTGGCGGGCTGGGCCCTGGTTTTCTAGTGTTTACAGTTGCCATCTGACCACTCGTCATAGCTGGAGTGGTCGCGCGCCGTCAGACGCCGGGCAGACGTAGAACGTCGCTGTACCTTTGTAGCGGTTCTGAAACAACAAAACTCGTATAATATATTTCTCTTAATACCGGGCAATGTTTTGTATGTTTGTCTGCTGTTTAACGCCACACTCAGCAATATTTCATTTGACTAGCTGTCTGTGTCGACCAGACAATCCAGTGATTGACATTATGTATCAACTAAGTCAGCGAGCATGACTACCCGATTCCGTTAGTCGCCTCTTTTGACAAACATGGGTTGCTGAAGACCAGTACTAACCCGGATCTTCACGGGACTACGGGGTAATGAGTAAAGTTTTAGGCCGCTGTACACACTATTGTGAAAACGGGAGAGAATCCTCTCCGTAACTTGAAACAAAGATCTCTATAGCTGCTTTCTTGCTTGGACACAAACGTGCAGAATATGAGTCAGAGGGTTCTTAATAATTGTAAAGCACTACTTGATTTATTTCTCTACAACAGAACATCTTGTCATCTATGGGACCTTGGGGGTGACATAATTCGTCCCCAGTAGATTATGTAAGATCCGATTAAAACTGGGGTCGATAATCGGACGCTGCGACTTGGCTCACGGTTTCATAGCATCAATTCTATGGATGATGCTGTCACTGACTGGGCTGGGCTGGACTGTAGGAGCCGCCGTGATTGGAATCACTGGCTGTGGTGTTAAACATTGACGGATTAACGTAATGGTGTGACCCAATCTGTGTATTTACCTCAATATTTTGTATACACCTGGTGACAGCGTCTCTTTTCAACAGTGTCACGGTGCACCCTCCGAACCCACCGCCCGTCATGCGAGAACCGAACACGCCCTCTACCTCCATGGCTGCTTCTACCAGCTGGTCCACCTCGGAACATGACACCTCGTAGTCGTCCCTGTGTGGAGAATACAAATCAGATTTAATTGATCATGAGTGTACAAGTATGCGTTACGTAAATTATAAAAGCTAGTTTTCTGAGCAAAAGAGAAGTCTGACAAAGAGACTTTATTGGTGTGTACGTGTTTGTGTGTGTTCAGAGGGGGTTGGGGGTGTCTTTGGACTTTCATATTTTATGTTCACTTTTACACGTAATGTCATTGGTAAAATCAGAACTGTCATTTCCTGGCTTTTCCTGAACCAAGGCACGTGATTACGTCTATTCAAAGATATTTTATACCGGCGAGTTTTGCCACGTGAATTGGTATTGTTTCAGTATCGGTGCACTAAGTATTTCACTTACAACAGCCCTGCAAACGCTATTTCACCGTGGTGATGTTCCCCCCTACACACAACAGTATCTCGTATCGCACATTGCGGGAAATGTCACTTCCCTAAATCACGTGACACATCCAGGTTTTATTTCCGAGAAGTCTTCCTCCATCGTAGAGTGTCGCTTTGTGACAAAATTATTACCATTTTGAGCCGGCGAATAAAGGCGTGTTACATTGCTGAATACAGCCTGGGACACAGAAACTCGATGATAGCGTGTATAGTATGATATATTCGTACAGAAAACAACCTCTTTACATATATGTATGGAGGGGTGTGATTTTTATATGAATATATACTGAACCGCAAAAGAAACGTCACCCCAAGAAACATTTCATGAAAAGTTAACATTTAAATATCTGGGTAATTTTTGTCAAAGATACTAAAATTTAACATCACTTTGTCCGGAGAACTGAAATTTGATGATAAAAAAACAAAGTATATGACAATGAAACCGTTCGCCCATACCCATCACATTAACGGCCATGGTAACCCGATGCACGTGAATTCCGTGCAAATTGAAATGCACATGCGTTCCCCCATTTCTTGTCCTATAAAAATCCACCCAGATCGGATAACATTCATTCGTTACAGAATTGCTACCACGTGCCAAGATTGACAAGAAATCAGCGACACCAAGCCCTTGAACGATTGCAAGCTGGACAAACCGCCCGGCAAGTAGCCAATGCATTTCAAGTCCACGTGAGGACCATATACATGCTCCAGCAACGGTACCAGACCACCAACACTACAGATGACCGACCACGTAGTGGAAGACCAAAGGTCACCACCCGACGTCAGGATCGTCAGATTGTGCGACAGCATCATCAAGATCGCTTTGTCACTGCTGCGGAAACTGTTCGACAGACCATGGGGACACACCAGAGACGCATTAGTGCGGACACCGTGCGTCGACGGTTGACGAGCAGACACTGTCACAGGCCACACCGAGGACCCATTCTGACACCACGTCATCGCCGGGACCGTCTTCAGTGGGCAACACAGCACCAGCATTGGTGCCACCAGCAGTGGAGAAGAGCCCTCTTCTCAGACGAGAGCCGTTACTGTATCTCAACAGCAGATGGGCAGAGAGAGAGTCTGGCGACGCCGTGGGGAACGTTAGTCGGATGACAGTGTTGTTGAGAGAGACTCGTGGGGTGGTCCGAGCATCATGGTGTGGGGTGAAATTGGTCTTGCACAGAGAGTCGGCCCTGTGGTCTTGAAGAACATCGGTCCAGGGTGAGGCAATGTCGTCACAGCAGCTCAGTACATTGATCAATGCTTGAAACCACACGCCATACCTCATTTGGAACGCCGCAACCACGAGTTTCAGCATGATAACGCCCATGCCCACACTGCGAGAGCAACAAGAGACTTCCTCCAGCAGAATGGCATCAGAACCATGCAGTGGTCTGCCCTCAGTCCCGATTTAAATCCCATTGAGCACCTGTGAGACCTATTGAGCCCAGGAGTCCATTCACACGGTGCAACAAATTGTATACAACTAGTTGTACCGTGTGAATGTCCCTTAAGCAGAGGTCCCACTGTAACCAACCGTGACCAACCCAGACAATGTATCACTTGACCTGAGTGAATAAACCTGTAGTAGTCGGTCAAAGTGTGATGTCTGACGGACTATCGTCCGTACTTATCGTCCGTACCTATCCTAGCTACTACAAATCTTAATTTCTGATTTAAAAAATGGCGAAAAAGTTGTTTTGGTTTTGGTAAACTAGTCCCGCTATCTCGACAAAATTATATATTCAAATTTGACTGAAACACTAATGATAAATTTGTTTGTTTGTTTTACGCCGCCCTCAGCAATATTCCAGCTATATAACGGCGGTCTGGACCAGACAGTCCACGGATTGACATCATGAGCATCGATCCACGCAATTGGGATCGATGACATGCATCAACCAAGTCAGAGCCTGACCACCGATCCCGTTTGTAGCCTCTTACGCCAAGCATAGTCGCCTTTAACGGCAAACATGGGTTGCTGAAGACCTATTCTATCCCGGATCTTCACGTCCATTAATTATAAAGGTATGTACGGGTGAAGTTTGGTATAAGAAAAAACACCTGACTGTTTGCTTGTATGACACCGTCGCAATGTACGTGGGACGTGTGATTTCATCAGTTGCTGTATGCCACCGTCGCAATGTACGTGGGACGATGGGCGTAGCCAGAATTACAGATAAGATGTTGACATCTTAATTTGTTTGCCCAACTGTCTCTGACCATTACCAAAAGAGATACTGGCCCTAGACTAGTACCGAGAAGCGCATTATCACTTTGACCCACGGCAGTCTGGAGGTTTAAAATATATGTATCGAAATACTATATTTGTTCATTTTTCCAATGTTACTATATTTACCATGTGCTAGTCGTGTGATTGTTAATACCTGAGCGAAGCCGGTCCATTATTTTAACGTGTATCAAGAACAGATTGCAAGAACGTTGCGCCTGTCTGTCTTACCGCCCCTGAACCATATTATTTCCCCCTTCGCCCAGCCCTTTCTGTAATGCAAAATTCCCCAAATAAAGCAAGTCTAGATTTTCATCAGGTTCTCAATCTCCGACCTCAATGGGACTCCTTTTCAGCTGAATAGAGTCATTTGTTTCCATCAAAATTATATATTTTGCATAGACTAATAAGTATGCTTTAATCAGGACTCGAACGCCTACATGACCGGCAACAGTTTGACCAGGAGGCTACGGCCCACCCAACTGGTCATTGGTCAATATGGACATCATTACAAGGCGTACCTTAATGAGTTATGGCTCGCTACCATAAGCTGACCAAACTTCTTGTAATCTCCATTCTCCAACACATCAGCAGCCTCTTCTGTTCTCTGAATCTCTGTGATCACGTGACGTATTCTCCGGAATGTCTCGCCGTCCAGTTTATCCTGGAAATCTGCAGACAGACATATTGAACAATTTAATAGTGCATCTTGTAGCAGGTGCTATAGGCGTGTTATGATCGACGTCATACTGTATAAAATTTCTTATTCTTGGAGACACATTGTGCAAATAATTCCAAACGCGCATGCCCATATGTGTCTTCATGTATGCTCGACATCGACTATCTGAATCAATAAGACACTTAAACAGACAGTCTGTGATGTGGCCAGTGCGGGGGACAAGACGACGATATGCTTGTAGGGGTACTTACACCATCCATAACATAAACTGAGTATTTAAGCCTATCCATGCACTGACGACACTACTGCTAATTATGGCGTAATGCCAAATTAGAAAAGTTGATATCCTCGAAATTACTCATTAACAAAACTATCTTTAATGTTACAGCCCTAAATGTCAAACAGCCCGTCTGTCTGTGTCAGTCTTCGGGAGTTTTTCGGTTTCAAAAGTAGGCGACTTTGCTTGTCGTAAGAGGCGACTAACGGGATCGGTGGACAGCCGCTGACTTGGTTGATGCATGTCACCATATACCAATTGTGTGGATCGATGCTCATGATATCAATCACTGGATTGTCTGGTCCCGACTAGATTATTTACAGACCGATGGCATATAGCTGGAATGGTGCCGAATGCAGCGTTTAATAACAAACAACAACAACAACGGTCAGTTTACCAGTCTCTATAACATATATCCGATTTGGACGTTTTTCACACAATCTCTGCTATGTTTTTGCTTGAGTTGGTTGTTGGTTTGTTGTTTAACGCCGCACTCAGCGATATTCCAGCTATATGACGGCGGTCTGTAAATAATCGAGTCTGGACCAGACAATCCAGTGATTAATACCATGAGCATCGATCCACGCAATTGGAATCGATGACATGCATCAACCAAGTCAGCGAGCCTGACCACCCGATCCCGTTAGTCGCCTTTTACGACAAGCATAGTCGCGTTTTACGGCAAGCATGGTTTTTGCTTGGGTAGAATATGTGATTATTGGTATGTATAATATTTACATTTCACCTTTAAAGGCCGTGTAATTTCGCTGCTGTTCAGCATTGACCAATTATAGCATTTAATGAAGAGTTTGGTCAGAGTGGAGCTGACTGCAGAGAAGGAAGTGTGCGTACATTTGTACCTTTCTGCTGTCGACTGCTGAAGAACACTACCGTAGATCGTGTTTCACCTAATAATATCGATTTGTTTTGTACTGATGCCGAAATGTATCGGTTGTTGTCGATAAGGAGTATTCCAATTACTAGGGATGTCATACAAGAGTATGTGAGACGAGAAGGACTGGTGTTCAAACGTACATACACTCCCCTCACATCCCTTCACCAGCTGCCCGCTCCCAGCTTCGAGTGCAGGGCAAACGCTGGCTTCAGTCAGCGAGAAAAAAACAGCATTTTCAGGACGCTTGATGACGTAGTTTCGCTTCTCGGGTTTGTTGTGTGCCTGAGTTACTGACATTCGTTCTGTCACGTGACTACCACCTACCTGCCAACTGGTCTGATGTTAAGTCGGCGGCTTCTCTGAGACTTTTCTTGCCCATCGTCATGGACGCTGTTTGACACTGTCGTCTGCGCGTTGGGTACTCTGACCCATTCAGTTCGTGCTTGACGTTAGAGTTTGTTACCATGACGACCACGTCGGGGTCTGTCATGGGCACTAGTCGGCTTTCAAGTGACCTGAAAAACAAAATGAGGTTACCATGGAAACGGATTGAAGGCTTAACTTGATCACCCAACTCATTTTGGTTGGCGAAGTACTTATTAAAGTATGGGTATACAATTACTTAGAAGGTGACATTGCCTTGTCTAACCCTGCAGCCATATCACCGCTGCACGGGTCCTCGGCGTGACGGGACAACACATTAACCACAAGCTAGGCTAACTCACCGCCCCACCAACACTTGAGTGCGGTGTGTGAGTGAGTAGGTTAACTGTCACGCCAATTAGAACTTTACTTCAGTTATATTAAGTCGTGTGGTGAAGTTCGTAGACATTACCATCTTGGTGAAACCCACGTGCACGGGTGGTGCTGAAATACCAAGGGCAACAACCAGGACAAACCCCTGATCAGCAGATCCTGGTGCGGCTACGGAACACAACCCAGCACGATGTTATCCGCCTAGAACGACTAGGGCAGTCGTGACCCATCAGTGTGACGTAATAACCCAAATATGTTGATAGTCACTCCCGACTGATTTGACGTTAGATGTCTCAGTGTACTGCCACAGTATCAATTGTATGTAAGGTTTCATCTTCCCGAGTCAAGGGAATTAACTTGGTTGGTTGGTTGGTTTGTTGTTTAACGCTGCACTCAGCCTTATTCCAGCTATATGACGGCGGTCTGTAAATAATCGAGTCTGGACCAGACAATCCAGTGATTGATATCATGAGCATCGATCCACCCAACAGGGATCGATGACATGCATCAACCAAGTCAGCGAGCCTGACCACCCGATCCCGTTAGTCGCCTTTCACGACAAGCATAGTCACCTTTTACGGCAAACATGGGTTGCTGAAGACCTATTCTACCCCGGAATCTTCACGGGTCGGGAATTAACTGACTGCTAAAGTCCAGTTTCCACCCTTGCCGAACTAGGCTGGACTTATGGAGTTATATTTTTGCTGGACTAACGAGTCTATGCATTGTCCAATCAAACTCGCGTTACGAAATCGACATCCGGTTCGTAAACTGCCGTGCAGATTTCGGTTGGTTGCAGGATTGATTGCAGTTGATACTTTCCAAATATCTTCATGTTTTTAATCAAGGTGCTCACTTGATTTGATGCAATTCGCTAAGTAAGACACGTTTTATCACAACATAGATTTTGATTATCGATCAGATCGTCTTGACTGGGCGCCGTCATTTTGTTTAAAACCAAGGCTTGCGATATAAGAGGGCAAATCTGATTGGTCAACAGCAGGTACATAGCTCGTAATTGCCACTTCAGGTGCTTCGATCGATCCCAGAAATTCCTGCCTTGTTCGACAAGGGTGGAAATTGGACTTTTACAGTCAGTCAACTTCCCTGCCTAGAGAAGATGTCTCTGCACCTGCCATGCTTGTTGTAAGAGGCGACTGACGGGATCGGGTGGTCACGCTCGCTGACTTGGTTGATGCATGTCATCGTATCCCAATTGCGTAGATAGGTGTTCATGAGATCAGTAACTGGATTGTCTGGCCCAGATTCGATTATTTACAGACCGGCGTCATATAGATGGAATATTGCTGAGTGCGGCGTTAATAAAAAAACAAACAAACCTGCAGTCGATCAGAAGTGCATGTGACGCCTTGCCCATGGTTGATATGTACTGGTCCATGATGCCACATGGCACGGCGGCAAAGTCATGCTCGGCCTTCTGACACGCCAACACCTTCTGCATGGTCTTGACGTTCTGCCCATCGCCTGGACAGAGCTGCTGCAGGAAAGTGAACGTGGCCACCTCTAACGCCGCGGAGCTAGACACACCGCCCCCTACCGGCACTGTAGACACTATCACGGCGTCGAAAGCCGGTACCGTACCTGAAACACAGCAACACGCTTTCGTTGAACGCACACTTGTTTCTCCGTTACTATGTGACTCGAGCGCTGAATGTAGGGCTGGGTGGGTGTCAGCCTGGTTCCATACTAATCTCTCACTGCAAATAGCCGATAACACAATCACCCCCATTCCATTCTGATCCCTTTTCAGCTGTAGCAGCTGCAACCTGTACTCTCCCCATTATCTGACATTACTGTGAGGTGAGGTGAGTGTAGCAGCTGCAACCCGTACTCTCCCCATTATCTGACATTACTGTGAGGTGAGGTGAGTGTAGCAGCTGCAACCTGTACTCTCCCCATTATCTGACATTACTGTGAGGTGAGGTGAGTGTAGCAGCTGCAACCTGTACTCTCCCCATTATCTGACATTACTGTGAGGTGAGGTGAGTGTAGCAGCTGCAACCTGTACTCTCCCCATTATCTGACATTACTGTGAGGTGAGGTGAGTGTAGCAGCTGCAACCTGTACTCTCCCCATTATCTGACATTACTGTGAGGTGAGGTGAGTGTAGCAGCTGCAACCTGTACTCTCCCCATTATCTGACATTACTGTGAGGTGAGGTGAGTGTAGCAGCTGCAACCAGTACTCTCCCCATTATCTGACATTACTGTGAGGTGAGGTGAGTGTAGCAGCTGCAACCTGTACTCTCCCCATTATCTGACATTACTGTGAGGTGAGGTGAGTGTAGCAGCTGCAACCTGTACTCTCCCCATTATCTGACATTACTGTGAGGAGAGGTGAGGTGAGGTGAGGTGAGGTGAGGTGAAATGGGTTTAACGTCGCGACTAAGATTATTGCACTTACATAGCGACGTGCATGCACGTGTGACGTTACTATGAAGGTCTTGGCGGTTTCTCAATACTCGAGCGTTCCCTTAGGGAATTATACGAGCCACACAAAGAAACTGTGCAGATAGGACATCAATATATATATCGGAACTACATGTGTGCACAGATACAGATATAAACACAGTAATTAGTGAATTGAACATGCGTGTGCTACGTTTCGTGACGTCAGTGATTTCGGCAGGTCCACGTGCAACACGTTTGTGCATGTGCATCCCGATACACTTCGTGGAGCACATGAATGTCTAAGACTGCTGTCGATTTAGGAAACTTAATTGTTTGACGCTTGATCGTTTAAAAAAATAAACTGCCAATGAACCGCACATCATGCCACGACTCATGACTGCACAATGTCATCAGGCTATTGGCATGGTCCGTGGGAGAATGTCTCAAAGTCAGGTGGCAGCACATTTCCATTGCCACCGAGACACCATTTCAGCACTGTTGAGACGTTATCAGAACAATAATGAAGTTGAGGATCGCCCACGTGCAGGACGTCCACGCGTCACAACGCCAAGACAGGACAGATGGATACAAATTCACCGGATCTCTCCCGTATAGAGCATGTGTGGGATGAAATAGAACGACGTCTACGCTGTGTACCAAATCCGTCAGATAACGTTCGTGATTTGGCAGCAGAGTTGCAGAGAATACGGCAAGCCATTCCACAAGCCTTCCATGCCCACTTGATAGACTCCATGCGTCGGCGATGCACTGCTGTTATCACTGATGACGGTAGGCATACCGTCATTAAGGTTGTGACATTGTTGCTTGACCCCTGCCCCGCATTTGGACGTCAATGTTATAGACAATAAATATGCTGTTCTGCCATCTTCTTATCATCTCAGTATGTATACACCAATTAAAGTTTACATGATTTTTTTTATTGTTGTTATATTTTCAAATTTAGAAAGAGATTTAACAATGCATGGTTTCTTTTTGTGGCTAGTATAGTTTATTTAACATTAAAGATAACTTTATATCAGACACAACATGTTAGTCAGGGTACTTTACGTATATGATGCCATCCTCCCCACATTAAGATACCTATGATGCTATACACATAACGGTACATTCCATATGACGGTGGTCTGTAAATAATCGAGTCTCGACCAGACATTCCAGTGATTGACATCATGTATCAACCAAGTCAGCGAGCCTGACCACCCGATCCCGTCTGTCGTCTCTTTCGAAAAGCGTGGGTTGATAAAGACCAGTACTAACCCGGATCTTCACGGGTCTACGGGTCAATGAGTAAAGTTTTATGCCGCTTTACACACTATTGTGAAAACGGGACTTCGAATCCTCCCCGCAATTTGACACAAAGATCTCTATAACTGCTTCCCTGCTTGAGGTGGGTGAGTTCGGTTTTAGGCCGCTTTTAGCAATATTCCAGCAATATCACGGCGGGGGACACCAGAAATGGGCTTCACACATTGTACCAATGTCGGGAATCGAACCCGGGTCTTCGGCGTGACGAGCGAACGCTTTAACCACCAGGCCACCCGACCGCCCCTTCCCTGCTTGAACCAAGAAAGTGAAGATTATTGGTCAGAAGGTTCTTAATAATTGTAAAGCACTACTTGATTTATTTCTCTACAACTGAACATCTTCTCATCTACGGGACCTTGGGGGTGACATAATTCGCTTCACAGAGACGACCTCTTCGATTTATGAAGGCTAGAATGTATGAAATTAATAAAATTCGAACTCGAGTCATGGAGGCGAGGCGCATCGTGGATTGTGGTCACACATATTGGGACCTCATTATTGTATAATCTAATCTATCAATCTGAAAGACGCTGCATCAATGCACACGAGAGTGTACTCAGGCATAAAGATAGGCCTCGCGTTTCGCCAAGCAGTCTGACTTGAACATGTCAGTTTGATAGCTATTGGTGTCTAAGCGAACAATCGTAGTAGTATACAAGTATAGGATAGTACTCGACCTAGGTCACAACACGACCAGGTATGTCACACTACACGACCAGGTGTGTCACAAGGTGTCACTACATGACCAGGTATGTCACACAGTGTCACACTACACGACCAGGTATGTCACACAGTGTCACTTCACGACCAGGTGTGTCACACTACACGACCAGGTATGTCACACAGTGTCACACTACACGACCAGGTGTGTCACAGTGCCACTACATGACCAGGTATGTCACACAGTGTCACACTACACGACCAGGTATGTCACACAGTCTCACTTCACGACCAGGTGTGTCACACTACACGACCAGGTATGTCACATAGTGTCACACTACACGACCAGGTGTGTCACACAGTGCCACTACACGACCAGGTATGTCACACAATGTCACACTACACGACCAGGTATGTCACACAATGTCACACTACACGACCAGGTGTGTCACACAGTGTCACACTACACCAGCAGGTATGTCATACAGTGTCACAATAAAGACCAGGTATGTCACACAGTGCCCCTACACGACCAGGTATGTCACACAGTGTCACACTACACGACCAGGTATGTCACACAGTGTCACACTACACGACCAGGTATACCATACAGTGTCACACTACACGACCAGGTGTGTCACACAGTGCCACTGCACGACCAGGTATGTCACACAGTGTCACACTACATGACTAGGTATGTCACACAGTGTCACTACACGACCAGGTTGTCACACAGTGTCACACTTCACGACCAGGTGTGTCACACAGTGTCACACTACACCAGCAGGTGTGTCACACAGTGCCACTACACCAGCAGGTATGTCATACAGTGTCACACTATACGACCAGGTATGTCACACAGTGTCACAATACACCAGACGGTATGCCACACAGTGTCACTACACGACCAGGTATGTCACACTACACCAGCAGGTGTGTCACACAGTGCCACTCTCCACGACCAGGTGTGTCACACTACACCAGCAGGTGTGTCAGACAGTGCCACTACACGACCAGGTGTGTCACACAGTGTCACACTACACCAGCGGGTATGTCACACAATGTCACTACACGACCAGGTGTGTCACACTACACAACCAGGTGTGTCACACTACACCAGCAGGTGTGTCACACAGTGCCACTACACGACCAGGTATGTCACACAGTGTCACACTACACCAGCAGGTATGTCACACAGTGTCACTACACGACCAGGTGTGTCACACAGTGTCACAAACCCACGACCAGGTATGTCACACAGTGTCACACTACACCAGCAGGTATGTCACACTGTGCCACTTCACGACCACGTATGTCATACAGTGTCACACAGTGCCACTACACGACCAGGTATGTCATACAGTGTCACACTACACGACCAGGTATGTCATACAGTGTCACACTACACGACCAGGTGTGTCACACAGTGCCACTACACGACCAGATATGCCTTACAGTGTCACACTACACCACCAGGTATATCACACAGTGTCACACTACACCACCAGGTATGTCACACAGTGTCACACTACACGACCAGGTATGTCACACTTCACGACCACGTATGTCATACAGTGTCACACAGTGCCACTACACGACCACGTATGTCATACAGTGTCACACTACACGACCAGGTATGTCAAACAGTCACACTACACCACCAGGTATGTTACACAGTGTCAAACTACACCACCAGGTATGTCACACAGTGTCACACTACACGACCAGGTATGTCACACTACACGACCAGGTATGCCATACAGTGTCATACTACACTACCAGGTATGTCACACAGTGTCACACTACACGACCAGGTATGTCACACAGTGTCACACAATGTCACTACGACTTGAGCCTTGTATGTACAGCTCTCCCGGAGATCATTACTCAAACACAAAGCAGCAGTCATGATCGGCTGTGTTTACTCACGTTCTGCACGTCGAGTATGCTAATAGTCATATTACCTGCCTGAGAGGGATATACCAAGCGAGGCACCTAGTATGTTTCACCACCGTGTCAACACGAAATCCTTAATGAGAGTATACATTTCATATTCTCGCCCCGTCTATAGGAGTGATATCAATTAAAGACTAATATTTTTTTTCCAGTGCCTCATGATGTCATCTATCTCACGCTAGTTATGCTGAGGTGTTCTGGCATTAATGTTGTGACTCAATTTTACAAAACTCTCCTGACAGACACAGTCCCATAACTGCCGTCTCACGCAGACAGGGTGGGCCCACGGCCATTTCACGGCGTATATTTTCCACACAACTTTCAATGTAATATATATTTTATATAGTTTATTTCTGCATAACACTTGATAAAACCCATGATATCACCCAGGCGAATGTAACTTTATTCTCCCCTAATGAGACTGCACCCCTGAGTGATATTTTTTTTCTCGGAGCCTGCACCACGACATCAACATTTCATCTCAACGTGATAATTAGCGTTTTTCATGTCTTATATTATTGATATAACAATCGATGATTCAGTCTTCACAGCCGTGTCTCCAGTGCGGATGCCTGACCAAGGAAGAGACTGTCAATAAGTGTCAAGCTTTGGTTAAATCTAGTATCATCATCACTGCAACCACAGTTAAAGTTAAGGTATAAATAATATTTCCACGACCAAAGAAATGTATTTTTATATGTTGGCTTTGTTCTTTTAACCAGGCAAACTACATCACCTATGTGTCAGGCTACCCATTTCAAGGGATGTCATGGCTGTGACGTGCCAGTAGTTGAATCATTGCCGACTTGTGTTTGTAGAGGTCAGAACATGTGACTGCTCCAGGTGGGTATTAATCACTCTTTACGTCAGGTTTCAAATTCAATTCAGCGATAAACTTTATACAGGTCAATAAACAGTCAATGTGTAAAATGACTGAAATTTTCACTTGGGCAATTTACAAAACCGTTTAACGTAAAAATACTTCAGCCATTTAAGTATTATTTTTCCATTTATTATATCATGATAACGAATTCCAAACACTTCCATACTCTATTTCATCATCCAGTGACTGGAAATGATGAGTTTAAAAGAAACCGAAGATCTATCTATCTATCTATCTATCTATCTATCTATCTATCTATCTATCTATCTATCTATCTATCTATCTATCTATCTATCTATCTTGTGCGTTTCCTCATTAATATGTATGTTTACACAGTACTTAAGAATATAGTGTAAGTCCACAACAAACCTGGGAAGTTGGCAATGACTCCTTTGAAATAGTTCGCCCATTTGGGAGTTCCGGGGGAGAGGGGGGTTGTCTCAGAATGGGGAAGGAATTCTATGAAATACGGAGCATCAACTCCGTCAGCCTTTGTCAATACCCGGCATTTACCGGCATCACTCTTGCTTCCGACCACCACTGTTACCATTGGCAACGCCTGCAACAAGGAATGATAGTTCGTGAAAACAGAAACATATAAATATACACGCACGCACGCACGCACGCACGCACGCACGCACGCACATGCACATGCACACAGTTCGGGTGGTCAGACTCTGTGATCCGATTGAATCCGATTCCTCGGACCCCGACGATATGGGGCGTTGCCCAGGATATTACTGGTTTGTCCGGTCCAGACTCTACCACATACAGTCCGCTGCTGTCATATATGTGCTATCAACTTAGAACAATATCCTCACTACTGAAACACAACAAAATATCGTGTGTATTTTTCTAAGTCAGACTTGGTGACCATAAACCTAACACAGACATACAAAACTGCTCAACATGCCCGACAGTAGACGATGAAACGCATCTTATTCATTTTATAAAACACATAGCAAAGAAAGAAAGATACTATATGATGAATTAGTTAATAAAGTACTTAGGTGAAGATTGTCTGTTCAACTTTATGATCGCTAATAATGATATCATCTCAACCACACGTGTTTTCATAGAATTTACAATTTCAACCAAAACATCATTATAAATAAACATATCCATCATTTAATTTCAAGACTTCCTTTATTTTCGCGCCATACTTGTCTTTCATGTATCCCGTGTGTGTGTAGATGTACACTGTAGCTGTGGTGTACACTGCATCTGGTCTTTCATGGAATGTATGGCAACAACTACTTGTGGAATGTGGTACATGTACTCTCACACATACACAGATGTTGACACTGATGCACCCATTCCTCCCTTGTGAATGCGTGGTCACCGTGACATTTTATCCCGGCACAGATACCAGGAATAACCGTGATGATCGAAGTGGATACAGGTGAGGTGAAATGGTGTTTAACGTCGCGTCCAAGATTATTGTACTTATAAAGCGACTGCATGTACGTGTGTGCGTTTGTGTGGCTTCTTGTACTTGTCCAGACTACTGCTAGCTCACTGAGATACCATGCCGCAGTTTAACATGAATACCCCACTCAGACACAGTGTACTGACTCCGAGCCGACCAGTCCTTGTTTAGCCCCTTAATGCCGAGCGCCAGACAGGTCAACAACAAGTACCATCTTTTAACGTATTTTGGTATGACGCGGCCGGGGATCGAACCCCGGACCTTCCGCTCTCCGGGCGGACGCTCTACCACTAGACCACGGGGGCGGACGCTCTACCACTAGACCACGGAGGCGGTCCGGAAGTGGAAACAGAACAATAGTATGCGGGGGAATGTTTGAGACTGTAGATAATGTTACACGTATACATGCAGAGGATGTCTGGATGATGCTAGACACGTACTTTTTTGTTATTAGGGCTCTAGACACTGTTGATAATGTTACGCCAGTATAAGGAGCGCCAGTATAAGGAGTGAGTAAGTGAGTATGATTTTACGCCGCTTTTAGCAATATTCCAGCAATATCACGGCGGGGGACACCAGAAATGGGCTTCACACATTGTACCCATGTCGGGAATCGAACCCGGGTCTTCGGCGTGACGAGCGAACGCTTTAACCACTAGGCTACCCGACCGCCCCGGCTGTCTGGATGATATGAGAAACGCCAATCCGTGACGTACTCTTCTACCATGCATGACGTGTTCCAGTCGATAGGCATGCATACACACTTATGATTATAACTGTTGAATAGTCCACGTCATTGAAATAAATACCGGCAACATACACATAACCGTCTTTTTGGTTGACAGTCGTTCAGTTTTGAGAGGTTGCATAGAGTCGGGAGTTGACATTCCAGCAGTGTATTGTTATTTTCTGAGAATTAACATTAAACAGTAATATTCTTAAACCTTTTGTTAATTGTGTTCGTTGGTCTAGAAAATTCTGGACTGGCAACATATCCTCTGGTCTGAAAACTTTGTTGCCAGTCCGGTTGTCTGGCTGAAAACGTGGGGACTTTTATAGGCTGTTACCCTACTCAGTGTATTCGTTATGAGGGTGCCAACACACCCATCCCGTTGAATCCCGAATACCCATATATATAATTGTTCACTCTTGAATCTCGAATATACTACTGAACACAATCCTCAAAAGCATTTCGAAAATGGTGCACTTTGAAGTTAAATTGCTGAAACAATACCGAAATATAGTATATTATATAAAAAGCAAACCGTCCCCTTCACCATTATGTTTTTGTTATGTTTAATCTGAGTGCCAAATACGATCTTATCTGCGCCCCGCATACTCCACAGCTGAGTAACGGTAATACCGTCTCAATAGACCAACGAATCCCGCCAAACAAAAGGGGGGTTGGAAGCCTCGGTAATATCACCACTGCCTTCGTCACTATATATAGTGTCTCCCAGACCCAGAAAAAAAGATGAGATCAACTCAAGTCCAGAATGATTGATTTGGCGAATCTCGATTGCCCCCCACCCCCCCCCCCACCCCCCCAAAAAAAAATCACGATTGCCTCAGCTCCAAAATTAAGTGGGCTCCATTTAGATTTAATTACTTTAATTTGTGTGTGTATATAGAGTCTATACATAAATAAGATATGTTTATTTCTGGGACTAAATGTCAGTCTTGCGTCACAATAGTACGACAAGTCTATATATAATTCTTGCATAAACCCCTTGTTACAATTAATGGGCAAAAGGGATCCATCCTCGATGCTCTAGTGTATGATAGTTTTCTCCTCATTTATCATATAACGATAAGAGAATCATAACGTGTTAATGTTTTCTTCTGGGGGAATCTTGTGGTCAAGTTCAATCGTTAAGCTAAAACCCAGGTACGACGCTGACGGTTACCCCCCAAACATGTGACGCTGTCGGAGGGTGGAGTGTTCATATACCCCCCAAACATGTGACGCTGTCGGAGGGTGGAGTGTTCATAGACTACGCAAGTCCAGTAAATCATGCGTGCAGACTGCCGCGTCTTGTTTTAGTTGGTGTGTCACGAATGAGAGGCGATCAGCCAATCAGCGTTTAAAGGTGTGTAAATATGAGCCAATCACTGACGAGTTGAATCGTCTGCATTGCATCATCAGGACTATGCGCGAGAGATCGCCTTCTCGAGTTGAATCAGTTCATGTTAACTGACGTTTCATGAATTACATCGGACGCATGACAGGGTTGGGTATACTGCACCTGGTAGCGGTATTAATATATAAGCCGCTTGTGAATGTCAGCGAACAATAATGTTCCGGAAGATACCCTGCATATGATCGACCTCGCTCGGGTTGTGTATCACAATGTCATTCATCTTTGTATTCTCATGTCCAGCACACACCCCAGCTTATGTATTTTGGCAATAGCGGTTAGCTCGAGGGTCGCAACGATAAAGTACAACTGGCAACCGTATCTCAAACATTTCTCCTGATCTATATTCTGGCTATATTCCTTACAAAACGTGCTTTTCGTTTAATTAGACTTCGCTTTGTTCATGATTATAATATTTACCACGGATCAGAATATGTAGGTCCGTGTATTTCCCCTCCTACAATCAGAATGTATCTATGTATATAGGCCAACACAACGCTTGAGCAGCCAAGCAGAGACAACATATATCGTGGCGGTCGGGCTCAAACAAATATTATTATAAACCAGGATTCTTGACGAAAACCAACCTGAACTCGCTCAGCGGACAAAAATAACTATCGTGTGTTAACATGAATGACAAATATAAAAATGAACACCACTGTTTTCACAGCTGTTATTGACATTTCCCATGTGTACGACTTCTACATGAACATTGTATGAGATGCATGTTCACTTACCATTGGGAACACAAACCCTTCGTTATAATCCGTATGTTCGCCGATCAGATTCACTCGACCAGGCGCGCATGCTGCTAAATTCGGATCACTGCCAAATTTATCTCTGAAAACTGCAGCCGCTTGCTTCAGAGTACTTTCCACGGTTGGGATTTCACATGCCATGTCCGTTTAATGTCTGTGGGGGTAAGAACAAGATGACAGTTGAATTGGTTACGTGTCCCTTCTTTCAGCGACTCGCTCGATACAGTTGTTTGAGCAGTTGCCGGCTTCCGGCTATGTGCGCAACATAGGTTACAGGTCACACGTGGTTCAAGGTCACCAGTCGTGCTTGACGTCAATTGTAAAGAATACATATTTTACAGAAAGCTTGCTTGCTTAACTTCATTGACATTTATTCGTTTACTTAAAGTAAAAGAATTATAAATGCTACAAAATCACATGGTGATTTCGCTAATATCGATCACCACAATGAGCATCAGTAGACATTAGCGCATGGGGTTAACAAGACAGCATAACTTATTGATTTATTTCAATCATTGGTATCTGTTGCTTGGATCCCTCGGTCTGTCAGCATGAGTATAATTATGCCAGCAAAGGAACTACACATTTTATACTAAATGATATATGTATCTATCTATTTGTGTCTGTGTCGACGATGTATTAAAGTGAATTGGGAATTGACGGAAACTTGTATAACGTGTTTTCAAATTCAAAATCAATTAATAGAGCTACACAAATTTCAGCAATAAATTTCCTGTTTCTGTGCTAATCTGATTCTGAGTGACTTAAGGGTGGATTTTCCACATGCGTAGACAATAATAGCACTTGATATTAATATCCCACCATGGTACATGCTATAATGTAACCACAGCAGCTGTGGATGGATGCTTAGTGAACGTCGGCTCTAGTTTCACCCTGGATCCTGTGCGAGGAGATCGATGTACGTTCGTGTGTGTCTGCAAAAGACGCGTGTAACTGATATTAATCTATGTCAGACATGGGAATTATTTATGTAAAAATAAACTGCAATACTGAAAAGAATATTTCTCAATAAACAATTAAAAACGGCTCTAATTATTTCATTATAACGAGCCGAACGTTTCTATATAAACAATCATCGTCTTATTAAAAAAAAAACGACACCGCTATCTACCACACTTATTCATCGTCATCAAGTATGGGTGGATATTCTCAGAATAA
This sequence comes from Haliotis cracherodii, assembly GCF_022045235.1. Lineage (NCBI taxonomy): Eukaryota > Metazoa > Mollusca > Gastropoda > Lepetellida > Haliotidae > Haliotis > Haliotis cracherodii. The sequence goes on from NW_027266277.1 coordinate 5,559,129, forward strand.
ACTTGAACAGGATTACAGGTCATTGATTATTTAAAGGGGTCGGACGGGTAGCCTAGTGGTTAAAGTGTTAGCTCGTCACGCCGAAGACCCGATTCGATTCCCGACATGGGTACAATGCGCGAAGCCCATTTCTGGTGTCCCCTGCCGTGATATTGCTAGAATATTGCTAAAGGCGGCGTAAAACCATAGTCAGTCACTAATCAATTAAAGCATCGGTATTACATAAATGATCACAGGTAAAATCTAAATATTACACAAACTATTTTCTTCAAATTCGGCGTTCCAGACAAAATAATACCGTTACGGAGGTTCGCTGACGTCAGAACATAACACCTGCTCAGTTCATCTTGTATTTGAATACGCGTATCACAGCTCGACATCAGCGAACGGGAGTCTTGTACCTGAAACAGGTCAGTTCAGCTCTTTACCGCGTCTCGTAACCCTGCATCCCGGTTTCCAAATTTGACACTTTTGTGATGATCTGGTCAAGGGATATCAGTGTATCAACATTTTAATTACGTTGCGAGGACGCTTAAAAAATCATCGTGGGCAACAATGAGTGAGTGAGTGAGTTGGTTTTAATGCCGCTTTTAACAGTATTCCAGTTATATCACGGCGTGTCAGTTTAATGTGGGAGGAAAGCCCGAAGTCATGCAGATATGATGGTTTGACACTTTCGTATTCAAATCGTCACAATATCTAGAATTAGCCTTGGGGAATTAGCTCTTGAGCGGGCACCACCTTCAAAGAAACCAAACAAAGTGTCTACGACCAGCTCCTTTATTGGGGATTTCTCGACAGTCGATTCACATTTAAAATAAGAAATATTTTTACATATAAAGTACAAAGTCATATTGAACATTTACAGTTTCCATAAAGAAGCAGTTATCACAATAGTGCGTGATATTAAACAACGATTATATATAAGAGTGTAAATGTCATGATATACAAATGTATCATGGGCTAAGTGATAAAACAACCAATTACAAATAACAATATTAAAGTCAGTCTACAAAGATACCTGTGAACAAAGCTTACATAATCTTAGGTGATACTTATTTTCAGCCACTCCTAATTAGGATTACGCCTTGCTAAATGGGACTGCCATAAGGTATGTCTTATTTACGTATAAACCTAGTTAAACCCAATATCGGTATCGATGTGCGCAGATTTAAATATAAATAACAACCAGCGTTGGCTGTACTTCTGAGCATATATCATTCATTGTTTTATTCTGGTATATGTTATACTTGAAGGCCATATCTGTCGTTTATCTAAACTACCGCAGCAAACAAACTGTATCTGATAGCATCCACATACACTGAGTTAACGGGCCCATTAACCCATGTCCTTTCACTTTACTGAATGGTATAATAAATGGATATATGTACATTTTAGGCATTGCTCGTAATGTAGACATGTTTGCTGATGCTGTGTTACAAATGTATTATGCTCAGACCTAAGTACAAGAGAGTTACCTATCTTATTTGTACATCGCTAACAGATTAACTAAATGATTACATGGATATTATTACTGAATTTAGCTCTGGCTAAGTTGTGCTATTAGCATAAATATGTGTGATGTGAATACATCATATATTAGCTACAGAAATTAACGTTTTCTGCCAGGCTAGTTCCATCAAATAACTCTAATAAAAAATTATTTAAAATAGTCTGGATTCTGTTTATGAACAAGTAATACGTGCAATGTATGGTTCATCATAGAATCCTTACCTTAAAAGATAATGTACATACCTCGTGTGATATAAAAGGTCTGATCAAAGTGAGGTAGTTCGTCTGCATTTACACGACGTTTTCACATTTACAAAATAACTGAATAGATACAACCCACTTAATATATTTGCCCTTATACATGGTCAATAACATAAGATTAAATACCTTTACAGCTGATAATATTGCTCCACATGCGATACAAATTATAAATAGTAAAGTGAACAAGACTTACCTTCAAAGAAACCAAACAAAGTGTCTATGGCCAGCTCCTTTATTGGGGATTTCTCGACAGTGAGGTACCCCCGGGGCTAGCCAGTATATATACTCTAGACACCTTGAATGGTCACGAATTTACTGCATGTTCAATTATCAGCTTGATAAGAAAATTGGAGTTCGTGCGACGAAAATAGGGAGTAAGACTTCCTTAGAAGTTTGACCAAGCGATGTCCACATAAGTTGAATAATAATTGATGAAGTAGTCCGAAAATATTGATATGAGTTGGACGTATCAGCAAACGTGTGACAAGCGGTCATTGCGATGGAGGCTGAGACACGTACAGAGAGATAATACTGACCATGCTCCAAGGATGTTATGCAATTTTCTAGATAGCTGCGACCTTCACATGTGAGACTGATTGAATACAGCACCATACATTTAACTTAATATAACACAATAAAGACTATTACCACAGTTAGCTATTATATAAATACTGTGAAAAAAGAACCAATTTTACAACTATGACAGATATCAGACGTTTACCACTCCGGTGAAACCCACGAGCACGGGTATGGTGCTGACAAACCTAGAAACTTAATCGGCGCGAACCGGGATTCGAACCCACGATCACATGTTTCTGGCGTGCCTAAGAGACGCAGCTCTGCACAGCGAATCGCGGTGTTTTAGACGACTGGGCCCCCCGGGCTGCAATGAAATCAGTATATCAACAGAATCATGTTTGCTATGCAAGTGTTTGTTTGGTAACATATCCGTTGAACTAGACCTGAATCAGATCTGTAGTTTTTGTAACTAACTTGTTTCATTAAGAGTGGGTGCACACAGTTTTGTTTTTAAGGGTATAAAAGTGTTGAGTTATTACGACCGTGGGTGAGTGAGTTTGATTTTACTCCGCTTTTAGCAATATTCCAATAATGTCACGGCGGGCGGAGACCAGAAATGGGCTTCACAAATTGTACCCATGTCGAGAATCGAACCCGGGTCTTCGGTGTGGCGATCGAACGCTTTAACCACTAGGCTACCCGACCGCCCCTCATTACGACAGATACCTCCAGCTATCTTATGTCATGTTTTCAGGCTTTTCCTTTCTAGATGGTTTCGTCAAGTACAAACCGATGCCTCGCTAAAGGGACACTGGCTATTACCAGTGATGACCTCGGACTGATGATGCAGTCAGTTAGAAACTGCTTCAAAGCGAATTCATACAATATTCAAATGTACAGGTTATCTGGAATTGGTGATGTTCTTTACACAAACACAGTTGAGCAATTTTCATCAATCAAAGACAAAGTATATACTATCTTTCTAAACATGTTTCGTAATGTACCGCTTTCAACGTGAACTTTGATCCCATCCGTTCTGAATATCATACTAAGGGTATTTAATGTTTGTATTTTAATTTTGAGAGCAAGAAAATTTCCTCTTTTGCCACCAAGGTGTGCATACACTCCCCAACTGGTTGTTCATTAACTGACAGGCAAAAGAAAGCATGCATTTGAGAATTGGACTTGACCAAGAAATTACAATCGTGATCAAAACGTTACAAGACGGAGTGTTCGGTGTCTGCTTCACTGTCGAATCACCATTATGTTTCTTCGTTTTTAGCCAACGTCAAAAAGCCAAAAGCTTACAATGCAATATGGTTCCTGACACGGTTTCCTCCGCGAGTCTGACGGGATTAGCTCATGGGCAGTCGTGTTCTCAGTAGTCGTGACCTTTACACACGTTTCCCCGAAGTGTGAGATGTGGCTGGCTAGCACCTGTGTGTCATTGAGAGTGAGAAGCCACTGGCTTCAGGGTTGTTGGCAGACTTCAGACACGTGGGGTTGGAGCACGCCTTCATTCGCAATGCATGCTTACAGCTATATTCTAAAGTGATACCCTCCTCTGTCAAACCTACGAAATATGAAATGAAATAGTTGTATCAGTGTATCAATGCCGGTCATAGAATACAGGTTGTATGTATATCATTTGGTTGGTTGGTTTCGGTGTAGATCCTAACACCTTTATCAAGCAGGTGATGGATAGTGCTGAACAACATAGGTATATATACCTATCACTTGCTAAATATAAAGATGTTAGGATCTACACCGAAACGTCGCACTAATTGTAATAAAGAAGTTGTTCATCCATAGTACTCGTCTTTCTTCATCACACCAACTTCTAAATGCCACTGAAAGAAAATACTGCTTCGTATGGTATGCCTAGAACATTGTATACATCATGTCACAGACTAAAGCACTGTATGAGGAAATGCAGACTATGATGGGTTAGTTTTACTTTGAAACCTACAATTTAGTTCAAGAAATTTCCGCAATGGTTATTAAAGGTAAATAGCTGTGGACGTGTTTGAAACATACTCCTCGTGGCACAGCTTAAAACGAGCTGTAGCATGGATCCTGAAATTAAAAAAGAATTCTCTATAATAAGACTCACGACAAAACACAATCTAATCACTGAGCTTGATAGTGTGCTCAGTGTATTGGAGCTGAAGAATGCTGAGACGGCGATAGTTCAAGTGTCACAGAGGACACATGTGTACAGGAGTTCACGTGTCACAGAGGACACATGTGTACAGGAGTTGAAAGGTCACAGAGGACACATATGTACAGGAGTTCACGTGTCACAGAAGACACATATGTACAGGAGCTCACATGTCACAGAGGATACATATGTACAGGAGTTCACGTGTCACAGAGGACACATATGTACAGGAGTTTCACGTGTCACAGAGAACACATATGTACAGGAGTTTCACGTGTCACAGAGAACACATATGTACCTGAGTTCAAGTGTCACAGAGGACACATATGTACAGGAGTTTCACGTGTCACAGAGGACACATATGTACAGGATTTCAAGTGTCACAGAGGACACATATGTACAGGAGTTTCACGTGTCACAGAGGACACATATGTACAGGATTTCAAGTGTCACAGAGGACACATATGTACAGGAGTTGAAGTGTTACAGAGGACACATATGTACAGGATTTTACCTGTCACAGAGGACACATATGTACAGGAGTTCACGTATCACAGAGGACACATATGTACAGGAGTTCATGTGTCACAGAGGACACATATGTACAGGATTTTACCTGTCACAGAGGACACATATGTACAGGAGTTCACGTATCACAGAGGACACATGTGTACAGGAGTTGAAGTGTCACAGAGGACACATATGTACAGGAGTTGAAGTGTCACAGAGGACACATATGTACAGGAGTTCACGTGTCACAGAGGACACATGTGTACAGGAGTTCAAGTGTCACAGAGGACACATATGTACAGCAGTTGAAGTGTCACAGAGGACACATATGTACAGGAGTTCACGTGTCACAGAGGACACATGTGTACAGGAGTTCAAATGTCACAGAGGACACATATGTACAGGAGTTCACGTGTCACAGAGGACACATGTGTACAGGAGTTCAAGTGTCACAGAGGACACATATGTACAGCAGTTGAAGTGTCACAGAGGACACATATGTACAGGAGTTCACGTGTCACAGAGGACACATGTGTACAGGAGTTCAAATGTCACAGAGGACACATATGTACAGCAGTTGAAGTGTCACAGAGGACACATATGTGCAGGAGTTCACGTGTCACAGAGGACACATATGTGCAGGAGTTCACGTGTCACAGAGGACACATGTGTACAGGAGTTCAAATGTCACAGAGGACACTTATGTACAGGAGTTCACGTGTCACAGAGGACACATGTGTACAGGAGTTCAAATGTCACAGAGGACACTTATGTACAGGAGTTCACGTGTCACAGAGGACACATGTGTACAGGAGTTCAAATGTCACAGAGGACACTTATGTACAGGAGTTCACGTGTCACAGAGGACACATGTGTACAGGAGTTCAAATGTCACAGAGGACACTTATGTACAGGAGTTCACGTGTCACAGAGGACACATGTGTACAGGAGTTCAAATGTCACAGAGGACACATATGTACAGGAGTTCAAGAAAAAGACGACAGAAGTCGCCGAGTAACCAGAGGATGGCGGACTTGCCTAGAGACAAGCAGAGTGACTCCAGGAGATCCACCATTCACCAGTGTCGGGTTCGACTGCTTTGGGCCATTTATGGTGAAACGGGGCCGGTCTGAGGTCAAACGTTATGGATGCATCTTCACATGTTTGACGACAAGGGCAATACATCTAGTAAAGTTGGATGGATGGGATACTTTCTTGAATTGATTTGTGAGATTCTTATCTCGCCGAGGATGTCAAAAGAGAGTTCGATCAGACACTAGCACAAATTTCCGTGGTGAATTGACACGAGCTATTGATTCCTGGAATTTGAAGAGAATTGGAGAGTTCATGAGCAGAAAAGAAATCTGTGGGATGTTTAACCCTCCTGCAGCGTCTCACATGGGGGTGCTGGGGGAGACTCATAAGGACAGTTCGTAAAGTCATGAATGCTTTGATGGACTTCATACTCTCTTTTGCGAGACTGAGTCGATTGTGAATGGCCGAGTGATATACAGTGGTATCAGATGATCACAAAGATGCTGAACCTCTGACTCCTAACAATCTTCTTTCACTTAGAGCAGGTCCAAATATATTTTGGAAACGCTGGAACATATGCCTTCACTACAATGTATAATGACTACAATGTATACCAGGAAGAAGTGTTGAACTGATCCACCGCAGGTAAAGGGGTGCGAAACAATGGGCGGACATACCCCAGGAGAGAGAGTTCAAACCACTTGACTGATCCATCCCAAAAGAAAAGGTTTAAAACACATGACTGATCCACCCCAGGAGAAAGATATAAAAACACTGGGCGGATATACCCCAGGAGAGAGAGTTCAAACCACTTGACTGATCCATCTCAAAAGAAAAGGTTTAAAACACATGACTGATCCACCCCAGGAGAAAGATATGAAAACACTGGGCGGACATACCCCAGGAGAGAGAGTTCAAACTACCTGACTGACCCACCCCAGGAGAAAGGGTTCAACAGACTTGACTGATCCATCCCAGGAGAAAATTATGAAAACACTGGGTGGATATCCCCAGGAGAAAGAGTTCAACACACACGACCTATCCACCCCAGGAGAAAGATATGAAAACACTGGGCGGACATACCCCAGGAGAGAGAGAGTTCAAACCACTTGACTGATCCATACACAAAGAAAGGGTTCAACACACATGACCTATCCACCCCAGGAAAAAAATATAAAAACACTGGGCGGATATACCCCAGGAGAGAGAATTCAAACCACTTGACTGACCCACCCCAGGAGAAAGGGTTCAAAACACATAACTGATCCACCCCAGGAGAAAGATATAAAAACACTGGGCGGATATACCCCAGGAGAGAGAGAGTTCAAACCACTTGACTGATCCATCCCCAAAGAAAAGGTTAAAAAAACATGACTGATCCACCCCAGGTGAAAGATATGAAAACACTGGGTGGATATCCCCAGGAGAAAGGGTTCAAAACACATAACTGATCCACCCCAGGAGAAAGATATAAAAACACTGGGCGGATATACCCCAGGAGAGAGAGAGTTCAAACCACTTGACTGATCCATCCCCAAAGAAAAGGTTAAAAAAACATGACTGATCCACCCCAGGTGAAAGATATGAAAACACTGGGTGGATATCCCCAGGAGAAAGAGTTCAAACCACATAACTGATCCACCCCAGGAGAAAGATATAAAAACACTGGGCGGATATACCCCAGGAGAGAGAGAGTTCAAACCACTTGACTGATCCATCCCCAAAGAAAAGGTTAAAAAAACATGACTGATCCACCCCAGGTGAAAGATATGAAAACACTGGGTGGATATCCCCAGGAGAAAGAGTTCAAACCACATAACTGATCCACCCCAGGAGAAAGATATAAAAACACTGGGCGGATATACCCCAGGAGAGAGAGTTCAAACTACTTGACTGACCCACCCCAGGAGAAAGGGTTCAACAGACTTGACTGATCCATCCCAGGAGAAAATTATGAAAACACTGGGTGGATATCCCCAGGAGAAAGAGTTCAAACCACTTGACTGACCCACCCCAGGAGAAAGGGTTCAACACACACGACCTATCCACCCCAGGAGAAAGATATGAAAACACTGGGTGGATATCCCCAGGAGAACGAGTTCAAATCACTTGACTGACCCACCCCAGGAGAAAGGGTTCAATACACGTGACTGACCCACCCCAGGAGAAAGGGTTCAACAGACTTGACTGATCCATCCCAAGAGAAAGATATGAAAACATTGGATGGATATACCCCAGGAGAGAGAGTTCAAACCACTTGACTGACCCACCCCAGGAAAAAGGGTTCAACATACTTGACTGACCCACCCCAGGAGAAAGGGTTCAACACACTTGACTGACCCACCCCAGGAGAAAGGGTTCAACACACTTGACTGACCCACCCCAGGAGAAAGGGTTAAACACACTTGACTGATCCACCCCAGGAGAAAGATATGAAAACACTGGGCGGACATACCCCAGGAGAGAGAGAGTTCAAACCACTTGACTGATCCATACACAAAGAAAGGGTTCAACACACATGACCTATCCACCCCAGGAAAAAAATATAAAAACACTGGGCGGATATACCCCAGGAGAGAGAATTCAAACCACTTGACTGACCCACCCCAGGAGAAAGGGTTCAAAACACATAACTGATCCACCCCAGGAGAAAGATATAAAAACACTGGGCGGATATACCCCAGGAGAGAGAGAGTTCAAACCACTTGACTGATCCATCCCCAAAGAAAAGGTTAAAAAAACATGACTGATCCACCCCAGGTGAAAGATATGAAAACACTGGGTGGATATCCCCAGGAGAAAGGGTTCAAAACACATAACTGATCCACCCCAGGAGAAAGATATAAAAACACTGGGCGGATATACCCCAGGAGAGAGAGAGTTCAAACCACTTGACTGATCCATCCCCAAAGAAAAGGTTAAAAAAACATGACTGATCCACCCCAGGTGAAAGATATGAAAACACTGGGTGGATATCCCCAGGAGAAAGAGTTCAAACCACATAACTGATCCACCCCAGGAGAAAGATATAAAAACACTGGGCGGATATACCCCAGGAGAGAGAGAGTTCAAACCACTTGACTGATCCATCCCCAAAGAAAAGGTTAAAAAAACATGACTGATCCACCCCAGGTGAAAGATATGAAAACACTGGGTGGATATCCCCAGGAGAAAGAGTTCAAACCACATAACTGATCCACCCCAGGAGAAAGATATAAAAACACTGGGCGGATATACCCCAGGAGAGAGAGTTCAAACTACTTGACTGACCCACCCCAGGAGAAAGGGTTCAACAGACTTGACTGATCCATCCCAGGAGAAAATTATGAAAACACTGGGTGGATATCCCCAGGAGAAAGAGTTCAAACCACTTGACTGACCCACCCCAGGAGAAAGGGTTCAACACACACGACCTATCCACCCCAGGAGAAAGATATGAAAACACTGGGTGGATATCCCCAGGAGAACGAGTTCAAATCACTTGACTGACCCACCCCAGGAGAAAGGGTTCAATACACGTGACTGACCCACCCCAGGAGAAAGGGTTCAACACACTTGACTGATCCATCCCAAGAGAAAGATATGAAAACATTGGATGGATATACCCCAGGAGAGAGAGTTCAAACCACTTGACTGACCCACCCCAGGAGAAAGGGTTCAACATACTTGACTGACCCACCCCAGGAGAAAGGGTTCAACACACTTGACTGACCCACCCCAGGAGAAAGGGTTCAACACACTTGACTGACCCACCCCAGGAGAAAGGGTTAAACACACTTGACTGATCCACCCCAGGAGAAAGATATGAAAACACTGGGCGGACATACCCCAGGAGAGAGAGAGTTCAAACCACTTGACTGATCCATACACAAAGAAAGGGTTCAACACACATGACCTATCCACCCCAGGAAAAAAATATAAAAACACTGGGCGGATATACCCCAGGAGAGAGAATTCAAACCACTTGACTGACCCACCCCAGGAGAAAGGGTTCAAAACACATAACTGATCCACCCCAGGAGAAAGATATAAAAACACTGGGCGGATATACCCCAGGAGAGAGAGAGTTCAAACCACTTGACTGATCCATCCCCAAAGAAAAGGTTAAAAAAACATGACTGATCCACCCCAGGTGAAAGATATGAAAACACTGGGTGGATATCCCCAGGAGAAAGGGTTCAAAACACATAACTGATCCACCCCAGGAGAAAGATATAAAAACACTGGGCGGATATACCCCAGGAGAGAGAGAGTTCAAACCACTTGACTGATCCATCCCCAAAGAAAAGGTTAAAAAAACATGACTGATCCACCCCAGGTGAAAGATATGAAAACACTGGGTGGATATCCCCAGGAGAAAGAGTTCAAACCACATAACTGATCCACCCCAGGAGAAAGATATAAAAACACTGGGCGGATATACCCCAGGAGAGAGAGAGTTCAAACCACTTGACTGATCCATCCCCAAAGAAAAGGTTAAAAAAACATGACTGATCCACCCCAGGTGAAAGATATGAAAACACTGGGTGAATATCCCCAGGAGAAAGAGTTCAAACCACATAACTGATCCACCCCAGGAGAAAGATATAAAAACACTGGGCGGATATACCCCAGGAGAGAGAGTTCAAACTACTTGACTGACCCACCCCAGGAGAAAGGGTTCAACAGACTTGACTGATCCATCCCAGGAGAAAATTATGAAAACACTGGGTGGATATCCCCAGGAGAAAGAGTTCAAACCACTTGACTGACCCACCCCAGGAGAAAGGGTTCAACACACACGACCTATCCACCCCAGGAGAAAGATATGAAAACACTGGGTGGATATCCCCAGGAGAACGAGTTCAAATCACTTGACTGACCCACCCCAGGAGAAAGGGTTCAATACACGTGACTGACCCACCCCAGGAGAAAGGGTTCAACACACTTGACTGATCCATCCCAAGAGAAAGATATGAAAACATTGGATGGATATACCCCAGGAGAGAGAGTTCAAACCACTTGACTGACCCACCCCAGGAGAAAGGGTTCAACATACTTGACTGACCCACCCCAGGAGAAAGGGTTCAACACACTTGACTGACCCACCCCAGGAGAAAGGGTTCAACACACTTGACTGACCCACCCCAGGAGAAAGGGTTAAACACACTTGACTGATCCACCCCAGGAGAAAGGGTTCAACACACTTGACTGACCACCCCAGGAGAAAGGGTTCAACACACTTGACTGATCCATCCCAGGAGAAAGATATGAAAACACTGGGTGCATATACTCCAGGAGAGAGAGTTCAAACCACTTGACTGACCCACCCCAGGAGAAAGGGTTCAACACACTTGACTGATCCATCACAGGAGAAAGATATGAAAACACTGGGTGGATATACCCCAGGAGAAAGTGTTCAAACCACTTGACTGATCTACCCCAGGAGAAAGGGTTCAACACACTTGACTGATCCATCACAGGAGAAAGATGTGAAAACACTGGGTGGATATCCCCCAGGAGAAAGAGTTCAAACCACTTGACTGACCCACCCCAGGAGAAAGGGTTCAACACACTTGACTGATCCATCACAGGAGAAAGATATGAAAACATTGGGTGGATAGGGCGGAGGGATGGTACTCTTCCTTGGTGTTTCTGTGATGACCTGTGCCGTTGTCTGCTCATTGCTATCCTTCCCTGTCACTGTAGTAGGGCAGTCAATGTGAAATGTTGACGTACGCACGCTACGTGTGTGAGACGTTTATTCCACCAATAGTATATAAGTGCGTGATAACTTTTTTACACCCTGAAATATATGAAAAGGAATAATATTTTGTAAAAAGAATAGTACACATAATCCATAGTCCTCAACATCGAAGAAGTACATTTCAGTGACATGACAAAATGTCTTACTTTTATATTTGCTTGTACAGGTAGATGGATAATTATTCTAAGTGTAATGCGATACTTATACTTATCTAATAATAGTTTACATGATAATTATGGAGTGGCATACTTCATGTTACACAAAATAAAACAGGCTCTACATGCAATAACCTGTGTGTGAGACTGGGGTGTCTTCCTGACCACAGTGCTGAAACATATCCACAATAACATCTTAATATAACATATACATTTTGTTACCAGGAGTCCTACGTCATGGTAACAAAATGCATATATATATATCCGTATTTTACATACAGTACACTACTCAGAACTAATCACAAAAGCATTAAAAACATAGCATATTCAGTCATACAAGTACAAAGAGAGGTAATACTTCCTGCCGAAGGTCCGGGATTCGATCCCCGGCCGCGTCATAGTAAATGACGTTTAAAGATGTTGTTACCCTGTCTGGTGCTCGGCATATAAGGGGCTAAAACAAGGATCTCTTGAATAAAACCAAGAATCAAACTTCAACACTTGACAAACTCACACAAAAAATCATGTCAGACAATAGTTCCCACCACCTTGCTCTTCCTTTAATCGCTTATATTTACCAATGACAATGGGAGGGTGTGGTTTGATTAACGTGGAGGTTTTTCATGATAGAATTGTATTGTGCACTTTTGCACACGTTTATTTGTTTGATGATCGTCTTGTGAAGCATGTCAAAACTCATGAAGAAAACAAGGCATTCCAGAGTTATCTCAGCGCCAAGATGTGGGACATAATCCCAATGACAATGTTGATTTTGTTGATAGCGGTACAGATCTGAGTGTCAACCAAGCGAAGTGCCATATCAAATCTGCGCTGACTCTGAACGATCACTGCATCGACTTTATGTGCAGTTTGTTGAGAGGAGCAGCAACCTTGAAGAGTTTTTTGTTTGGATGAAGTCGGCTAGCCTGAAAAGTGAAACAGAAGGTTTCTGTTTGCTACTCAGGGCAGTCAATTCCGACTTGAAACCGTCGATGTGTGATTTTGCATGTAAACATGAAAAGTAGATTATGCAATGAATTTATTGAGACTGTCCAACACATGGTCAGTGGCTTTGGTACAAACACAGTATCTTAAGCGACTGATGGTGTAGTTCAATCATTTTATTTCCGTCTTCGCCATGCTTATGGTTATTATACAGAGGAACCTTTATGAGCATGAACCTTTATGCAATTCAACTGTCCCACATGCTCCCTCTATATAGTGTCATCTACAACCGAAAGATGAAGTTTGACTGGCATTATCATACCTACACACACCGATGGAGTGCGCGCAGAACCACGTTTAACACTGAAAAGGTCTGAGTCTAAGAAGACTGTTAAGTGCATCCACAACATTTTGGATGTATTGTGTACAATACTTGAACCAAATAGACAACAAGGCAGCATGTTGCTGCAGGCTTCAAAGTGATTATGTGTTCACTGTCGATGTGCCAGATTGGCTATTGCACTGCCATCAAGTACATGCAACTGAAGAGACAACTCCAACGACGTCTCTTCTGAAGAAGGTAAAGTCTGCTTCCGTTCTACGGGATTCCGAGAAAAAAGGTACTCTTTATAAGTATTAACACACATGCATCTCTCTTCGTTAATTAATCGTCGCGACATTTCGTGATGTTGTATCAAGTGGCGAGGACTACAGTATTTTTGTCCCCGTCTATGCCCACACGATCTTAATGTTGGATAATTCTAAGAGTGATGTATTTAATGTTGGTGTAAATATCCTTTGCGATTGTCTCTAGGATGCGATTGTGTAACGGTACACATTCTCCCGCCAGGTTGGCTGATGGCCACCTGGGTGTAGACTGAGCATTTTACGACCTCTTTGTAACATTCCGCATGTAGACGAGGGCAGCGACACAAGGTACATCCCGTTTAGGGCGAAACATATTGATAGAATGGGACAAAACATTGTTCTGAGTAACGTAGCTTGAAAAAAATAAACAGAAGTATTTGTAGTCGGTATTTGTACTGGATGTGTCGTCCTTGCGCGGTGCACGTGGAAAGGCTTTTATGCTGCTTGTGCACGTCAAGCTCTAGACTAACGCTTTGTCTCTGGAACCGGGTATTCCTGTTGAACTGTGGCATAGTATCTCATGGGGTTGGCACAACGAAGCCGGCACTGGTCGCTGGCAGCACATGCCTCATCACTTTTGTGTAAGAAGTAAACATAGTTCCGTCAACTTCCAAAGTATATAACTTGAAATCTCGATTATAGATAATCATCTTAAAGAGTGCATAACATGAATAATTGTAGATTACAGATAATCATATTCATGAGGAAATTACTTAAAGTGTAGGTTATAGATGATATTATTGTATCAAATAGCACACTACTTGAAATGTCATACCCTCCAGTGTACGCACGGTGTCTATTGGGCATTCATCTAGTTATATACCCTACAGTGTATCCGTGGTGTCTATGGGACATTCATCTAGTCATGTACCCTACAGTGTATCCATGGTGTCTATGAGACATGCATCTAGTTATATACCCTACAGTGTATCCGTGGTATCTATGGGACATTCATCTAGTCATGTACCCTACAGTGTATCCGTGGTGTCTATGGGACATTCATCTAGTCATATACCCTACAGTGTATCCGTGGTGTCTATGGGACATTCATCTAGTCATATACCCTACAGTGTATCCGTGGTGTCTATGGGACATTCATCTAGTCATGTACCCTACAGTGTATCCATGGTGTCTATGGGACATTCATCTAGTCATGTACCCTACAGTGTATCCATGGTGTCTATGGGACATTCATCTAGTCATGTACCCTACAGTGTATCCATGGTGTCTATGGGACATTCATCTAGTCATATACCCTTCAGTGTATCCATGGTGTCTATGAGACATGCATCTAGTCATGTACCCTACAGTGTATCCATGGTGTCTATGGGACATTCATCTAGTCATATACCCTACAGTGTATCCATGGTGTCTATGAGACATGCATCTAGTCATGTATCCTACAGTGTATCCATGGTGTCTGTGACACATGCATCTAGGCATGTACCCTACAGTGTATCCATGGTGTCTGTGACACATTCATCTAGTCATGTACCCTACAGTGTATCCATGGTGTCTGTGACACATTCATCTAGTCATGTACCCTACAGATTATCCATGGTGTCTGTGACACATGCATCTAGTCATGTACCCTACAGTGTATCCATAGTGTCTGTGACACATTCATCTAGTCATGTATCCTACAGTGTATCCATGGTGTCTGTGACACATGCATCTAGTCATGTACCCTACAGTGTATCCATGGTGTCTGTGACACATTCATCTAGTCATGTACCCTACAGTGTATCCATGGTGTCTGTGACACATTCATCTAGTCATGTACCCTACAGTGTATCCATGGTGTCTGTGACACATTCATCTAGTCATGTACCCTACAGAGTATCCATGGTGTCTGTGACACATTCATCTAGTCATGTACCCTACAGATTATCGATGGTGTCTGTGACACATTCATCTAGTCATGTACCCTACAGTGTATCCATGGTGTCTGTGACACATTCATCTAGTCATGTACCCTACAGTGTATCCATGGTGTCTGTGACACATGCATCTAGTCTTGTACCCTACAGTGTATCCATGGTGTCTATGAGACATGCATCTAGTCATGTACCCTACAGTGTATCCGTGGTGTCTGTGACACATTCATCTAGTCATGTACCCTACAGTGTATCCATGGTGTCTGTGACACATTCATCTAGTCATGTACCCTACAGTGTATCCATGGTGTCTGTGACACATTCATCTAGTCATGTACCCTACAGTGTATCCATGGTGTCTATGAGACATGCATCTAGTCATGTACCCTACAGTGTATTCATGGTGTCTGTGACACATTCATCTAGTCATGTACCCTACAGTGTATCCATGGTGTCTGTGACACATTCATCTAGTCATGTACCCTACAGATTATCCATGGTGTCTGTGACACATGCATCTAGTCATGTACCCTACAGTGTATCCATAGTGTCTGTGACACATTCATCTAGTCATGTACCCTACAGTGTATCCATGGTGTCTATGAGACATGCATCTAGTCATGTACTCTACAGAGTATCCATGGTGTCTGTGACTCATTCATCTAGTCATGTACCCTACAGTGTATCCATGGTGTCTGTGACACATTCATCTAGTCATGTACCCTACAGTGTATCCATGGTGTCTGTGACACATTCATCTAGTCATGTACCCTACAGTGTATCCATGGTGTCTGTGACACATGCATCTAGTCATGTACCCTACAGTGTATCCATGGTGTCTATGAGACATTTATCTAGTCATTTACCCTACAGTGTATCCATGGTGTCTGTGACACATTCATCTAGTCATGTACCCTACATAGTATCCATGGTGTCTATGAGACATTTATCTAGTCATGTACCCTACAGTGTATCCATGGTGTCTGTGACACATTCATCTAGTCATGTACCCTACAGTGTATCCATGGTGTCTATGAGACATGCATCTATTCATGTACCCTACAGTGTATCCATGGTGTGTATGAGACATGCATCTAGTCATGTACCCTACAGTGTATTCATGGTGTCTGTGACACATGCATCTAGTCTTGTACCCTACAGTGTATCCATGGTGTCTATGAGACATGCATCTAGTCATGTACCCTACAGTGTATCCATGGTGTCTGTGACACATTCATCTAGTCATGTACCCTACAGTGTATCCATGGTGTCTGTGACACATTCATCTAGTCATGTACCCTACAGAGTATCCATGGTGTCTATGAGACATGCATCTAGTCATGTACCCTACAGTGTATCCATGGTGTCTGTGACACATTTATCTAGTCATGTACCCTACAGTGTATCCATGGTGTCTATGAGACATGCATCTAGTCATGTACCCTACAGTGTATCCATGGTGTCTGTGACACATTCATCTAGTCATGTACCCTACAGTGTATCCATGGTGTCTATGAGACATGCATCTAGTTATGTACCCTACAGAGTATCCATGGTGTCTGTGACACATTCATCTAGTCATGTACCCTACAGTGTATCCATGGTGTCTATGAGACATGCATCTAGTCATGTACCCTACAAAGTATCCATGGTGTGTATGAGACATGCATCTAGTCATGTACCCTACAGTGTATTCATGGTGTCTGTGACACATGCATCTAGTCTTGTACCCTACAGTGTATCCATGGTGTCTATGAGACATGCATCTAGTCATGTACCCTACAGTGTATCCATGGTGCCTGTGACACATTCATCTAGTCATGTACCCTACAGTGTATCCATGGTGTCTGTGACACATTCATCTAGTCATGTACCCTACAGAGTATCCATGGTGTCTATGAGACATGCATCTAGTCATGTACCCTACAGTGTATCCATGGTGTCTGTGACACATTTATCTAGTCATGTACCCTACAGTGTATCCATGGTGTCTATGAGACATGCATCTAGTCATGTACCCTACAGTGTATCCATGGTGTCTGTGACACATTCATCTAGTCATGTACCCTACAGTGTATCCATGGTGTCTATGAGACATGCATCTAGTTATGTACCCTACAGAGTATCCATGGTGTCTGTGACACATTCATCTAGTCATGTACCCTACAGTGTATCCATGGTGTCTATGAGACATGCATCTAGTCATGTACCCTACAGAGTATCCATGGTGTCTATGAGACATGCATCTAGTCATGTACCCTACAGTGTATCCATGGTGTCTATGAGACATGCATCTAGTCATGTACCCTACAGTGTATCCATGGTGTCTATGAGACATGCATCTAGTCATATACCCTACAGAGTCAACAGGTGTCAATTCCATCTGGTGGTGTACCCATCGCTGTACCACAGGTGTCTTGGGCATTCATCTAGTACTGTATCTCCCAGTGTACACATAGTGTTTATTTGGCCTTCATCATAGACTATGTAGTCGTTATCTGTTGATGTTTATAGTCAACTGGCTAACTGGTATCGTCTTTCACCAGCGAGTTCTTTGAATCGTAAAGGGTGACAATAATACCTGGAAGAACGTTAACAATCAATCGGTGTTCATTGTTACTTTATTCTTTGATTTAGAGTATCCTGATAATAACAACCTCAACCACTGAAGCAGGTGATAATGTTGCTTCGCTTTGTTTTGAAATAACTGAGGAAATATGGTGGAGCGTGACTCAATGTGGCTTTGGCCTGAGGCGACATGTCATGCCTAAGTGTATGAAGCGTACGTAAAATACACTCGGAACCTTGCTGGCTGGCTGGACAGTGTACACATGTGAGTTCTCAGACAACATCGACTTGTGTTTGTGAAACCACTCCGAGATATCGGTTGCCCGTGGTCTTCCTTACCTGCTACCTTCTGTCCATAGGCTGTATAATAACAAGCAGAACCGAGGAGTTTTTGTTTCCAGCTAACGACAAGTAATGATCTAACGTGTCCGACAGCATAAATCGACAAAATATGTCAAATGTCGAGCAAAGCAAACATTTGCGTGTTTTGTCCCCCAAGAAGTAGGTCAGACGGTTAGAACACTGCAGAAGGACTTGACAAGCGCCTAGTTAATTTTGCGCGCGCATCGCGTGTTTCTAGTGTCAACAACCAGCGCGTAGTTATTTCTTATAAATAATCTGGAAGACACATCAGAATGGAGTCAGATGCGATTGCTCATTTCAGTTTATTAAAAGAACCAAAAAAAAAGACCTCAAATAATAATTCCTCAAAGTTTAAAAACATGTCTTCAAAATCTTTACTCCTATGCGTAATTCCTCAGAGGCCGCCGTGGCAAGCAAATAAATATTCAGGTGTGAGAGGTTGCATAGTTAGTGGAGAAGACAAATATCATTGCAATGTTTGTAAATACCTACGAAAGCCTAATAGTGCCACTTTGGTAGCATACTTTTATTATTTTTAAAACAAAATTTCTTGTTATTTCAATTATTTTCACGAAATGATCTACTACTTATTTATAAAATTTTGAAAATTACACCTGATGCCACGCATATTGTTGAACCCGGCATTAAAGGTAATTACATGAATATCAGACATCCCCGAAACAGTCAATGAAGTCACAGTAGGTTTCAAAGGACGTTGTAACTATCACTTTCTGACTTCTCTCACTTGCCGTGTGTAAAGTCATGTCAGCAACCCCGAACTACAAAAACACCGTGTTATCTATTTCCGACCAGGCTGGTCGTCTCAATGGGTCTCTCTCATTGAAGCGTTTTGCCCCAATGAATTAAATTGTACTGCCATATTGCAAAAGGAGTAAAGATGTTTAAGATCCAGTAATCAGTTGTCGGTTGAAATGTGGATATCACAAGCTGCGATGTTTAACCCCTGTCATGTCATATTTGTAAGGGCAGTCGGTTTAAAAGAAACTTAATGAATCTGAGACACGGAATTAAGGGAATTGATGTTTTGCATCACGACACGCTGCCGTGAAAGTAAGAGAGGTTAATCAGAGCTCTCGTGGATCCCTCGGGAGCTAAATATTGGCTCTTCAAATAGTTTTTATCTGTTTGGATTTTTGGTGGGACTTTATCAATTACATTCCCTTGAAAAATCTCATGCTGAGTTTATATTACTTCTATTTGATACAATTCTAAATCCCAGAACACGTTTCAAAATTCTGTTGCGTAGATTGGATTAAACATTTCAACGGAAAAGTGAGGCAGTGTTGGGTTGATTTTGAAATAGATTTGTACCTAACATAGAAATGGCGATGGGTGTGTGGGGTTGTAATGTAGGTGTGTAGGCGGTAGGGTGGCAGCGGGGGTGTATGGGGCTGTGATAAGGGGAAATAGGCTCTCTCTCTGAGTGTGTGTGTGTGTGTGGGGGGGGGGGGGGGGGGGCGGGCTGTGAAATGGGTATATAGGTTGTTCGGTGGCGGTTCTGTGTGTCTGTGTGTCTGTGTGTCTGTGTGCACGTAAGTATGTGTGCTTGTGTGTGTTTGTGTGTGGCTGTGGAGATTAGGTAAACAGGCGGCAGAATGTTTGCGTGCGAGGACGTGGGAGTAGGGGTGGGAGTGGCGGATGGTGGCTGATGGGTGTGAAGTTGACAAAGTGATGGTGGTTTGTGTGTGTGGCTGTAGTATTGTTATAGACGCGGCGGGGCGGTGTTGGTGGTTTGTGTGTGTGTGTGTGTGTGGGGTGGGGGGGGGGTGGTGGGGGGGGGGGGGGGAATAGAGCGGGTGGTGCAAAGGCGGCGGGGCGGTGTTGGCGGCGGGGCGGTGTTGGTGGTTTGTGTGTGTGACCGTGGTATTGTTGTAGAGGCGGCGGGGCGGGTGTTGGTGGTTTGTGTGTGTGACTGTGGTATTTGTTGTAGAGGCGGCGGGGCGGTGTTGGTGGTTTGTGTGTGTGACCGTGGTATTGTTGTAGAGGCGGCGGGGCGGGTGTTGGTGGTTTGTGTGTGTGATCGTGGTATTGTTGTAGAGGCGGCGGGGCGGGTGTTGGTGGTTTGTGTGTGTGACTGTGGTATTGTTGTGGAGGCGGCGGGGCGGTGTTGGTGGTTTGTGTGTGTGACTGTGGTATTGTTGTAGAGGCGGCGGGGCGGTGTTGATGGTTTGTGTGTGTGACTGTGGTATTGTTGTAGAGGCGGCGGGGCGGGTCTTAGTGGTTTGTGTGTGTGACTGTGGTATTGTTGTAGAGGCGGCGGGGCGAAGTTCGTGGTTTGTATGTGTGACTGTGGTATTGTTGTAGAGGCGGCGGGGCGGGTCTTAGTGATTTGTGTGTGTGACTGTAGTATTGTTGCAGAGGCGGCGGGGCGGGTGTTTTTGGTTGGTGTGTGTGACTGTGGTATTGTTGTAGAGGCGGAGGGGCGGGTGTTAGTGGTTGGTGTGTGTGACTGTGGTATTGTTGTGGAGGCGGCGGGGCGGTGTTGGTGGTTTGTGTGTGTGACTGTGGTATTTGTTGTGGAAGCGGCGGGGCGGTGTTTGTGGTTTGTGTGTGTGGGAGTATAGCACGGCTGCAGAGGCGGCGGGGCGGTGTTGGTGGTTTGTGTGTGTGACTGTGGTATTGTTGTGGAGGCGGCGGGGCGGTGTTGGTGGTTTGTGTGTGTGACTGTGGTATTGTTGTAGAGGCGGCGGGGCGGGTCTTAGTGGTTTGTGTGTGTGACTGTGGTATTGTTGTAGAGGCGGCGGGGCGGGTCTTAGTGGTTTGTGTGTGTGACTGTGGTATTGTTGTAGAGGCGGCGGGGCGAAGTTCGTGGTTTGTATGTGTGACTGTGGTATTGTTGTAGAGGCGGCGGGGCGGGTCTTAGTGATTTGTGTGTGTGACTGTAGTATTGTTGCAGAGGCGGCGGGGCGGGTGTTTTTGGTTGGTGTGTGTGACTGTGGTATTGTTGTAGAGGCGGAGGGGCGGTGTTAGTGGTTGGTGTGTGTGACTGTGGTATTGTTGTGGAGGCGGCGGGGCGGTGTTGGTGGTTTGTGTGTGTGACTGTGGTATTTGTTGTGGAAGCGGCGGGGCGGTGTTTGTGGTTTGTGTGTGTGGGAGTATAGCACGGCTGCAGAGGCGGCGGGGCGGTGTTGGTGGTTTGTGTGTGTGACTGTGGTATTTGTTGTGGAGGCGGCGGGGCGGGTGTTGGTGGTTTGTGTGTGTGACTGTGGTATTGTTGTAGAGGCGGCGGGGCGGGTCTTAGTGATTTGTGTGTGTGACTGTGGTACTGTTGTAGAGGCGGTGGGGCGGTGTTGGTGGTTTGAGTGTGTGACTGTGGTATTGTTGTAGAGGCGGTGGGGCGGGTGTTGGTGGTTTGTGTGTGTGGGAGTATAGCACGGGTGCAGAGGCGGCGGGGCGGTGTTGGTGGTTTGTGTGTGTGTGACTGTGGTATTGTTGTAGAGGCGGCGAGGCGATGTTGATGGTTTGAGTGTGTGACTGTGGTATTGTTGTGGAGGCAGCGGGGCTGTATTGGTGGTTTGTGTGTGTGACTGTGGTATTTGTTGCAGAGGCGGCGGGGCGGTGTTGGTGGTTTGTGTGTGTGACTGTGGTATTTGTTGTGGTGGCGGCGGGGCGGTGTTGGTGGTTTGTGTGTGTGACTGTGGTATTTGTTGTGGAGGCGGCGGGGCGGTGTTGGTGGTTTGTGTGTGTGACTGTGGTATTTGTTGTGGTGGCGGCGGGGCGGTGTTGGTGGTTTGTGTGTGTGACTGTGGTATTTGTTGTGGAAGCGGCGGGGCGGTGTTTGTGGTTTGTGTGTGTGGGAGTATAGCACGGCTGCAGAGGCGGCGGGGCGGTGTTGGTGGTTTGAGTGTGTGACTGTTGTATTGTTGTGGAGGCGGCGAGGCGATGTTGATGGTTTGAGTGTGTGACTGTGGTATTGTTGTGGAGGCGGCGGGGCTGTATTGGTGGTTTGTGTGTGTGACTGTGGTATTTGTTGTGGAGGCGGCGGGGCGGGTGTTGGTGGTTTGTGTGTGTGACTGTGGTATTGTTGTAGAGGCGGCGGGGCGGGTGCTAGTGGTTTGTCTGTGTTTGACTGTGGTATTTGTTGTGTAGGCGGCGGGGCGGTGTTGGTGGTTTGCGTGTGTGACTGTGGTATTTGTTGTGTAGGCGGCGGGGCGGTGTTGGTGGTTTGTGTGTGTGACTGTGGTATTTGTTGTGGTGGCGGCGGGGCGGTGTTGGTGGTTTGTGTGTGTGACTGTGGTATTTGTTGTGGAGGCGGCGGGGCGGGTGTTGGTGGTTTGTGTGTGTGACTGTGGTATTGTTGTAGAGGCGGCGGGGCGGGTCTTAGTGATTTGTGTGTGTGACTGTGGTATTGTTGTAGAGGCGGTGGGGCGGTGTTGGTGGTTTGAGTGTGTGACTGTGGTATTGTTGTAGAGGCGGTGGGGCGGTGTTGGTGGTTTGTGTGTGTGGGAGTATAGCACGGGTGCAGAGGCGGCTGGGCGGTGTTGGTGGTTTGTGTGTGTGTGACTGTTGTATTGTTGTAGAGGCGGCGAGGCGATGTTGATGGTTTGAGTGTGTGACTGTGGTTTTTGTTGTAGAGGCGGCGGGGCTGTGTTGGTGGTTTGTGTGTGTGACTGTGGTATTTGTTGTGGTGGCGGCGGGGCGGTGTTGGTGGTTTGTGTGTGTGACTGTGGTATTTGTTGTGTAGGCGGCGGGGCGGTGTTGGTGGTTTGTGTGTGTGACTGTGGTATTTGTTGTGTAGGCGGCGGGGCGGTGTTGGTGGTTTGTGTGTGTGGCTGTAGTATTGTTGTAGAGGCGGCGGGGCGGTTTTGGTGGTTTGTGTGTGTGGGTGTGTGTGGGTGTGTGTGTGTGTGTGTTGGGGGGGGGGGGTGCTAGTGGTTGGTGTGTGTGTGACTGTGGTATTGATGTAGAGACGGCGGGTGTTAGTGGTTGATGTGTTTGTGACTGTGGTATTGATGTAGGGACGGCGGGGCGGGTGTTAGTGGTTGGTGTGTGTGTGACTGTGGTATTGATGTAGAGACGGCGGGGCGGGTGTTAGTGGTTGGTGTGTGTGTGACTGTGGTATTGATGTAGGGGCGGCTGGGCGGGTGTTAGTGGTTGGTGTGTGTGTGTGACTGTGGTATTGATGTAGAGACGGCGGGGCAGGTGTTAGTGGTTGGTGTGTGTGTGACTGTGGTATTGATGTAGAGACGGCGGGGCGGGTGTTAGTGGTTTGTCTGTGTTTGACTGTGGTATTTGTTGTGTAGGCGGCGGGGCGGGTGTTAGTGGTTGGTGTGTGTGTGACTGTGGTATTGATGTAGGGGCGGCGGGGTGGGTGTTAGTGGTTGGTGTGTGTGTGACTGTGGTATTGATGTAGAGACGGCCGGGCGGGTGTTAGTGGTTGGTGTGTGTGTGACTGTGGTATTGATGTAGGGGCGGCGGGGCGGGTGTTAGTGGTTGGTGTGTGTGTGACTGTGGTATTGATGTAGAGACGGCGGGGCGGGTGTTAGTGGTTGGTGTGTGTGTGACTGTGGTATTGATGTAGAGACGGCCGGGCGGGTGTTAGTGGTTGGTGTGTGTGTGACTGTGGTATTGATGTAGGGGCGGCGGGGCGGGTGTTAGTGGTTGGTGTGTGTGTGACTGTGGTATTGATGTAGGGGCGGCGGGGCGGGTGTTAGTTGTTGTTGTTTGTGTGACTGTGGTATTGATGTAGGGGCGGCGGGGCGGGTGTTAGTTGTTGTTGTTTGTGTGACTGTGGTATTGATGTAGGGACGGCGGGGCGGGTGTTAGTTGTTGTTGTTTGTGTGACTGTGGTATTGATGTAGGGACGGCTGGGCGGGTGTTAGTTGTTGTTGTTTGTGTGACTGTGGTATTGATGTAGAGACGGCGGAGCAGGTGTTAGTGGTTGGTGTGTGTGTGACTGTGGTATTGATGTAGAGACGGCGGGGCGGGTGGTAGTGGTTGGTGTGTGTGTGTGACTGTGGTATTGATGTAGGGACGGCGGGGCGGGTGTTAGTGGTTGGTGTGTGCGGCGGGCGAGAGAAGTCCCTCATCCGGAAATGGATTTTCTCAATGGGCGATCTCTTTTATGAAACCTTCCAAAGATAAATATCGTTGTGTACAAGGTGAAAACAACAACTTGAAAAGCAACTAAAGTTTAGACCATCATTCGGCAAATTTTATGGTTGCAGGCTATTTTCAAACTGGCCGTCACTCTCCCCTGTCCATGTCCCGACATTACATGAAATGTACTCGCTGTGACGAAGACGTTTTGAAAACAGTATGGTAGCGAAGGTATATGTATCTTTGGAATAGGTAATGCAGTTTTGTGTTACACTGGTAATCAATAACATGAATGACACCACTGTGAGTGGGAAGAACATGTCCAATAGGAGGCCGGCTGATGGAAGGAGGATGCCTTCTCGCTGCTCCTCCTTGCCTGCTGCTGTCGTACGTGCATGTATCTTTTATCATTAACAGTAACCCGAGTTGCCCAGTACAGTAGCTGGGCATGTGTGACGGTGGGAGACGCGTGGTGAACATGGGTTGGGGACAGCAATTACCTTATATCAGTAGTACAGCCGGGGGCTATAACACGTGTTTTGGGGAAATGGGGTCGTATCGGAAGTCCCAAGATGATTGCCTTGACATAAGTCAAAGACATAGGTCAAATTACTAGTTTCTAGAAGGCACTCACAGAAGTAATACCCTGAGCATCTCAAAGCCGCATTTGAAAGTTTGGGAAACATTCTGCGCACACTTCGGCCGGCTTAAATGCATGCGTGTGGACATTTTATTTGAACTTGTTGTTACACTTGTTTTGTATTGATATTACCGTCCAGGGTCTGCTCTTTCCGCAGATACCATACTGACAGGGGGTTTCTATATTGGTCGTGAAGGGTAAGAAGGGGTTTCTGCTAGAAAGTGAAGAATCACCGAAACTGTTGATGCTTTCATAACTCCAATAGGCAATAAATTCATTATTTTGGTTCATTTTGGTGATACTGTCGATTACACATTTCCACGACCTTTCCATATATCTTTAACATTTGGTGTGGCTGCCTATAGGGGTCACGTGACAAGTCCATAATGCATTATGGTCGGAAATTACGTTTTAACCCAGTTTGGACGTGCAGAGGGTATCACAGTTCGGCCTGTGTTAATGTTCATGCTGCGAAACTAATATTGTGTGGGCAACTTCTTGTTTTAGCATCGTTAATACCTGGATAAGTAACTGTCTTTCATCTGTGGGCGTCACGCGCTCTGATACTGAGTCGCGACACGCCGTACGCTGTTTTGTTATGTAAGCCGTAGGTGGTGCTTTCAGGGTAGCATTTGGCAATCAGGTTATAGGAATATATCACTGTCGTGGAAAGTACCGTAAAGTATTAAACAAACGTTATACAGAGTAGTTCCGAGAGAGACATCTCGTCTGTAGGTCTGAAAATATTCTGGACTAGACAATCCAGTGATTGATGTCATGAGCATCGATCCACGCAATTGGGAAACCATGGCATGTCTGAACCCGATCCCGTTAGTCGCATCTTATGACAAGGATGGGTTGCAGATATTAACAGGTCTAATCACAACCAGTAAGTGGTGAAGCAGTTAATATAAAACACACATTTTCCTCCATCACTTTAGACCACCTTTAACATCCTTGGCTTCATTTGTTAACATATCATTTCCTAATCCCACCCACATTCTGTGATGTCCGAGTATCGTCATGACGAACATGAAATTGAGAAAGCATATCACCAGTGGTATTTTTTCGCTTGATTTTGGAACAAAACGGTACATTATCAAAATGTCAAACCATTTAGTCATTTGGAGACAATAAATTTATTTTCTCGCATGAACAACCAAGCATGGTTTTACGCCATTTCACTGCAAAGGAAACACGCCGTTCTTCAAGTCGTAAAGCGTCCTTTGTGTATCATTTTAATATTTAAATATTGCTCTGGTTATCCTCGGTGCACAGAATGAGATGTTTAGTTTATGTCAATGGTAACCTCATTAGCTGAGTGCTTTGGGTGATGGTCGGACTTACACGTATTTCTAAATACACATAATTGACTTTGTTTTTGTTTTGAGAAGATGTTTTTAGTTTCATGTCACGAACAAAAACATGCTTTATCACAATGAGATTTAAAGCCATCCTTTTCTCTACAATCTTGGTATCCTCTCATCTCTCCGGGACACAGGCACTGAGCATGCGATCTGTTTCTGTTTCCTAGCATCTCACTCGACAGCAGCTTTCAGGGTCAATGAAACTGAAGCTGAAGGGAGAAAGCAAACGTATTTGAATTATTCTAAAAATACAATATATGATTACCATACCCCCGGGATACATCTCCCTGTGGTTACATCTCCCAGTGGTTACGTATCCCCATGGTTACATCTCCCCATTGTTACATCTCCTCATGGTTATATCTCCCTATGTTACATCTCCCAGTGGTTACATACACCCATGGTTACATCTCCCTATGTTACATCTCCCCATGGTTACATACACCCATGGTTACATCTCCCCATGGTTACATCCCCTCATGGTTACATCTCCCTATGTTACATCTCCCCATGGTTACATACACCCATGGTGACATCTCCCCATGGTTACATCTCCCCATGGTTACATCCCCGCATGATTACATCCTCTCATGGTTACATCTCCTCATGGTTACATCCCCTCATGGTTACATCTCCCCATGATTACATTCCCTCATGGTTACATCTCCCAGTGGTTACATACACCCATGGTGACATCTCCCCATGGTTGCATCTCCTCATGGTTACATCCCGGCATGATTACATCCCCTCATGGTTACATCCCCTCATGGTTACATCTCCCCATGGTTACATCTCCTCATGGTTACATCCCCTCATGGTTACATTTCCCCATGGTTACATCCCCCCATGGTTACATCTCCTCATGGTTACTCCCCCTCATGGTTACATCTCCTCATGGTTACATTCCCTCATGGTTACATCTCCCCATGGTTACATCCCCTCATGGTTACATCTCCTCATGGTTACATCTACCCATAGTTACATCCCCTCATGGTTACATCCCCTCATGGTTACATATCCCCATGGCTACATCCCCTCATGGTTATATCTCATCATGGTTACAAACCCCCATAGTTACATACACCCATGGTTATATCTCCCCATGGTTACATACCCCCATGGTTACATCCCCTCATGGTTACATCTCCTCATGGTTACATCCCCTCATGGTAACATCTCCTCATGGTTACATCTCCCCATGGTTACATCCCCTCGTGGTTACATCTTCCCATGGTTACATTCCCTCATGGTTACATCTCCCCATGGTGACATCTCCCCATGGTTACATCCCCTCATGGTGACATCTTCCCATGATGACATCTCCCCATGGTTACATCCCCTCATGGTTACATCTCCTCGTGGTAACATCCCCTCATGGTAACATCTCCCCGTGGTAACATCCCCTCATGATTACATCCCCTCATGTTACATCTCCTCATGGTTACATCCCCCCATGGTTACATCTCCTCATTGTTACATCTCCCCATGGTTACATCTCCTCATGGTTACTCCCCCTCATGGTTACATCTCCTCATGGTTACATCCCCTCATGGTTACATCTCCTCATGGTTACATCTCCCCATGGTTACATACACCCATGGTTACATCTCCTCATGGTTACTCCCCCTCATGGTTACATCTCCTCATTGTTACCCCCCTCATGGTTACATCTCCTCATGGTTACTCCCCCTCATGGTTACATCTCCTCATGGTTACATCCCCTCATGGTTACATCTCCTCATGGTTACATCTCCCCATGGTTACATACACCCATGGTTACATCTCCTCATGGTTACTCCCCCTCATGGTTACATCTCCTCATTGTTACCCCCCTCATGGTTACATCTCCTCATGGTTACTCCCCCTCATGGTTACATCTCCTCATGGTTACATCTCCCCATGGTTACATACACCCATGGTTACATCTCCTCATGGTTACTCCCCCTCATGGTTACATCTCCTCATTGTTACCCCCCTCATGGTTACATCTCCTCATGGTTACTCCCCCTCATGGTTACATCTCCTCATGGTTACATCCCCTCATGGTTACATCTCCTCATGGTTACATCTCCCCATGGTTACATACACCCATGGTTACATCTCCTCATGGTTACTCCCCCTCATGGTTACATCTCCTCATTGTTACCCCCCTCATGGTTACATCTCCTCATGGTTACTCCCCCTCATGGTTACATCTCCTCATGGTTACTCCCCCTCATGGTTACATCTCCTCATTGTTACCCCCCTCATGGTTACATCTCCTCATGGTTACTCCCCCTCATGGTTACATCTCCTCATGAGGAGATGTCCTGAGGGGACAGAGAAAATAAATCTAAAGCAAGTATGTGACTGAGTATTATATGCATGTATGCATGTTAAACTGCGGCATGGAATCTCAGATGGTGAACGCTGTGCAACGAGCAGAAGTTCGGACTGGTACCAGCAGTCACATACACATGCATGCACGTCGCCATACCAATGTAATATTTGAAGGCGACGTTAAACCCCATTTCATCTCACACCTCACCATGGTTATATATTCCTGTGATTGCACCGGTTCTCGGTGACTTCCGAGATTACATTGTTATTTGCAGGTTTGTCCTATTTAATTCACAGTCACGGTTGCAGAGATATGATTGTGTCATCCAGGTATACCACACTACACTCACCTGAAACAGGAACGCAGATCAGGTGCCGCGGAATCCTTCAAGAACAATGTATATTGCAATCTAAGAAACTGTTTGGTTTCCCCGATGGTGTAACTCAAACTCTCTTCACATTGACCCGTCATGGCGTGACGGCTGATAGGAAGGCATATTGTCGCGAGAGCGATACTCTCGCCCAAATGGACATTTTTCTGTCGAGCCTATGTCGCTCTCGGGAAAAGGTACTCAGCTCGGCAATCTAAACTGGATTATCTGTGATCCAAGAACCTGTCTAATCCTTTAACACGTTTAGTAACTGGATGAAGCAACATCGGATGCATCTACTGTAATGAGCCGACCCGTGAAGACCCAGGGTAGAATAGGTCTTCGGCAACCCATGCTTGCTGTAAAGGGCGACAATGCTTGTGAGGAAAGGCGACTAACGGGATCGGGTGGTCAGGCTCGCTGACTTAGTTGATGCATGTCATCGGATACCAATTGCGCAGATTGATGCTCATGATGTCAAATACTGGATTGTCTGGTCCAGACTCGATTATTTACATACCGCCATCATATAGTTGGAATATTGCTGGCGTTATGGCGTTAAACAACAAACAAACTGCAATGCACTGATTCTAAGTGATTTAGACACTCGACTTCTCCGCACGAGAAAAAGGTAATACTATCTCTGACATTTTAATCCTGGCCATCAACACACAGTAACGAGAATAATTATTCTTACACATGGCATGTTTCTTTCAATTGTCAAGATTTTCGAGATCGTTGTGCCGTTAATTAATGAAATGACGTCTTGTCGTTTTATTGTTGTTTAGTTAACATAACATCTTCTCGAAATCATTGTGTTGTTGAATAATAACAAAACGTCTGATCGAGATCGTTGTGTTGTTGGTTAATACCATCGGGCATACATCAGATCGTTGTGAGGTTTATTAACAACATAGCATCTTCCACAGGTCGTTATGCTGGTGAAGGACAACAGCAGACCTTCCCTAAATCATGTCTCTGTTGATTAATAACAGAACGCCTTCACTTAATCGTTGTGCTGTTAACTGATGACATAACGTCTCTGCTAGATCGTTGTGCTATTAACTGATGACATAACGTCTCAGCTAGATCGTTGTGGTGTTAACTGATGACGTAAAGTCTTCACTAGATCGTTATGCTAATAACTGATGACGCAACGTCTCCGCTAGATCGTTGTGCTGTTAACTGATGGCATAACGTCTCCGCTAGATCGTTGCGCTGTTGGCTAAGAATATAACACCGACACTAGAGCAATGTTTTGTGGATTAATAACATAACGCCTAAATTAGATCGCTGTGATGTCAGGTATCGTTGTACAATGTTGAAGGATGTAGGTTTGAAAGAGGAGACAGACATGGTTCGAGGACATTTGTGTACTTCATCCCTGGGTATTGTCTTAGAGCTGGAAAACATCATACTAAGTTCAGTCAGAATATCAATTACTTATTGCTGCAGAAATCAATTACTTGACAACAATACAAGCATTATGTGTTTTATATGTATTATTTAGTTATACTCATACACTGTATGTATCATGTGTATCATGTAATACTCCTACTGCACAATGAACGTATTTGAAAGTACAAAAAATTAATTCAGTCGAAATTGCATCCTCAGTACATAGCATTCTACGCAAGGGAGAAAACGTCCTTTATCACGGAGGAATTGTCACTGTGTCTGCCCGGATGCGACAGGTGATTTCGGGTCACACAAGAAGGCTGGTAAATGCCATTCGTAACGGTACATATATGTCAATATGATAAGTCATTTCCACTGACAAATCCTTCTGTAATGCATAGTGAACCACGAGGAAAGTAGTTTTCTCAACTTGGAAAATACTCTCGTTTAATCTTTAAAACCCGACCAAACCACAACCCGCCAGTCTCCAAGACAATGAAACATACCATTGAAGTAATACACTAGTCTGATTTATAGCGTACGGTGACATCGTGTGATTCATGCTCCAATGAAGTAAGCATCTCACAAAGAACGTTACTAACATAGTGTGCGTGTGCGTGCGTGTGCGCGTGCGTGCGTGCGTGCGATTGTGTGAATAATGTCGCAGTGATTCATTTTCATAATACGCGGATACAAATGAGGCAAAGCCAGTGTCATGTTACGTGTATCTGCATGTGTGTGTTGTGTTTGACTGTGTCCCTGCCGCACTCCTGATCAGACCTGGGACATGGCTACTATATATCCATATTGTACCTGGACTGGAGGAGTTACACCGGTGCTTGATGGTGGCAAAATGACAAAGAACAGAAATGGCTTTTCGTTAGTATTAATGTTTTTGATACGAGTGTTACATCACAGTTGTGTTTTTTGACCTAACGTTTGCGTGGTTTCGGTGAATGTTTTCAGCCTAGTAACGTTTCGATATCGTTTGTAATTTTTTTTTGTCAAATCCAAATTTTCAAGTGTATTATTTCTTTTGCCCGAAAGTGTATTTTTTGGCTGTACACTTGCACAACAAAGGTTATGTGTGATGTGTGTCCACAAGCGTTAGGCCATACCAGTATGTTAGGCCAGACTGTGTTCAATCTTACTACACTTATTTAATTATTACTAAATATATATGGTTTATATATTGATATTATATTGATCACCTCCCCAATGAACAGTTATATGCCATTAAAATGTCACCTATTGTCCACTTAACAGTCACTTGCTCTGAAACAGTCACGTCTTGCCCACATAGTACAGTCACTTGCCCTGAAACAGTTTTCACTTGCCCACTTTACAGTCACGTCCTCTGAAACAGCCACCATTTGCCCATTACACAGTCACCACTTGCCCTTTAAAAAGTCACCACTTAACCATTAAACAGTCACTTGCTCTGAAACAGTTTCCACTTGCCCTTTAAATAGTCACTTGCTTTGAAACAGTCACCACTTGCCAATTAAACAGTCACTTGCTCTAATGGGCACTTGCCCATTAAACAGTCACTTACTCTGAAACAATCACCACTTGCCCATAAAACAGTCACTTGCTCTGAAACAGTCACCACTTGCCCATTAAACAGTCACTTGCTCTGAAACAGTCACCACTTGCCCATTAAACAGTCACTTGTTTTGAAATAGTCATAACTTGCCAAATAAAGAGTCACATGCTTTGAAACAATCACCACTTGCCGATTAAACAGTCACTTGCTCTGAAACAGTCACCACTTGCCCACTTTAAAGTCACTTGCTCTGAAACAGTCACCACTTGCCAATTAAACAGTCACCACTTGCCCTTTAAAAAGTCACCACTTAACCATTAAACAGTCACTTGCTCTGAAACAGTTTCCACTTGCCCATTAAATAGTCACTTGCTTTGAAACAGTCACCACGTGTCCATTAAACAGTCACTTTCTCTGAAACAGTCACCACTTGCCGATTAAACAGTAACTTGCTCTGCAACTATCACCACTTGCCCATTAAACAGTCACATGCTCTGAAACAATCACCACTTGCCCATTAAACATTCACTTGCTCTGAAACAGTCACCACTTGCCCATTAAACAGCCACTTTCTCTGAAACAGTCACCACTTGCCGATTAAACAGTCACTTGCTCTGAAACAGTCACCACTTGCCGATTAAACAGTCACGTGCTCTGAAACAGTCACCACTTGCCCATTAAACAGTCACCACTTGCCCTTTAAAAAGTCACCACTTAACCATTAAACAGTCACTTGCTCTGTAACAGTTTCCACTTGCCCATTAAATAGTCACTTGCTTTGAAACAGTCACCACGTGTCCATTAAACAGTCACTTTCTCTGAAACAGTCACCACTTGCCGATTAAACAGTCACTTGCTCTGAAACAGTCACCACTAGCCCATTAAACAGTCACTTGCTCAGAAAAAGTCACCACTTGCCCACTTTACAGTCACGTCCTCTGAAACAGTCACCACTTGCCCACTAAACATTCACTTGCACTGAAACTGTTTTTCACTTACCCACTTAACAGTCACTTGCTCTGAAACAGTCACCGTTTGCCCATTAAACAATCACTTCCTCTGAAACAGTCACCACTTGCCTATTAAACAGTGACTTGCTCTGAAACTGTCAGGACTTGCCGATTAAACAGTCACTTGCTCTGAAAAGTTTCCCCTTGCTCACTTTACACTCACCTGCTCTGAAACAGTCACCTCTTACCAATTAAACAGTCAGGTGCCCTGAAACAGTCAGCACTTGTCCATTAAACGGCCACTTGCTCTGAAACTGTCACCACTTGCCCATTAAAGAATCACTTGCTCTGAAACAGTCACCTCGTGCCAATTAAACAGTCACTTGCTCTGAAACAGTCACCTCTGGACAATGAAACAGTCACTTGCTCTGAAACAGTGACCACTTGCCCATTTAACAGTCAATTGCTCTGAAACAGTTACCACTTGCCCATTAAACAGTCACTTGCTCTGAAACAGTTACCATTTGCCTATCTAACAATCACCTTCTCTGAAACAGTTACCAATTGCCAATTAAACAGTCACGTGCCCTGAAACAGTCACCACTTGTCCATTAAACAGTCACTTGCTCTGAAACATTCACCACTTGCCCATTAAACAGTCACTAGCTCTGAAACAGTCACCACTTGTCCACTTTACAGTCACGTGCCCTGAAACAGTCACCACTTGTCCATTAAACAGTCACTTGCTCTGATACATTCACCACTTGCCCATCAAACAGTCACTAGCTCTGAAACAGTCACCACTTGTCCACTTTACAGCCACTTGCTCTGAAACACTCACCACTTTCCAATTAAACAGTCACTTGCTCTGAAACTGTCACCTCTTGGCAATTAAACAGTCACGTGCCCTGAAACACTCAGCACTTGTCCATTAAACGGTCACTTGCTCTGAAACTGTCACCACTTGCCTATTAAACAGTTACTTGCTCTGAAACAGTCACCACTTGCCTATTAAACAGTGACTTGCTCTGAAACTGTCAGGACTTGCCGATTAAACAGTCACTTGCTCTGAAAAGTTTCGCCTTGCCCACCTTACACTCACCTGCTCTGAAACAGTCACCTCTTACCAATTAAACAGTCACGTGCCCTGAAACAGTCACCACTTGTCCATTAAACGGTCACTTGCTCTGAAACTGTCACCACTTGCCCATTAAACAGTCACTTGCTCTGAAACAGTCACCACTTGTCCACTTTACAGTCACTTGCTCTGAAACAGTCACCACTTGCCCTTTAAAAAGTCACCACTCAACCATTAAACAGTCACTTGCTCTGAAACTGTTTCAACTTGCCCATTAAACAGTCACTTGCTTTGAAACAGTCACCAATTGCCCATCAAACAGTCACTTGCTCTGAAACAGTCACCACTTGCCCATTAAACAGTCACTTGCTCTAAAACTAACACCATTTGCCCATTAAACAGTCACTTGCTCTGAAACAGTCACCACTTGCCCACTTTACACTCACTTGCTCTGAAACATTCACCACTTGCCAATTGAACGGCCACTTGCTCTGAAACATTCAGCACTTGTCCATTAAACGGTCACTTGCTCTGAAACTGCCACCACTTGCCCACCAAACAGTTACTTGCTCTGAAACAGTCACCTCTTGCCAATTAAACAGTCACTTGCTCTGAAACAGTCACCTCTTGCCCATTAAACAGTCACTTGCTCTGAAACAGTGACCACTTGCCCATTTAACAGTCACTTGCTCTGAAACAGTTAACACTTGCCCAGTAAACAGTCACTTGCTCTGAAACAGTTACCATTTGCTTATCTAACAATCACCTTCTCTGAAACAGTTACCAATTGCTAATTAAACAGTCACGTGCCCTGAAACAGTCACCACTTGTCCATTAAACAGTCACTTGCTCTGAAACATTCACCACTTGCCCATTAAACAGTCACTAGCTCTGAAACAGTCACCACTTGTCCACTTTACAGTCACTTGCTCTGAAACAGTCACCACTTGCCCTTTAAAAAGTCACCACTCAACCATTAAACAGTCACTTGCTCTGAAACTGTTTCAACATGCCCATTAAACAGTGACTTGCTTTGAAACAGTCACCAATTGCCCATCAAACAGTCACTTGCTCTGAAACAGTCACCACTTGCCCATTAAACAGTCACTTGCTCTAAAACTAACACCATTTGCCCATTAAACAGTCACTTGCTCTGAAACAATCACCGCTTGCCCACTTTACACTCACTTGCTCTGAAACATTCACCACTTGCCAATTGAACGGCCACTTGCTCTGAAACATTCAGCACTTGCCTATTAAACAGTCACTTGCTCTGAAACATTCAGCACTTGCCTATTAAACAGTCACTTGCTCTGAAACAGTCACCACTTGCCGATTAAACAGTCACATGCTCTGAAACAGTCACCACTTGCCGATTAAACAGTCACATGCTCTGAAACAGTCACCACTTGCCCATTAAACAATCACTTGCTCCGAAACAGGCACCACTTGCCCCTTCAATGGTCAATTCCTCTGAAACAGTCACCACTTGCCTATTAGCAGTCACCACTTGCCCATTAAACAGTCTCCACTTGCCCATTAAACAGTTACTTGCTCAGAAACAGTCACCACTTGCGCTTTAAAAAGTCACAACTTAACCATTAAACAGTCACAGGCACCACTTGCCCATTAAACAGTCACTTGCTCTGAAACAGTCATAACTTGCCCATTAAACAGCCACTTGCTCTGAAACAGTCATAACTTGTCGATTAATCAGTTACTCACTTGCTCTGAGTCAGCACGTGCTCTTATGAATAGGTATAACACTTGCTCTGAAACAGTCACCACTTGCCCATTAAACAGCCACTTGCTCTGAAACAGTCACCACTTGCCGATTAAACAGCCACTTGCTCTGAAACAGTCACCACTTGCCCACTGAGGAGTCACTTGCTCTGAAACTGTCACCACTTGCCCATTAAACAGTCATTTGCTTTGAAACAGTCAGCACTTGCCCACTTTACACTCACTTGCTGTGAAACATCCACCACTTGCCCATTGAACGGTCACTTGCTCTGAAACAGTCATAACTTGCCCATTTAACAGTCACTTGCTTTAAAACAGTCACCACTTGCCCATTAAACAATCACTTGCTGTGAAACAGTCACCACTTGCCCTTTAAACAGCCACTTGCTCTGAAACAGTCGCCACTTGCCCATTAAACAGTCACTTGCTCTGAAACAGTCACCACTTGCCCATTAAACAGTCACTTGCTCTGAAACAGTCGCCACTTGCCCATTAAACAGTCACTTGCTCTGAAACAGTCACCACTTGCCCACTTTACAGTCGCTTGCTCTGAAACAGTCATCACCGGGTCACTGAACAGTTCTTTCCTTGAAACATCGTTGACAATTCGACGAATATGCTACATATAACCCTTGATACATTGTTGACAATATGAGAAATATGCTACATACAGTCAAGTCTCAATGCCTAACAGAAAGTCAACGTTAGCCACTAAGAAAGCAGCTTTCTGAAGCTTTGCGGTACCAGTTTCAAACTGGCGAATTCCATTCCAGACTATCCTTTTTAAATTATTTTGAATAAGTCATACAGTCTGTAACACTTATTCTGTGCTAAGCTTTAAAGTTTGCATGATTAGAAAACATATTCCGCTAACAATGTAAAAAAAAAATATGAATATTTCATTTTTCATTTTTTATTACTTGTTTGTATCGTTACCTATTGTGTAGTTGTCCGATTTTCGATCACGAACGTTGATACTACTTAATTTCGTTTATCCGACATTCTCGTTAATCCGACATAATCATATGCAACCAACGATGTCGGATTAACGGGACTTTACTGTATAAACCTCGATACATTGCCTTAATCAACGTGAACAGACGCATCCTAACAGTTTAGTATTCACGTAGCATGTTGTCTTAATTGTGCAACCAGCAATATTCTAACTAATTACAGTTGCTAGGAGTTCCGATAAGAATAACGTCTTCTTCGATTTGGTAGACAGACTCCAGAGTTGTCAACGCCTGTGACTGGTCACAACGCCATATCAGAGCGACGCGTCAGTCTATTTCACTGTGTATTTGCTACAGTCGGAAACATATTTTCAGTTAGAGAGTATTCACATTTACTTCCGCGAGATACCTATATTGTTTGAGTATGATAAATAGAAATTCTGCTATAATCGTTCACAAGCCATATCTGTATCGCATTAGACTGACACATTATACTCAGTAGAATAGGATTACAATGTATCAAAGCACAGTAAAAAACAACCATGGATGTTAGCTGTAACTCAATCACAGTCCTACTACAATTACCGATGAACATAAGTATTAGTTTTTAGTATATTATACAGATATCGTATCCAGATACCAGTTTCTGCTCAAATGCGATTTTTTTTCATAATGAGAGTTTTTATCCTTGAAAATTTAGATGGCTGAGAACAGGTGACGTCATATTCTTTATGAAACTTGACAACGGACTATGAGAAGAGTAACGGTAAAACAGAAAGAAACACGTAATTGAAATTAGTGAACACCAACTGACATATAAAGAGGCGTAAACAAAGGCGACATAAGATGGATGTGATGGTCAAATCTAGAAATCTGGAATATTTTCTAACTTCACAAACCCAGGAATTACAGAAGTGGCGATTTACAAATAGGGTATCTCTGTTATAACACTGTCAGAACAAGAACTATTCTACATATAGCAAACTCTACTCTTGCATGATGATACAAATTAGTGATAACTAATAACCAAAAAAAAAAAAAAGAGTAGAACCCACGCAATATGAAATAAGAAATATAATCTTCCTTTTGACCAAAATTATTATAATTCCATTAACATACATTTTGATTAAAGTGAGAGAATGTCATTTGCTACCCTGCATACTTCACAAACAAAACAAATAGAAAACAGAGAGAAGAGCTGGAGATGAAAGATGAAAGATAGAAAACCCCGGGAACCAAACATGACAGAATTAAAATCAATTACAGAACGAGAAATCGAGAACCTTCAGCCGCGAAGAATGTGCAAAAGCAAGGCTATATAGGCTAAGACACTTTGGCAACATTAAATATACCAGTAACGTATTCACAAACTCATCACAGGCAGTAAGTCAACACTTGAAGAATTAACGCATTCCACAAAATCTCATCACAATGGCCCAGAATTATCGAAAGAATGTGCTGGAGGACCTCGTCGACATCCCCCCGTTCAACAATGAAGTCGTGCAGCAACTCTCGCTGGTTCCACTCAGTTTCAAGGTAGTCCGTGTATATAGATACATTCCTTCTAGAATTTTGTAAATTTCAAAAACTGTTGAAAACATTTAAATGTCTCTAAAATCCGGAATACATACCCATCACAAGATATAGATACAGAGGTTTTATAAGAACTGACGCTGAGCGTATGATTTCATAAGCACCCCCGGTGACAACAGTGTAACATGTCGTGCACGCAGGTAAAGGAAACCCAAACATGATTATTGCACGTAGATGAATAAGATGCCTGTGTGAATATCCTATTCACTTTTTGCAGCAAAACTACAAAACAATGAACATCCTCATTGTCCAGACAAGAAAGTGATCTACATACATACATACATACATACATACATACATACATACATACGCACATGCACACGCATATATATATTTTACGAATTTATATTAATTCTCGCGTGTTATATTGGCTTCTTGTAGGTAAAACTAGCAATGACGACCTACTTTTATAATATCTGGGATATGCTTTTTTGTCAGAGTGAGTATGGTGTTATGCCACTTTATGAGCAAAATTCCAACAATATCATGATGGGTGACACCAAACAATGTACCGATGTGGTGAATCGAACGCTTCAACCGCTAGGGTAGAACAAACTGGGAATATGAAGATGAAATGTAAGGATACCATCATACCAGGACTGAATGCTTTTCATTTAATACGCTGAACATCTAAAATTAAATATATATGAATTTTTGAAAAATGTTTTCACCAAAAGTACATGCCCATAGATCTCAACTTTAAGGGGATATTTACAACTAAAATAACACAGAATATTACTACAGCTATCTGCTATGCCCAGGCTAACATTATTTACTAGGAGAAAGACATCCGGATACCTGCCGGATACCTGCCCGATACCTTCAGCAATGTTCAATTTCCATGGTTAGTTTCCAATATATTTTTAGGTGTTTCACACTTAATTGAACAAAATGCACCCCCCAAATTGTGACATGTTTTTGGAAACTCAGAATGAGTTATCCGGTGCCGGATCCCTGGACACCCAGATTGAGGTATCCGGTGAGGTATCCGGTGCCGGATACCCGGATTCCATGTGGCATACTTTCAGGTGAGGTGTCCATGCCGGATACCACGGATCTGGTATCCGACAAGGTATCTGCCACCGGATACCCGGATGCGTTTTGGGTAAGTGTCCGGTGGTATCCGGAAGGTATCCGGATACCGGAGACTGCATTTTGTTTGCTGTGTTTGTGCTTTACAAATTCGATGTTTCATGCAAACCAAGAGGATATCGTTCTGGTGTGGTTCAAAATATCGTTAGTAAGTTAAAATCGTAGAAAAGGACTTTACCTTTGTCTTGATGGATGAATGGAAGTAGTAGCCTGGGTCAACATATAACATGACTTTATCTTGCAGAACTTTTTATTTATTCCTTTGTTCTAGTTTAATTTATTTGACCCCCTGTCCAGTCTAAGTCTCTCATACAGTGGGGGGGGGGGGGCTATTTGGCGTTTCAACTAAAATA
This sequence comes from Haliotis cracherodii, assembly GCF_022045235.1. Taxonomy (NCBI): domain Eukaryota; kingdom Metazoa; phylum Mollusca; class Gastropoda; order Lepetellida; family Haliotidae; genus Haliotis; species Haliotis cracherodii. Next base: position 5,598,892 of record NW_027266277.1, read on the forward strand.
ACATGTTGACCTGATGACGTGACCTTACGAAAGTGGATTCAGTTGTTATCATGAATGGCTCAATGTTGTCAACTTTTCGGTTCACCGATCTTCATGCTGCTACTCTGAAATCCAGAGCACCATATTAGGGTAGACTAAAAGTAGTTCCGGCTGTGTCATTGAATGTCGAGTTAAACATCGCTTAATACCGTTAATTAATAGTAATTGTCACAACACGGAGAAATAACACAACCCAAATTTGGATTAAGAATATATTTATTAACGTAAGTTAAGAATTATGTTGATAATGGCGTAACCAACGCACTCACCCCCATTCAGCTATCTTCCACAATCACCCTTCACCCACTTCACATACTTCACACACACTCTGACATACACTTTCCAAATACGCAAGGTTACTTAAACCTACCGACAAATACACTAATATTGTACTAACTCTATCTCCTAAATCCCAATTAATACATCAATATATCATTGCATCAGTATCCGAACATCAATATATCACAACATCAATATCCGAATATCAATAGATCTCAACATCAATACCTCAATACATTAACATCTTATACTTCCAACACTTCAATACATGCATGTCAACAATCAAATATCTCACATTATGTACACAATATGTACAAAGTCATTTTCTCCACGCCTCCTTCCACGTCATCGCACTATACACTATACACTGGCTCACACATGTCACAACCAGTCCAGATTAGATTCTCGTATTCTCGGCCATCTGTCGCCCTGGGGTCAGGCTTCATGAAATGATGTCCCTGCCTCCTCATATTCCATACAGGTGCCCCTCTGGGTCCCCGGACACTATACAGCAAACGTAAACACGAAAGAGTATACACATGTAACCATTCACCTTACATCGAGTATTATTTTCTCAGAATGGTACACACATAGTTATTCACCATACAAATGAGCATGGGAACACTCTCAGAATAACTACACACGGTTATTCAACATACATCAAGCATGTACAATACTCAGAATAACTAAAAAAGCATAGAGTTATTCAACATACATTGAGCAAGTACAACTTAGAATAACCAATGTCAATATCAAAAGTAGATGTACATGATGATATTATTAGGGTGGTTGTATTCAACACAACGACGGCTGCCCCCAAAACGGCCAAATCAAGACTTTGTTTGTGTGAGATCTCTAAGATTGTATTGACTTAAATCACGATGAATATACACGACAAAAGACATATTCCTACATCCGTTTACTATTCTATCATTACATATTATATATACAGTGTCACTATACAGATAATACATACATGATCAAGCTACAAGGATGTATGCATAAACAATATTCAAATAAAATGTTACTTACGCCACAAGATTGGGACAACACACCAAAACAAAAACTGTCTAACCAAGCTAAGAATTCTCATAGACTGCACTGAAATTTAGTTGACAGTCTTCTTAAATACCCATTCAATCACACAGCTTATACAGCAAAAGACGTTCACTCCTGATCTAAGCAATCTTACATAACACCTCTAATGCTCACAGCTTACATACAGTCCAACCACACTCTAATACATACAATCAAACCAACTTAAGTGAAATATATACTTTGTGATCTACAAAACGCAGCTATTCAGATTAAAGCGTTTATCCGCAATTCCCTGTTTTAGTATGGTTGGTGTCTCAGATGAATTAATTAACACAGAACACGCTCGGCACATGATGCTTACATTACACATGTTAAGGGCGGGAGTCGTATGTCTTGTCACCCCTACCGAGTATTAATGCAATGAAAACCTACGATCAATCCATGTCAAAAGTTCACACCGCCACGGACATCCGATAGTATGGTAAGTAGATTAGACTCTGATTGAGACGTCATCTGTACGGTAAACAGCACACACCAAGCACCTGTCAGCACATCTGTGCCGCAGTCAGCTGGGTGTGTATTGCAGCGTTACACATAGCACGTTCTGTCACTCATCGACATGGCGGCACCTCTGGCCGAGATGTCTCAGTGACCACTGTATGTGTCTAACACGGCCACCGACACGGGTATGATGCGGCAAAATTATATCATTGACAGTGAACGTTTAATGTCCGGCTGGTTACGTCTGGTAGGGTGTCGTGCACATTCCCAAAGACCTCAGTGACAACCGTTAGGTTACATTTCAAAACCTCGAAGCCTCTTAAAAAATCCTTAAGTTACGAATTCAGTCGGTCTGAAGGTGCCGCTTAAAGATATATATATATAGTTATGATGATAATAGTCAGGCCTCTATAAAGTGAGTGAGTGAGTTTTGTTTAACGCGGCATTGGACAGTATTTCAGTTTAATTATCCACGTTGTAAAGAGACTGGTTGTGAAATACTAAATATGTACGTCACGTGTGCGTCATACAAGGCTGACATTGTTTTATTCGTTTATTCGAGATTAACACTTTACTAAATCAAACCAAATTCGCTTTTCATTCTATATTAGTTATACATAGTGCAATCAAGCTATATCATTTTGCCATATATCCTTGTTGACATTCCTAAGATACGCATAAACAAACGGCTCCTGTTATTGTATGTGCAAACCTACTTCTCACTTTCGAGATTAAGTGTAGTATTCTCTGTATATCACGGCCTGCCAGCATGATGTGGAAGGAAAACCCGAAGTAATGCAGGTGTTAGACGTCACCCGCTTCCTCGGTGTGCTGATGACCAACCGGGCCACATGGGGCCAGAAGACTAAGATTCGAACACGCGAAGGGACGCAACTATGACGGTGAATTCCGGGGTCTCAGAGAGAGGACTGAGTCACCATACCCCAGTCAGCTATCCACACACTAAGCAATCTCTACGTGTCATCATCTTGAAACACAATAAAACAACAATGTGCCAGGTATCCCTTTAGTGAGAGTGAGTTGGGTTTAACAGTATTCCAGTTATATCAGCTTAACGTGGGAGGAAAGCCCGAAGTGATGCAGGTCACAGACGTTTGATGTCACTTTAGTGAAACCCACGTGCATGGGTATGGTGCTGACAAACCTAGAAGCGTTATGGGGCGAACCGGGATTCGAACACACACTTATAGGTTATAGGCGAGCCCAAAGGACACAACTCTGCACAGGTAATTGCGGTGCCGGAGGCCAACATGTGCTAGGTATAAATGAAGAGAGTACATGACTTTAGCACTTTAGTATGACGTGAGACGAAGTAACTAATATGACAGTTTTCGGATGAGATGACTGCTTTAATAAACTGATCATGACATTTCATTATAAAATTAGAGATGGGAAAAGTAAAATTGGAATATAAACAGCCAGGCCCAAACGGGTGTGCCACTCGCCATAGCAGTATCAATTACATATATCATTGTCATCGGAAACCTTTCTCATCAATTCACGCCCATGGGCATCATTATGGAGAGACTTCTCTTTTTGGGCCAACAGGTTTAAAACCACTAACATGTTACTACATTTCCCTCGTCACGATGAGCTACACCTTTATTGCCAGCAACACGACAAGCTCGGACATGTGAAGAGTGGGGGCAGCTGCAATGGAAAGAAAGTTTTATATGAATGGCGACAGGACATACTTCCTCTCACAGTATTAACTAATTAATGCATTGTGCTGACATGCCCGAAAGCAGCGGGTTGAAATCACAGCTCTATGTTACCACATCGTGTGACATGTGGGAATGGTGAAGACTCTTTCTCTTTCGAAGTGCAGGAAAATAACATCGTCAGGATCTACACTTAAACGTGTTTGTGCCCAACCCTGACTGTTTTACCTTAATTTGGAATTAAGATTGTCATATTGCTAGATTCACTGTTCTGAACGTGTTTTCGGTTGAGTTGGTTGAGAATATTTAGCAGTCAAGTCCGATAACTTTACGAAATAAGACTCAGCAGACGTATGCATGCGCACAGGCTATCAGGAAGGTGGGTATGTCATGTCATGTCTGTCTGTCTGTCTGTCTGTCTGTCTGTCTCTCTCTCTCTCTCTCTCCCTCTCTCTCTTCTCTCGCCCCCTCTTCTCTCTCTGTCCCTCTCTCGCCCCCCCCCCCCCCCTCTCTCTCTCTCTGTGACAAGAGCAATTGTTGCTTGCCAAGTCCAGATTAACTAAGATCACTCTAACCGCCATATTGACTCCCAGTACAAAAGCACAAAATGGGACATTATCCTCACGTCCACACAGGAGAGGCGTTCACTGCACTCTTTGTTTTAAGGGAAACAGGAGGGAATCCGATGTGTCATGACATGTCACAAAGTGCTGTTATTCCTGGACAATGCTGGCCCGTGTGCAACACCTGACGACACGTTGTGTAGATTTTCTCTTCAGAGGCTCGTTATGCATGATCTTTTGAATAGTCCTACACTCGCTACCCATTCCTATATTGTACTAATGTATGCACAACACCACGTGGAACGTGACGTGCAGGCACATGGCATCGACATGTCTACATTCGATACGCACAGTTAAAAGCAGAAAACCTATAACAAGATATACTGGTAGATGATCATCAAGGGTGGTAACAATAGCGCCCAGTTGCACAAATAAAACTTGGGTATGCATACTGTGCTCTTGTGGAGAGTGTCTAACATGCACTACATTGTGTCCCAGCACGGTGGCGAGATACTCAGTGGCAGCGAACTTACTTTGCAACCCTGTATTTCTTCAATATATTTAAACATGATACTAATGGTGGATATTCTGCTACACTCTGTGGGAGATTTTGAACGAATACCACAATAAGGCAACTTGACCATGTTAATCTGATTGTGTTACACGCCGTCCTAGATTGTTTGAAGCACGTGAGACCATAGACTGTTTGCAGTTTGGCGTATTGTGAAAAAGTAATCGAGGGAGCTCGACAACTAGGTGTTTATTTGTCATGTGATATTTGTATTATGTTAAACTGATGTCTGCAAAACATGTTATTTACTTTCATAAACTGGTTGATACATAGTATATAATCTTGACCCATTCGGTTCAGATCGACAGAAGACAGATGAAGAATGTATAAACGGTCGATTAAGCACAGGCCGACGTGAATGTGGCCAACGGCAGCCCCAAGCAATAGACATAGATGCTCCCTCACTAACTCACTGACTAGTATAGGTACTGTATAATCCTGATACATGGAATATGTGTAGGAGTTGAAATATCAATATGTTATGAGTGGAATGAAATTCTATGGAATAGGTTTACTGCCAAGTAATAAGACAAAAGCATATTACAACCTTCATCTGACATTTAAGCTTGACGAGACATACAGCGAATATAGATCAATTACAGCCGTATAAAAACAAAGGTGAAGGTGAAGTACCAATCAGTGGGAAAAAAGTGTGTATTCCTTTCAGTTTGATTACAGAATTATTAATGACTCAAAATGTCGAATATTTTAAAATGTAAACCAAATCGTGTCACGAGTCGCAAGCAAAGACATTATATCAACCTAGTTTTTGATGATATGATCTTGGGGTTAAACTACGGATTGTGACCGTTGAACGTTAAATTGAAGTGAGGTGAGGGGAAATGTAGTTTAACGTCGTGTTCAAGATTATTACACTTATATAACGACGTGCCTGCACGTGTGCGCTTGCGTGTGTGTGTGTGTGTGTGTGTGTGTGTGTGTGTGTGTGTGTGTGTGTGATCGTTCTAGTCCAGCCCAATGCCAATTTTATATTCCTCAGTTTAACATGAATGACCCACTCAGACATAGTAAACAGACTCCGAGCCGAAAAGTCCTAGTTGTAAGCCCTTAATCCAGAGCGCGAGGCAGAGTAACAACAAGTACCATCATTCACATTTAAATACTTTGGTAGACGGGACATGGGATCGAACTCCTGACCTTCCGCTATCCAGGCAGACGCTCCAACTCGAGACCACGAAGGCAGTCTCGTAAGAGTGTGCAGAAATGCACGCCCTGTTTATGTTCATTATGATTAGCTAGACGCATGTGATATGGACAGCTTTATATGTCAGTGAAATGAGTCTCCAACCACTGATCAACACAATATCAGGAACTATAGGGTCAGTTGCCCTGGCACCTTGTCTCGAGGGAATCAGTTGTTGGGAGGAGAGAAGGTAACCATCCACACCACTGAGGAGTTTCCAGTGCAAACATTCATGGGGTGTGCGGAGTTTCCAGCTCAGACATACACGTGGTGTGCGGAGTTTCCAGCTCAGACATACATGAGGTGTGCGGAGTTTCTAGCTCAGACATGCATGAGGTGAGCGGAGTTTCCAGCTCAGACATGCATGAGGTGAGCAGAGTTTCCAACTCAGACATACATGAGGTGAACGGAGTGTCCAGCTCAATTATACATGAGGCGAGCGGATTGTCCACCTCAGATATACACGTTGTGAACGGAGTTTCCAGCTCAGACATACATGCAGTGAGCGGAGTTTCCAACTCAGACATACATGAGGTGAGCGGAATGTCCAGCTTAGATTCGCACATGGTGAACGGAGCTTCCACCTCAGACATACATGCGGTGAACGGAGTTTTCAGCTCAGACATGCATGCAGTGAGCGGAGTTTCCACCTCAGACATACCTGCGGTGAGCAGGGTTTCAAGCTCAGATAGGCATGAGGTGAGCAGAATGTCCACCTCAGATATGCACGTGGTGAACGGAGCTTCCACCTTAGACTTACACGAGGTGAGCGGATTTCCAGCTCAATTATACACGAGGTGAGCGGAGTCTCAAGCTCAGACATGCATGCGGTGAGCGGAGTTTCCAGCTCAGACATGCATGTGGTTAGCGGAGTTTCCAGCTCAGATATGCATGCACGAGCGGAATGTTCAGCTCAGATATGCATGAGGTGAGTGGAGTTTCCAACTAAATTATATATGAGGCGAGCGAAAGTGTAATTTTCACACCACACCAGCACGGTTTGGGAAAGTAAATCAACGTTTTACTGCCGGTTCTAATACCATTATGCCATCTTTATACAATATCCACAATGTATTGTCATGGCCATATTCAGCTAAATGAGAATGAGAAATAAATTAACCATACAGTATGCCAGTATCAAAGGCCACTGTGTCGTAAACCCTTCCGAATAAAGAGCTTTGAAACAAACTGTCAGAGTGAATCACATCTGTATCAACTTGAGCAGCAATTTTCCAGCTACCATTGATATATAATCCTACAGTTTCGAGAAACATAAACTAAAATATTCAAAGCGGAATAACATGATGTCTCAGTATAAATGTCACGGAGGACGAAATCAAGACCAAATCTGTGAATTAGTCCTTGTTGACCTATGACCTGTCTTCTGCTCCTGTCTGGTCTACCATTAGCAAGGTGAAGGACATCCTGTCTGCCACGGCAACACACCGAGGGAGCCTATATACACAGGCACAGGGGGTTTGTTGTGGTGGATCTCTGTCTCCTGGATGTATGCACGTTAAACGGTGTATGGGTCAACGTGTCATATTGCAGGAGTCTAAAACACACGCCCCTCCATGTTGATGTGATTCTTAAACATTTTACCTCATTTCCGAGAACACAATACAAGTCAACACTTTTGGCGTTAGTGATTGCAATAACTGCAGGGATTTGTTGCATGCGCTAACATGAAAACATTAAAAAATGATAAGATTGGTTTAGAGCGAAATATACAAATCACCATGACAGTTAGATAAATAAATGAATTGCTGACACATAGCAATACATTCTGGAAATTAATACATAGTTTAAATAAATAAACAAAACAGAAACACTTTTGAAAAGAATTTAGAAGTGATACACACAAGGAAGAGAAATATGGATATCAACTTCTTTATTGTGAGGAACACAACGTTTCGGAGTATATGCTTACTCCTTCATCAGGTGAATAGAGGAGTAAGCATATACTCCGAAACGTTGTGTTCCTCATAATAAATAAGTTGACATCCATATATTCTCTTCCTAAAAGTAAACTTTATGCTTGATAGGCTAAAGTAAAACAATGAATGATCAAATGATGTCACATTAATAAATAATACAAACATAGCTATATACATGGAACATATATGCAACAGATAAATGGCAGAATAAATATGTGTGTCTCATCATGTCTTATTCATCTTTCCACGATTAGAATATGTTGAAATGAGGCTGTTGATTCGCCATAGAATTAACAGTTGTGTGAAAGTTAATTGCAGGTGACGAATTTATGAAGACATGAATTGCAGCACAGTCGGGTTTTTATAGCGAGACGAATGTGCGACAGTGTTATAGACGGAGAATAACACTGCATCACGTCATGCAGTTGATATGGTTAGCTTAATATAGTGCGTGGTGACCCTGCGTGTCATGTGTACAAGGGGATGACGTCAATAATACCATTTCGTATTATACGTTTGTGTAAGGCTTTGACAGTCAAGTGAGGCTCTGTTTAATGACCTAATGGCACAGAGCGTCCTCCTGTTCACGAACCTCTATGGCAACCTGCACTGCCATCCTGGCTTGGCGGAAAGGATCGCAATTAAGGCAATCCGGCGGTTTCGTCCCTCCGCGACTACTGTGTGAGGACTAAGACCATCCGTTTATTCTGTGCGATGCTCTGATCTAACGTGGCATCCACTTCATCACAGCTTCAGGAGCAGATGGTTGTTGGTACTGTAGATGTTCTTCCTCCAATGCAGATGCCCTTGGAGCGATACAAGATCCTATCGTTCATGAAGCCTATTGTGGCACATCTGATCCAGTGTCTGCCGAAAGACAGTTGTAGTGAACATGTGGAACACTGATAATGTCGAGTCGGACAGATATGACCATCAGTCAAACTTGGAGGGTAATACGTGATAGGCGATAGACACTTGATTCGTGAATTATGTTCCTTTATCTGAATTGTAATTCTTCCAGTGGTATTGTACCCGAATACTGTCCAAGCATTCCGTATGAAAAATGACACTTTGATTTTGCTGTCACATATACATGGAGATGCGTTGAGCGTTGACAGGTTGACGTGTCGAGTTTACTTGTGCTGCATATTGTTATATTGTTCCCGGATAGATGCTTCCTACTAGGCATGATGACATTTAGACTAAGGTTCTCAGAATAATACCGTAGACGCTAGGGTACATATGCGTATGGTGTTTATTCAAGTCCCCGTATGCACCGTCTGGCCGCTTCATATATATCTGTATTTCTACCCCCTCTTATGTAGTGTAATAAAGTACAGTTTGACCATGAACTATTATATACTCACACGCAAAAGAAACGCAAGTGGGTTTAAGCAAATAGGTAACAAATACAGAACCATAAATTGATACGAGTTTTAGCATGTAGCGAAGCCTGATGGTGTTATCAATATTTTTGGTTGCATTTTGGAAGCCCCGAGTAAAACTGCAACATAAATAACGAATCACCAAAACCATTTCAATGAATATGTGGGTACGAACTGTCACGAACTGTAGGTTCCTTTTCCGATTCTTGGTTCTTGGCCCTCCCACTCCTTGGTCAACAAAGCCACGCCTTACTCAAATTCAGAGAAACCAGGCTATCGGACGTTTGGAAGCTGGAGAGTCTGTCCAAGATGTTGCCCGTCATGTCAACGTTAACATAACCACAATTTAGCGTCTCCTGCATCGATACAATGCTACACAGACCACAGATGACCTTCCTCGGAGCGGTCGTCCTAGGGTCACCACACCTCGACAAGATCGGCAGATTACCCGTCAACACCAGCGACATCCGTTCCTAACTGCAAGTGAAAGTGCTCGACAGACCATAGAAACACATAATCGACACATTAGCCGGGACACTGTGATCCGACTTCTCCGTTTCAACAACCTCAAATGTCGCCGACCAACACGTCGTCCTGTTCTCCAACCACGGCATCGACAAGCACGACTTGTGGGCACAGGGTCATCGCAATTGGCGTCATCGTGAGTGGAGGCGTGTCATCTTCTCTGATGAAAGTCGCTTTTGTGTCTCCCATGCAGACGGAAGAGTCAGAATTTGGCGGCGTCGAGGTGATCGTTTCGCTGACAGAAACGTTGTGGAAAGGTATCCATGGGGGTGGACCTAGCGTCATGATATGGGCATGGACTTAATGCGAGACTTGGACCCATGTGCTTTCTGAATGTTGGTCACGGTCGGGGACACGGCGTCACTGCTCAGCGGTATATCGTCCAAGTGATCAGACCCCACGTTGTTCCATTTTTTGCACGACATCAATAACACATTTTCCAGCAGGACAACGCTCGTCCCCATGTTGCCAGAGCTACCATGGCCTTTCTGCAATAACACAACATCCGTGTTCTACCGTGGCCAGCCCTTAGCCCTGATCTGAACCCCATCGAACACTTGTGGGATGTGGTTCAAAGGTGTCGGAACAATGTGCGCCCAGTCCCTACAACTGCCGATGAACTACGCACAGCTGCTCTGGATGTGTGAAGGAGGATCCCAAGGGCCTTCACAAATCGTCTGATCAGGAGATGTGTGGCAGTGATCAATGCTAATGGTGGTCACACCAGGTATTGACTGACACTTTGGGTATTGACCCGAAACTGTGTAAGCCCTTAACATATGAAAAAAAAACAATTATGTCATCTGACTTTTAATCCATTAAACTGTCTTCAGTCAAATTTTTGTCAATCGTGCCCAATTAGTATTCCTTGTCTTTAAATAAATAACATGTATACTGCATACTCGACTTGCGCTTCTTTTGCGTGTGAATATAGTTAAGGCACGAGGAGACATATGGGGAAGAACACACTTTTCTAAGTTGCCGAAATGAAGACTAACCTTGTGTTTTATTGAACATGCGTCAAACATCAAATCCGTAATAAGCGGAAAAGCCTTCAGCAAGGCTAACTGACGGGCTGTGCCACCTATATGCCTGTCTCTTAGGTTAAGAGATGAAATGCGTTTTAAACAACATATAACACCTCTAAATGAGGTTGTTTAGGGTTAAATGAGTCACATTTTATTATCCATTTAGAGTGTGATTATCCCAAATCCCATGCAGCAACCAGTAGAATTTAAATTTAAGTGTATAAAATTTGGCTCAGTTTAATCAAATGACTCGGAACAAGTGCATTGGGTCGCTCGCACAAGGTTTGTGTCGCTCGTTATTGTGAGCTGAGAAGTCTATTGTAAAAGTTGCAATTTACATTGCCAACACTAATACTCATATACATGGAATGAAGTGCTTACGTCACTCTATGGCTTGGGTAGATGGAGAACAGCTGAACAGCCGTCGTTTTGTCAACTGCAGTATGTTGCTAAAAGCTGATCAACAGGTGTACATGTTGTCATTCCTTTGTCCAGAGGCAGAAAACATTCCTGGGGTACCAACGCCCGTCCCAGGATTGTTACTGTGACACATACCTCTGAGATTGTTGCTGTGGCACATTCCTCTGAGATTGTTGCTGTGGCACATTCCTCTGAGATTGTTACTATGACACATACCTCTGAGATTGTTACTGTGACACATTCCTCTGAGATTGTTACTGTGACACATTCCTCTGAGATTGTTGCTGTGGCACATTCCTCTGAGATTGTTGCTGTGGCACATTCCTCTGAGATTGTTACTGTGACACATTCCTCTGAGATCGTCCGTGTGACACATTCATCTGTGAGACTGTTCCTGTGACACATTTAACTGTGATAGTTCCTGTGACATCGTCGACGTCGTCATGTGTGCCTCCTGTGTGCGAATGCCCACGTGACTCGATGTGTGAAGACCATGTTTTGCGTCACTCGTCGTGATGTTGTTAAAGCGGCGTAAAACTCACACTGACTCCCGTGCAGGTCAGACGCTGCTACTGGACAACATTGTCCAATGCTCTGACAGCTTATATGGCCAAAGTTGCTAATACTAACATATCTCAGACGGCATGTGAAGCAAAAGGTGTTAACTCATGTTACACAACATGTTGTCGATGTTTTTTTGTTGTTTAACGCCGCACTCAGCAATATTCCAGCTATATTGCGGCAATCTGTAAAAAGATCGAGTCTGGACCAGACAATTCAGTGATCAATGTTGCTAGCACCTATACACGCCATCGATACACACCCACGGTGAAGTCATCGAGTCTGACCACCGATCCATTAAGTCGCCCTAATGTTGCTGAGGACCGACTCTAACCCACAATCTAGTGATTGAAATCACGAGCATTTATCTACGCAATTAGGATACGATGATATGCATCAAACCAAGTCAGTGAGCCTTGACCATCCGATTAGTCGCCTCTTACTACAAACCATAGTCCCCTTTTATGGCAGGCATGGGTTGATGAAGACCTATTCAAACTCGGGTCTCCGCGTTAAAGACATTACCTGAATAGCATGCATTGAACCATTCGTATAAGATGAATAAGCATTAAAATGTATCGTTAGGATATATATTTCAGCTTACACATAGGCTTGACAAACTCTCCGCATGAGGCTCAACAAGTGGAACATACTTGTAACGGAGTATAGAAGTAATCCATCGTCAGCCGCAGTTGTAGCTATGGGTTTCTATTCAAACACAACTTGACCTCTCCTCCAAGATGATAGGCAAGTCATTGCTTCAATGCATATAAAGTGTAATAGATCGCGACCCTTGTCCGTAATCACTATGATAACAGACTCGGAGCTGGAGATACTGCCACACGTCTATTTCGAGTGACGTGCTCGCCTACCCCTCAAATGTGATATAAAACACACAGGACATCGTCTGTACCGCTGTGTCGTGCCTGGATAACTAGAGGTTATAGAAGTGAGCTCAATCATCCGATAAAGAAACACATGAAACACACATTGCTTAGATTGATTTAAATAATAAAAAAGTAGTTTTTAATCATTTGGTGCATGTAAACAGATGATTTTATACACGCATAAACAGAATAATTTTTATTTAGTTTGTATGACAAATGAGAAAAACCCCAGAACATTACCGATAAAGGCGAACTCACAGTAACGAGAGTTTCGAAAACGTACTTGTGGTTTTGACATTGACCAAAGACAATGTTTTTAGGATAGTTGGTTTGGTTTGTTTGTTGTTTAACGCCGCACTCAGCAATATTCCAGCGATGTGACGGCGGTCTGTAAATAATCGAGTCTGGACCAGACAATCCAGTGATTAATATCATGAGCATCGATCCACGCAATTGGGATCAATGACATGCGTCAACCTAGTCAGCGAGCCTGACCACCCGATCCCTTTAGTCGCCTTTTACGACAAGCATAGTCGCCTTTTGCGGCAAGCATGAGTTGCTGAAGACCTAGTCTACCCGTTCATAGGATAGCCTCACACTGGTCCTGATTTGGCGAGTGACAACTACACGGAGCGGCAGGTGGGAGGCAGTTAGTGAGTAAGATGTGTGTTTGGTTTAACGGCGCCTTGAACACTATTCCATTAATGTCGCCTCATCTTGACGTAGGAGAAACATCTGAAGTGATGCGGTTCTGCCATTCCGGCATCCTGGCTCCCTGGGTATGCTGCGCTGGCGCTACACTGACCCAGGCAATGACTGTACAATGGCCGCCTCCTCAATACGAACAAACATGGCGGACACGACATGTATTTACTGTTTAAAAACGCTAGAACGGGTGGTTAATTTTTTTCTTAGCATTTACGAGAATGGTCTTGCAATGTTTATGTCACGAGAATACCAACCATTGTTACTTTTGGTGAAAGAAAACATTATTTAAGCTGTTTCGAGATTTGAAAGTGGTCGTCACATCGGTGTAATGTGAACAATGACACACACCCCATTTTCAACAGTGATAAGTGCATTTATATTTCGTGTCAGCTCACTGTTGTCACGAAATCGTATACATAAGACATGGAATTAAACGACCACGTCAATGAAATACCGTTAGCATCTTTATTTTAGAAAATCTGATTACGCAAATGTCGGCGATTATGCCCCGTTTTCTCCCATTGTGAAGAGGTGGGTTAAGCGGAGTTATTGAACGCCCAGTATAATAAGGATGAAAAACAAACACTTTGGATCCGTAATGATGGTATTTAATGATAGGGTCTGTCATTGGTTCTGATATTTGGCCTCTGGATTTTATTCACATGAAGCGAAATTTATTTGGCATTTGTTTTCTTATTACGCAATGAAATTTATCATAAATAGATCAATAATTTTGAAAAAAAAATGATTGATACCAATCTAGTGTCGTTTGTCTTTGTGTGCTTGTAAAAATGTGGGTGTGAATGGCATAATAATAACGAATACGGGCATGACGGGGCATAATTGGCGACATTTGCTTCATCATATTTACTAAAATAAAGACGCTAACGGTATTTCATTGACGTGGTCGTTTAATTCCATGTATTATGTATACTATTTCGTGACAACAGTGAGCTGACACGAAATATTAACGCACATATCACTGTTGGAAATGGTGTGAGTGTGTCATTGTTCACATTTCACCGATGTGACGACCACTTTCGACTCTCGAAACAGCTTAAATAATGTTTTCTTTCACTAAAAGTAACACTGGACGGTATTCTCGTGACATATACATTGCAAAAGCATTCTCGAAAATGCTAAAAAAAATATACCACCCGTTCTAGCGTTTTTCTACAGTAAATACATGGCGCGTCCGTCATGTTTGTTCGTCTAATGGAGGTGGCCATTGTGCAGTCATTGCCTGGGTCAATGTAGCGCCAGCGCAGCATACCGAGGGAACCAGGCTGCCATTCCACTGGAACCCATGAGCGAGGGTGTGGATGACTGGGGAGCTGCAGGGTAGATAATGATACAGATATGGGAACAGTATCTGTACACTTTAAGGATGCAAGATTTCAATCCATCCATACCCGTCTTCTTGCTGTATCTATTCTGGGGATCTGACCTTTCCAAAGATTCAGGATCACAACAGAGCCCTGCTTCCCTATTCGTGCTGTAGGAACCGATTGGAGACCGGGTAGTAATGCTCCATGCCCTGATTATATCAAAGCACCCGACGGCGTGGAACGTTGCTCAGTGTTCAAAGCTTTATTACATCTTGCCTGGTTACTGACAGATAACTGGACTGCACCGCGTGCTATTCACTCATAGACATCCCGGACGCTACGTTACAACATTTGGACTGTAATGTTGAAATTCAAAATCCTGTTGTGGGCGCCCATCCTCGCAGCGAGCATACAGTAGTAACTGATATTTAACATCATCATTGGAAGAATGAAAGCGACCTAACAAGTTTATTCTTAACACGATTTGAGCATTTCGCAATGTCTTCATGTAAGTACGTACTTAAAACATTATTGTATTAGATGTGACAAATGCTACGTGCGAAATCCGTTTGTTAAACCGCTGCCTCATCTTTCAACTTCTAAGATGGCAATTATTTTCTCCGCAGAAGCACTTACAAAACATCTCCATCAGAAAGGGCTATCTCTCAGCCCAACACATACACCGAGTCGTAGGCAGCTAAACACACACTGAATTATAGGAAGCCAAACACACGCTGAATTAAAGGCAGTCCAACGCACACTGAGAATATGCAACTCAACGCTTCCACAGACGTACACACACAAACAAAGAAACACACACACACACACTGAATTATAGACAATCCACTAGGCCCAATAAATTATAGGCAGTTCAACACACAGACGCACACACATACACACGCAGAAACACCCACCCACCCACATATATATACGTAGACACACATACACACGCACACACACATATGCACACGCAGAAACACACACGTACAGACGTACACACGGAATAATGGGCATTCTAACTCATGCATACACATAAACACACACGGAATTAAAGGCATTCTAACACACACAGTCACACACACACTGAATTATAATTAACATGCATACACACAAACAAACTCTGAAATGTAAGCATTCCAACACACACTGAATTATATGAAGCCCGATATTCACACACATTCACATTCGACAGTCTTTCCCCCAACATTTGTCGATCCCTTCACTACTGCCGATATCCCCGCTACAGTCGATCCCTCAAAACAATCGACCCAATCACTACAGCCGATCTTATCGCTGTTGTCGACTCCCTACACTACATTCAATCCCTTCATCGTCGTCGATCCCTAAGATGTATGGAAGCGTTACATCGGTGAAACTTCATTACATTGTTTTTGAGTATGTGGATTAGGTTTGCACATGCGTCGAAATACAACTCCAGGGGCGACTGTTGTGGAGCAGTACAATTTGAAGAAAGGGTGAAGAAGGATTAATACCGGGGCGAAAGTCATCATAGACATAGTGAACTGTGTAATTACGTTACACAATACATCTTACTCCATTCGAATTATGAATAGAACGTAACAATTCTGCAACTAGAATGTGCTGACGTCAAGGTAGCCGTGAAGGTCTGTACTGCTGTAACTTGACACAGTATATCCAGTAGTTCCACCTTAAGAAACAAGAAAATAGCTATTCAGATCAGTTCGACCAAGCCGTTGTTCACATCATTTCAGCTAAATTACGTGGTGTCCATTCACCGTGGGAGGAACACTCAAATGGATGCGATAATGAAACGCTTTGGTGAAACCCACGAGCACTGACAAACCAAAGATAACAACTAGAACGAATTCGGGATTCGAACCCATTATAAGCAGATCCTATGGACGATTAAAGGTCTCTACCACAAGTGTCACCTAAACATCAAGACAACTAAGAAACAGCAGAAAGAAATACATTATTATTATACCTTCTGAATGGTGCAACTGAAACGTGGATAATCAAATAATTATACACGACTACCCACTGATTGTACAGTAACTGTAGTACGGGACAAGATGGTGGTCACTGTGCCTTGGCCACGTGGTCCTCCTAGTGGAGCTGGCTATGGGCTTCCACACTCCAAACGGTTGCAACGCAGACATGGATCGTAATAGTCTATTCACAAAAAATACACAGGACAGTATTCCTTTCTCTATTGTATTTTGCTTTCAGATTCAATGTAAATATTAAAAACTTTTTATAGGTGAGAACAGATCGATATTCACTGTGTCGTTGCTTACGGTTTATGTTTCCCATGGCAGAAATGGGGCTTCACTTTGAACAATAAAAGTACTTATGCCAGACGATGCTCAAAATATGGAAGCAGTACATCGTATTTTATCCCAGATATAAACCCTTAGACACATAAGAAACAATACGTTTTAACTGAAATTGAATAAATGCCAAGGAAATCACAATAAAGCATATATTGGCAAAGTTGAAGCTACAGTTCGTGACAATAGATGTCACACGCTGACAAACGATTTACAAAGCTGAATGAAGTGTCACAGTTGGACAGGAACGAGAAGGCTCAAAGAGGATTTCAGTTGCCAATGTAAAGTGACATAAAACTTCGAAAGTTCGACACTGCAGCTGTGTTTTTATTGAAGCTGTGCTGAAAACAGCACCTCACAACGTAATTATATATATATATATATATATATATATATATATATACACACACGCACACACACAATTATTGAAACACCCCATGCAGAGTAACCTGGCTTGTCAAAGGGGACAAGGCAAAAGAAATAAGAAATGCGTATGTTGGGTTCAATGTCATAGGTATGGCGGGACTTGTGGGCTGCCCTAAGCTATCATTATAATGAGTTATATTTGGCAACTTGAGTTAGCAGCAAGCAGTAGCAGCAGCAGCAAAGGGCAACTGTGTTGCCAGCAGCAAAATACAAAGTTTCTGCTGAAAAGCAGACATGAATGCAGTTAAGCCAAAATGTTCTCATCCGCTGAGAAGCAGAGGGACTGAACAGGTTCACGCTGAAAAGCAGGGACCTGATAATTCTGATAATTACTTGGTGATTAAGTAAGTATTTTCATTTGTAGCCTACAAGAACCACGCCAAAAGCACGCATGTGCTAAGCCCACACCAAAGACCATGAACCATGAGGGACTCCCTCCATCTCCACCGCATCATAGCAATTGGCTCCTTGGCGCATGTCGGACCGAAGGAATGTGGTCTGATGCAATAACAAGACTAGTGGAGCCTCAACATAGCAAGGTGAATGTCCACCTACAGCTGGCTGGCCTTCCTCTTGCAGATGTCATTGGAGCCCAGATATATCAGTACGGCCCTTGGATGCTGGCCAGGGGAATGAGCTCCTGTCATAGCATCCCATCGCGAACCATCCACAAGTCTTTGGAAAGCCAGCTAGACTGGCACTGTGCCTGGAAGCGTTGGGCCCGGGCCAGGTAACTTGACCGTTTCAGCCACACTGAAAGCAACACAAACAAGGCACAGTGGACCCAAACCGTGCCAGATGGATTCCTTGACCTGTTGTGATGGGGTATCATATAGCGCAGCCACAGTTCATTCATTCTACCCCATTGCCTCATCGGGTCCCGCGCCATCCGGTGACGAAACTGTTTATCATACGTCATAAGTGAATGCTCCGTTACTTATAGCCTCCATGTATGACAGCATGCCCTCCACCGTGTGAATAGAGGCATGGTTTCAGTGTATGTTGACATGAAAACATGAAAGGATGTTGTCCATGAACCGATGCCAAGCGTCTTGCCTGGCAAGCTTAAGGCTGTACTTGTGTCAATACCACCTTACCTGTGCTGTCATCTTCTTCAGTTCGTTCCCTTTTGGTCAAAAGTCAACTTGATGATAATTCCTGAACATTGGTCAACACGATTAAGTACAAGGTTATTGATAAGAGGCGGAAACCAGTTGTGATTAAAACATGTCAATTGTGCCTTCTTTGTTCACACTTAAAGAAAATTTTGTTTTAAGATCATGATAACTCACAAAATATTTAACATATTTCCTAAATGTCAAACTTGGGCAAATTACTGTCCTATGAATTGGAATGATTACCAGCATGCGCTGTCACTAGTGTCACTATGTAGATTTACAAAGGACCTTGCTTCTCCGTGCTTGAAAGACCCGGGATGTTCTAACACCACCATATTCCAGCATTTCCATAGTACAAATGCATTATGACAGTAGCATCGATCATTTTCAGAATTATTGCTACAGTTTGCCGTTTAATCGGAATTTGATATGTTTCCAACACCTGCTGTATTTTCAGAAGCAATGTGTAACTTAACACTAACATATTCAAAGAAATGTGAAGATCTGTTGTCCTTGAGGCGCGTTATGTTTGATGTATTTGGAAATTCTCGTGATACCTAGATCTACAGATGAGTAAGGTAAGGAAGTCTTTTTGCCCTACATCGCTATTGTGGTCCAACTGTAAAAGATTAATAACACTTTTCAGACACTCTTCCAAAAATCAAACATTCTTTACAATGCTTACATCATGATGTAATTTATGATAGCATCTAAATTTGTCTTCAACTGATCATGCAAAATGGGTTTTACTGATTGTCAAGTTCATGTCATATAGAATGCAGTTTACACTTTAGTGAGGTTCTTAAATACAAACATTGCAAGAATTCTTCACAAATTACATCAGAAACCTTTTTAGTGAATAAAACCTGACTTTTCATCATGTTCAGGTGAATACATTATTTATTTATTAATACATTCACCCATGTATTTACACCAACACGAGTAATTAGATGGATTATAACAATTAACAAAATTCACAAAAAATGTTACCCTGCCAAAAGGGACGTCATTTATGATTTTCAGCTTAGATGTGTGAGGTGCCCCAAGATATATATATTTTTCCATGATGGCACCTAAGTGTTGAGATAGCTGTGGTTGCCAGAGCGGGACGGGAACGGCTGTAACAGGGGCAAGAGCTGGTAATAAAAGATAAGAATTAACGTTAACATTTGGCATTGCAGACGGGGGCCTATCGTGCGAAACGAAGCTTGGTAACTCACCTGGTGCTGTAGCTGTAGCTGTCATTTGCTAATAACGTCCTACTTGCAGTGGTAGACCTCCGGTTCTTACCGCCGGTCCTCACCAGCTTGTGATTCACCGATGCCTTACGCATTATGAGCGGGGTGTATGTCGAAAGAGAAAGTCGAAGACGAAGAGTAATAGTAATCGGTGAAGAGGAGTCGAAGAGCCAAAAGTAGAGAATTGCTGTACAAAACTGGGTACAGAAATGTTTTGACTGAACTAACGGACGATGGAGATGACGCGAAAGAAAGTTTGATGACGTAATAGGAAGTAGAATTATGACGTAAGTGGCGGGAGATTGGAAGAGGAAATGATGTAACGGAGGTAAACAAAGAGGTGCATTTTGGTTTCAATAAACCCATTTAGTGAGAGGCACTTAATGAGATAAAGTGAGCAGCCCATAACGGTTATTATGTCGGCGTGAACCAGATATTCACGTTGACTAGCGTAACTTTACTAAAAAATGGCATGACATGTTTCAAGCAATGAATACACTTTAGGTACCCAGCATACTAAATAGTCTGTTCAATGTAATCGTGGTGTTGTCATTCATACGTCGAAGTACGAGTTTGTTACGCTTCGCCCACTTTTAACCTGTGTTTCCATTCAAAGGCTGATCGGCTGCTATGACTGTCTATGTTGATTAATAAATGCTGGTCGGTTAATCACCACACGGGCGATATAGATGAACTAAGGATGTATTTTCAGCAACAGTCGTTTTACTTTGCAAACGTTAATTAACTCATGCTCACCAGTTAATAATCATACAATGTTATGGTAAATATCCATTAGATACGCACGGGTGGCCCAGCCGTGCGAGGCGCCGAAATTCACTGTGTAGAGTTGCGGCCCTTGGGCACGCCAGAAACCTGTGATTGTGGGTTCTCCCCGATTATGTTTTTAGGTTTGTCAGTCATCATACCCGTGCTCGTGCTTTTCATCAAAGTGGTAAACGTCTGAGACCTGCATCATTTGGATCTTTCCTCACACATTAAGCTGACATAACAGGAATACTTGCAAAAAAGGCGTTAAACCGAATCACTCACTCACTCCATTACTTAAAATCATAAATGACGTCCCTTTTGGCAGGGTAGCATTGTAAAGAATGTTGACTTTTGACCATCATAACCAGAAATACTTACAGGAGGATAGTTCATGCGTCGAGTGAGATATTAGGTTTCTCTCATTGAGAGAAGGGCCGTCACAATACGATATCATACATTTGGATATGATTAGAATCCAAATCAATTTGAACAAAAATTATTCTTGGAACCTACGAGGCCGCTGTTGAAAGCGAAAGAGTACACGCTGGTCAAGAAACAAAAATGGCGTTATACGAAACGAACAGTCTCGAATGACAAGTTATTTGCGATTTTTCAGTTTATAACGAAACATATATATTAACTCCATACATGACCATCTGTCATTATTTTGCCTTGTAAACGTGGAACTAATGTTAAAAGGAAGTCAACTGTAATGTGCAATTTCACTACAAGGTAATTACCGCTTTGGACAGATTCAATAAATATATCATGGAGGTTCTTTGAATTCAGGAGTCTGGTTTGGCAGTGTGACTCAGTACCGAATAATGATAATGATTAATGTCATAAAAAGTACAAATTAAACATCACAGCAAATATTTCGCATAAAAAAATTGAAACTAGGAGTCTAACTTTACCGCGCGACTCAAACAGTGCTTGTGGGTACTATTGCCCTTTTAAGTACAATGGGTGCTCTTCCCGTGTCTTTGACGGAGCTTGCCCAGATATTGTGGGTGCGATGCCCTAGAAAAAAATCCTTAATTCCGGCATCAAAACTCTGAAATGCTGAATACTGCTGTGCTGTTAATTACTTTATACTGACATACCATATACATATGTGTGGGGGTGGCTTACCCAAGAATATCCCTTATCTGAATTCAAAGTCCGAGACAATACATTCAATTTTGTACCAAACTGTGCACATTAATAACTTGTAACAAATGACAAATTTTGTCGTTTAGATTTTTGAAATTACGAGTCGAGTTTTAAGGTGTGACTCGATAACCCTACAGCTTAGGTTTGTCTGGGCCCTAGCTGCAACTATATGTCTGGCGTGGCCTGGAGACATTTCAAAGATTCCCTACACAATAACTTCAAAGATCTAGCTTGACTAAAGATGTAATTTGGAGTATATTGCACATATACGAAAATGAATTTTGTAAACACACATTTTGGCATTAATAAACTGGCTTTGATTAAACATACCTGGTTGCACTAGCTAGGCTAAGGGTAAGACCTTTCTTTTCTCTCTTTTTCAATCTCTCTGGACCAAGGCTTATATAGCCAAGGTCACCTGACACTTAGTAAGTAATAAATATAAATGTAAACAGTAAATCATCAGTTACATATTTGCACATCTCGTTCAGGATGGCAGACGGTCGATGTACACAAAAATGGGGATTAACAAATAGGATTAGCATCTTATAAATAACAGAAATTAAGTGTTTCAAGGCATATGGATGTCATGGCTCCAGGGTAACGAGCCTTTGCAATTAAATGTTCTTCAGATAATGGTTGTCGTAAATCAGTCGCTATGACAGTATTTTAGCATGTTTTCAAATTTAGAAACACATCCTCTTTCAGTTAATGTTACGACAATATATGCACATGCTATCTACAGTGCATAAAACTCAATTTTCTTCTTCATAAAAAAACGTTACTTTAAATTAACTTAAATTTGTCATCACATGAGGTTACCTGGCAATTAGCATTGTCCCCTGCCCAAACGCCAGAATTTTCCCCAATCAACAACTTTAACACATGTCAACGTGTTAAAATGACGCTGCATCTTGAAGATTTATTTGCTACCACGCGGATTTGATGCTGTGTCACAGGTTAAACATCGATGTCTCCTGGATATAGGAGAAGGGTGAAGCTTCCCGCAACACTGATGTATCGATTCAGAGCGTCTGGCCAACCCACCGACGTTGATCATTGTTGTCATGGGGCCCCGGTATCAAGACCCGATGGCGTCACGTGTGACGTTTAAGACAATTTGGCTAATCATACAATTATACATGTATTTGTGATGCATTTTAATTGCAGTAGAGGGGCGATCTGGAGGGCCTCAATGTGTAGTACGTTGTCTGACATGCATCAAGGGACCATTCCAGGGACATGGACTCGAGTTTGTGGATATTCTGGTAGTGCTGTGATCGACAGTCTCGCAGTCAGCCACCATGGCGAAACATGTCTCACACTGACATTGTCTACATCACGAACAACATGTTGATGGCTGGAGTGAGTGAGTGTTGTTTTACGACACTTTTAGCAACATTCCAGCAATATCACCGCGAGGTACACCAGAAATGGGCTTCACACATTTTACCCATGTCGGGAATCGAACTAGAGTCTTCGGCGTGACGAGCGAATGCTTTAACCAATAGGCTACACGACCGTTCTTTTATGGCTGGAGATTATTTGGTATGAGGGCCTTGAGATAAAGTAAGCAGGTATTGACGAAAATGAATAAGGAAACAGTTACTTTTAAATACAGTAAAATGATATGCTACCATGGTTTCCGAGCCTTGTACACCACGTCCGCGTTGGAAACAAAGCACACAAACACATCTCAACATTGGATTCTGACGTGTTGAATTAATATGCTCGCATTTTTAAATGTACTGATCGTAGAGCTTATTTCCCTATGTTTGTCATTGTTCATTTATTCTTTTCCATCTGTATATATGCCATAAACCACCCGATCAACTGCGTACAGAAATCAGCCACACTCCTCAGCTGAGCTGTGTGACAGTGAGGGAGTAAGAGAGCGGAAGTGTCTTGAAATTCAGCTCATGGTTCGTACCAAACATGTACTGTTTGCAAAAGACATTCCAGACTGAAAGCAATACCTTTAAGTCGCATTAAGCAATATTTCAGGAGGGAGACAGAAATGGGTCTCAACATTGCATTTATGTGGGAACCGCTAACGAGCCAACGCTTAACCACCCACTCCCTCCCAAACATTGCACGGAGATATCCACCGTTCGAAGCCTTCGTTTGCTGTTTACAATTTAGTTTTGTAGTCGAAAGAATGTGACAGTTACGTATCTTTCTCCGCATTTTAAAAGACAACAATCGCAAACATATCAGCCTTATTTCTCAGACGTTAAGAAAGGCCATACTACCAACGTCAACATTCAACATTCAGAATGTATCAGCCACTCACACGACAGGAAAACCCACTTAGATGTACGATTACTTATAGCGAGAACAGTCTTCATACAACCCGTTGCAAATACAATATTGATGAGAGCACTGACCAGCGACTAACGTTCGAACAAACAATGTACACCAAAATAAAGATAAAAAATTGGCTTTTCCTGTTATTGGTTGGTTACGACAATTATCTGTGCTTTAGATCCGAGATAAACATGAACATATACAGCATACGGCCACCCCAGACAGAGGCGTGAGTTCTGTCGCGTGGAAGGTAACGTGAGGAATTACAGCTTTCTTATAACTCCAATCGGAACCTGTTTTTGCATTACCATTTATACTTCGTTTTGGTCTGGTATAATTTCGACAGAACAGAGGATACGGTATTAGGGTTAATAAGGAAGTATATCTATATTTGTCCTGTTGCTAACTACACAAATACAAGAAGTGGATGCCCTAGGGTTAGCTATGTCTTGTTCCAAGAAAAAGGGCGATAATCGCGAATGAATGTTTGAGGAGCTATACTATTTTATTTATTTTACATATGATTTGAATGTGTATTTGGGAATCTGTGTAGAATCAGGACTAAAATATTGCTCCTCATCCTGCCTATCTACGAGTAGATTCGGTCTTTCTGACAATCATATGAAAGCGTTGGTAATACGGTGCGTGGAACTGCTATTGATTATGACCATTCAATTTTCCAAACTAAAATATTTAGTTGATGTAAACCGTTTGTGAGTTGCTCTCTGCCAGTAAGCGAGCGACAGGGGAAAGTATTCCTAAATAATGACGTAGTTTGCATCTATCAGCGACATATTTATACACACTGCCGTCAACCAGGTTTAGAGGTGGCCAATTAACTGTGTTCAGCGTTGTTTATCAATAACAGGAGTGTGATATGACGTCCAGGGTTGTGCAGTGACTCCTGCGATTCACATGATACGACCCGTGAAGATCCGGGTTAGAATAGGTCTTCAGCAACCCATGCTTGCAGTAAAACGCGGGGTGGTCAGGCTCGCTGACTTGGTTGATGCATGACATCGTATCACAATTGCGTGGATCGATGCTCATGTTTTCAATCACTGGATTGTCTGGTCCATACTCGATTATTTACAGACCGCCGTCATATAGCTTGATTATTGCTGAGTGCGGCATTAAACAACAAACAAACAAAAAGAACACATGTGCAGATACATGCACATATCATCAGTGTGCAGGTCGGACGATCTACTTTTCCACACTGACATCGTTGCTTGATCACTAACATTCTCCCAGACTATGTCCTTCCGCGTCCCTAAGACTAGAACTCATTGAACATGTAATGATGGCAGCACAGTACACAACGATATTGTCATAGTGCAAACCAATTCAATAAGTGTCTTTAAGACTTTATTTATCGAAAATACCTAATTGTGTCAATAATTTGCTAATTCCTTTACCTACAAAACCTGACAGACATTGTTAATCAGAGAGACGGGCCCAGTTCATCGACAGAAGCGACAGGATTATACGACAAGTGGTGGCGTCGGCCAAACCCGTCGCCTCACCAACGACTACGTCGCCGATGACGAACCGCCGTCGACTTATGTGCTTATGTGTCGATGCCCGGGAACATGGGCCACTCGGTGTGCGTTTTGTCACGTGATTACCATCATACACATCTTCGACCGTTATTGATTAACAATAAACATGGCTACTGTCTTCTTAAACTCAAAGGTTCAGCAGGGACATTTTTTATAAGCATTGGTCGCTTTATGAGTAGCCATTCATCGTTTTATCTATAAACATTGGCTGTTTTCTCTATAATGCTTTTAAATTTGCATTGGCCGTTTTATTAATATGATTTGGCCGTTTTATCAATGAGATTTGGCCGTTTTCCCAATACGCATTGGCCGTTTTCTCTGCAAGCATTGGCTGTTTTCTCTATCAGCTTTCTCCGCCTTTTTATAAGCGTTGGCCGTTTTACCAATACGCATTGGCCGTTATATTAATAAGCATTGAAATTGACTCGACACCACAAATACCGCGATTAATGTGTGTGACTAAGACACAACACCTGAAAATATAAAATTATAATTTTTACAATTTTGGTCCTTTTGACACAGGATCGCTCTATTTACGGGGTTAAGCGTTACTGAAATTAGCTGAATGAGTTAAAGCTGTTTTAGGTAGACGGTCCCATCTTCCCGAGGTAACTGACTATAGAAGTCCATTTTCAACCCTTGCCGAACTCGGCTGAAATTCCGGAGTTACATTTTGGATGGAGTAACGAGTCAATGCATAGTTCAATCAAAAGCGCGCAACGAACTAGACATCCGGTTCGTAAACAACATGGATTTCAACGTGCAGATTTCGGTCGTCAACTCTCATCGCCAAACATTTTTTTCCAAATGATTTCATGTTTTAATCAAAGAACTCAAGTAATTTGATGCACTTGACGCGAGGTCAGGCCTGTTTAATTACAATATAGATCTTGATAATCGATCAGATCGTCTTGACTGGGCGCCGCCATTTTGTTTGAAACAAATGCAAGTGATATGGGGATGGAATAGAAGGGGCATAACTCGTGATTGACACTGGCGGCGCTACGATCGAGCCGAGATATTCCATCCAAGTTCGGTAAGGGTAGAAACTGGACTTTTGTAGTCAGTTAACGCCATTGCCTCGGGAAGATGGGAGGATCCAAATTACACACAGCTTTATACTGACCTCAAAAAGAGAAGCGAAATACCTGTAAACTGCGGAATCCGATGACATTCCCAAGGTAATAACGAGAACAGTGGACGAATTACTTTGTATTTCACAATACAAATACGAACACATCTCGCAGCAAGTAATGGCCTGTATGCCAAGACCGATACATGTATTGACTATGGGAATGTCATTAAAGGTGACATAATCTTCGTGAAATTCATTTAGAAACTGCTTTCCACAAACAGCATACTTTTTACAATCAATTGCAGGTGGGAGCGTACTAACCGCTTCCCGGGAATCAATAATTATCAACTCCTTCTGCGATTTTCCCAAAGCCCTAGAACAATTTGCGCAATCAATTTCATATATCACCATACACTTACATCCAGACCGGACAAGTCTTAGCTAGGTAATGAGTGAAACTGACGGGGAATTAAGCAATGATACATAGTCAACCGAAAGGGCAGTGCACAACATGGGGTTAGAAGGAACTGTGAAAACAATGATTTTCTATTCAAATACGATTTGACCTCTTCTACAAGATAATCGGAAATTCATTGCTTCACTACATATTAAGTGTAATAGATCGCGATCCTTGGCCGTAATCACTATAATAGGAGACTCTGGGCTAGCGTGGCTGCGAAGATATTGACACGGGTCTATTTAGAGTGACGTGCGCTCCTATCCATCACATGTGATATAAAACACAGTCGTTGTAGCAGATACTGTGGTCGATGAAAACACGCCTTTAGAAACGGATGCTAAATTAGAGCTATCAAGACATTAGAAGAAATGATATCAACTTTGGTAATCCATTTAATATTTGATTTCTTTACAGAGCTTTACAAAATGTACGTTTGTCATTCACTCCAAGACATTGTTTGGAACTATTGCTGCAGAGGCACTGTCAGAAGATGAAGGGTTCCCGTAACTTCTTTGGAAGGTGTGACTATTTGATTTAGGATTTCGTTAGCTCTTGCACTAATTCTAAACAAAAGGGATGTCGATTTGGGCATTGTAGTGCTACAATTGTAACTTGTGATTAAGACAATGCTAATAGTCATATTGGAGAATAATAGATTATCCGTTTAGCAAATTAGATTACCTGGCTAACTAAATCCGTTATTCCTGGTTCCTTGTTCGTTTGTTTCTGTCAACACTTGTTTGGAAAATAACTGTTTCGCTGAACACATTTTTACACACCATTTATGTGTTGTAGGTGCATTCTCTTCTGTTTTAGTAAACTGAGTGTATAGTTTCAGCTCACCAGGACCTTTCTATTCGGAACATTATTGCATTGGAAAAGTTAACATTATTTATTTTTAGCGAGTTGAATATGCGCAAAAATGCAAAGCATTCTTTACAATATTCTTAAATAGTATTTTCACTTCGACATTTTACCTTAACGTGGATATGTTAGGGTCCCGAGAAGATGTTAGGGTCTCCGGAAGATGTTATCGTCTTGGGATGATGTTAGGGTCTCCGGAAGATATAGAGTTCTCGGGAAGATGTTAGGGTCTAGGGAAGATGTTTAGCTCTCGGGAAGATGTTAGAACCTTGGAAAGATGTTAGGATCTCGGGATGATGTTAGAACCTCAGGAAGATGATAGACCCTACAGAAGCTGTTAGGGTCTCAGGAAGATGATATGTCTTGGGAAGATGTTATCGTCTCGGGAAGATGTTAGGGTCTTGGGATGATGTTAGGATCTCGGGATGATTATTGAACCTCGGGAAGATGTTAGTCCCTCGGGAAGATAATAGGCCCTCCGGAAGAGGTTAGGGTCTAGGGAAGATGTTGAGCTCTTGGGAAGATGTTATCGTCCTGGGATGATGATGGTCTTGGGAAGATGTTATCGTCTCGGGAAGATGTTAGGGTCTCGGGATGACGTTAGAACCTCGGGAAGATGTTATGGTCTCCGAAAGATGCTAGGATCTCTGGAAGATATAGAGTCTTGGGAAGATGTTGTCGTCTAGGATGATGTTAGAACCTCGGGAAGATGTTAGGGTCTCGGGAAGATGATAGGCCATCGAGAAGATGTAAGGGTCTCCGGAAGATGTTATGGTCTCGGGAAGATGTTGGGGTCTCGGGATGATGTTAGAACCTCGGGAAGATGTTATCATCTCAGGATGATTATTGAACCTCGGGAAGATGTTGTGAGAACTCCGAGAAGATGCTTGGGTCTCGTGAAGATGTTAGGGTCTCTGGAAAATGTTGAGCTCTCAGGAGGATGTTACGGTCTGGGGAAGATGTTAGGGTCTCCGGAAGATGTTTGAGCCCTGGGAAGATGTTGAGCCATTGGGAAGATGTTATGGTCTCGGGAAGATGTTAGGACCACAGGGAGATGTTAGGGTCTCCGGAAGATGTTGAGCTCTCGGGAAGATGTAGGTGTCTCGGGAAGATGTTAGAACCTCGGGAAGATGTTGAGCTCTAGGGAAGATGTTAGGGTCTAGGAAAGATGTCAGGGTCTTGGGATGATGTTAGGGTCTCGTGGAGATGTTAGGGACTCCGGATTTTGTAAGGGTATCCGGAAGATGTTGAGGTATCGGGATGATGCTAGGGTCCCGGGAAGATGTTGAGCTCTCGTGGAGATGTTAGGGTCTCGGAAAGATGCTATTATAGTTATAGAAATTCAAATATATAAGCTGTAAATGTAATCAGAATATAAAGTAATACATTGGCAATCATAAGTGTCACTTATTTTCGTTATATCTCGATCCATCTGCAAATGATTTTGACGTTATAGTAAATAATACGAATATAGTATCACAGATAGTCAGTCACCTGGTAATGAACTGCGTCTATCTGAAACAACTTAAGGAGTGGGTAGTGGGTGGGTTGGTGATTGTTCACTGTTTATCAATCACTCAATGTTCACGCTAGCAGCACTCGTCAGACATGACTTAATTACCTCTGTGTGTTACTACGTTATTCACATCCATGAATTATTGTACAGATTGCTTCATTCCGTGTTACCATGTGATTATATTTGTTCACTGTTTGGCATAGTGACTGTTTATCACTTGGATGTCCGTTTCTATATCAAAGTCATAGAATCATGTTCAAGTATTTCACTACAGTCTATGCCAGACGTGCATTATTCCGACACATAGATGTATCGTTCCTATATGTCTTGCATTTGAACCTGCATGTGACAGTCGTCGCGTGTATTGACATTCGCTGCCGACAGTATATTGACAATCTGTTTATCCGTTTTCTCTGTAAGGATTTGCCAAGTATTTAAGTCAATCTTGTTAGAGTTCGAATTATTGAAGGACATATACGACAACATCAGTGCCAACATTTGTTGGCCCTATAGGCCTATATTTGTCAATGTTAAACTGTCCTCCCAGTCGCTTCGGCTGAACCTACTTGTCCTTAATATTACTATATAAGATATTAGCGCAAATTTAGTTTGTTCATCATGTTCGATCTATTCGGACACTTTGTATAACATAAGGACAATGCTAATTGATAAAAAAATGATTGTTGTGTAAAATTTCACTTTTTAACCTCCAAACAAGATGTCGGCCACTGACGCTATTTTGGCGTAAAGATATTGTCCACTTAATAATGACAAATTGTCTCGATGTCTTGACTACTGTAAATCATGAAATTAATGCGTCTCCAAAAGAATGCGACCGCTTGCCTCAAGTCAAAAATGCGACTCAATATGAATGCTTCTGTGTCCTAATTGCATTCGGACAAACATGAGGACATTTAGTAATAACTTACTTGTGTTAGATATGACACTACCTATGTTTCTGATATGAAAGCCATCCAATCTGTGAAAGGTGACATGACCTGTCAATGATTCCTATCAATACAACCACGCGTCAAGGTCGAGGACACTAGATACATATTTTTATACGCTGATATGCAAAATTTAGAAACATTTTTTTCAAAACAATAACTAATCAATACTACTTCTTTGGAGTGAGTGAGTGAGTTATGGTTTATAGTCACATCGGCAATATTTCAGCCATATCGTGACTATACTTCTTTGGAGACTGAACCCTGTTAATAAATATAATATAACTACAGACCTTTCAGAATTTGATCAAAACATTTTTTCCTAGTGTTATAATTGTGTTTACATAGCACCCGAAGGGTTTACAGAAAGATAAACCTTTGCGCATAATCAATGAGTTGACAGCGATCGAAAACCAGACCAGCTGTTAGCATCAGCATTTACCAGCAAATATCATAGTTGGAAATATAGGACAAAACGTCATGACGTTACTTCGACGCAAGACACTGACGAGCACGCCAGAGGCGGACATGCTGCAAGGTGAAGATGTATACAATTATAAGGGATAAAATGAATATGTTTAATGCCCCACTCACATCGCCTCTATACATATGTGTGTATATGTGCATACGTGTATAGAAATACATACTTGAGTATACAAGATAGACACAATTTTATGGATAACAACTTCTTTAATACTGCGAAAAGCGACCTTCGGTAGAGATCCTTATAATATATAAATCCGTTGTAAAGCAAGAGTGAAACCGAAATTTCAATCTTGCTTGACAACGGTATAAGGATCTTTACCGAAACGTCGCTTTTCCCAGTAGTAAAGAAGTTGTTATCCATGAAATTGTGTCTATCTTGTCATCCGTCATCTTCTAAGTCGTGTCTATCAAACAATTTACTTGAGTATACTTGTCACGTGAACGCGTTTACTCATGTGTGTATATTTACACCAGAGGCAAATTTGCATCATGTCTTGAGCAGGTGCAAATGTAAAATGTGAATTTGCACTGTGTGTATATGTTGCATTGTGAACGTTTATGTCAGCGTAAGAGGATGATGTAATTAACATCTGTTCTTTTGCCAACACAAAACAAACTGTCAACAGTTGCCAACTTTTATTCATATATACAGAGTTGGGCGGACGGTGTTTTCTTTTGGTTTCAAGGAGTCAAAACTTTGTGTACAAATTAAACACATGTTGCTTCACGCGAAACGTTTCGGTGAAGTAACTATCTTCTCATTCAACTGGAAAACAACGTGTTTGAAAGTAGTGAAGACACTGACGAATATGTGTGCCTTACACATTTTACATGCTTCATTTACACACCTAAGTTGTTTTTCATGTGAGCACATAGCACATTTACATATACGCACGTATGGGTAGTTACACATGTCTAAAACTACTTAAGTAAATGTGCATGTGAACGGGGTTTTAGACAGCTGAACAATGATCACAAGAGAAGCTTCACCATAGTTTGAAATCATTTTAGTTTTAAAACCGCAAGAGATAGAAGCATGAAGTAAATGTATAGTAAAAATCAAAATCACAACGAAGCCAGCGTTAACACGACAGTGATACAGCATCCGATATTGGCATGACAGTTGCCCGAGTTGATCTCGGGTAGCAAACAAAAGCTTCCAACGTAATGTACATAGGGCATACACATCTAACATCACTCAAGTTCAATGACACGTCACATTAATAGCGTGTATGACCACCCCCTGCTACAAAATATCCTGCACATCAGTCGTCTGATACCTCGCCATTCTTCATGGAGAGTCTGGATCAGTTCTTGTCGATTGGCTGAAGGATGTGGTCGCTGTCGAACACGACGATCCATGACATCCCAGAGGTGTTCTATGGGGGACATGTCTGGGGAGCGTGCAACACGTTCACGTTGTTGGCTGCAAGGAAATTCTGTACGGTTCGTGCTGTATGGGAGCTAGCGTTGTCATGCTGATAAAGGACACCACGTGCCAGCTGTGATCGAAGAATGTGATCCATGTAACGCTGAGCTGTCAAAGTTCTGTTAGCGATGATCAGTGGTGTTCTCTCCTTCCCTCACCCCATAACACCCCCTCCACCATACGACACGACCTCCTGTACGTAACATGCACTCACAGAACAAGCTTTCGTCACTGAAGACGCCCCTCTGGTGTTAGTCCTAGCATTCATTTTCTATGGTGTGTTTTTCTTATCAGTGTGAGTGTACGAGTGCCGTCCGTATATACCCTAGTTGACGCGTAGTATCGGCTGTCCAAGCGGCACGTGTTTTTCACGTGTATCCCTTTTTCTTCATAGAAGATTTTTGTGCTTGGACGATGTGTTTTGCATTGATTTAGGTGGACTTGTGTTTTTAAAGTTTCGCAATTCCCTTCCTTTTAAAAGTGATAAAGTTTCTTTGGTCGTCAGTTCATATTTTATCTTCACTTATCACATGTGCCTACATTTAATTCTGCTGCCAGGATTACCCAGTTGTACAAGAACTTCTTGACTGCACCCTCGTGTAAAGCGGAGTGAATTAACTACATGTCTGTGTCTCTTTAAACCGAACTGCATGCCACCTCGGACGTCGCGCAAACAGCGAGTATAAACTCCCTGGATTATTTCTTCATTACATTACGGCATTAGTTTTAAGATGTAGAATTTACAGCCTCCTGTACGCCCCATACATGTTCTACTACTACAAGAACTACTCACCGGGAACCAGTTCCCCTCAGACAACTATGTCTCACGCACTAGGCGAACGATTTTACACCATGTCTGACTTTCACAGAAAGCATGCAACATCCAACGTGTTTTCAGGTAAATTCCAATATTTAATGCTGTTATGCATTTTTACTTACATAAATGTCACGTACATGCACTTTGTGCTAGTCGCGTGTTTATACTTGCGTCGCGTAGCTTGTCAAAAAACAGCAATATACAAATATGAACCAAATGAAGCTTGCTTGGATCTAGGCTGGGTGACGACTTCGTGGATATCGTGCGTGTGGGTGTTCCAGGGAGACTTCAACTGTATGCCCTGTCAGCTGGATTAGCAGGCTGCGTGGCTGTGTATACTTGTCAGGGCTGAAGTGTCCCTAGAACAGGGCCAGCAATCTCTGCTGGTCGGAACAGATGACTAAATGGATCAGGTGGTCAGGTTCGGTGATTTGGTTGATGGCGTCAATGTAAACAGACGACGCGGGTCGTTGCTCATAATATCAATCGGTTGATTATCTGGTCTAGATTCGATTATAACAGGTCACTGTAATATAGCTGGAATATAGCTGAGTTCGGCGTTAAACAACAAACATAACATCGGTAACTTCGAGTGAGGACAATGGAAAAATATAACCAAAAGAATTAAATCTGATCTTATGTGATTATAAATGCTCATGTTGTTTGGACGCATTCAGTCACATAAGTAAATAATTGCAACAATTGAATGTCGGTTCTGACAGAAAAATGCCTGACACGTTGATGCAGCGTCACGCGGCAGACAGACAGCCGACACCCAGTTCGAGGATACAATACAAGGAGGTCAATATGACAAGGATCTGCAGTGTATATGCAACAGGCCGGTCAGAAACTCACACAGTTGGTTCAGCTATCATAGACGAATAACAGATTTGTCAGGTGAGTCAAGCGACGTCATGGAGTCTTTCTTGGCCTTGGAGGCAGCGACATTGATGTAGTTCGATAAATGTAAGAAGGACTTTATGTGTTTCAGTGTTATGAGATACAGCGTATCTCACTGTTAGATGGCCGACATTGGGGAGTACACAAGTATCTCGTCATTACAGTCTAGTTGACTCACTTTAGCGGGGAGTCAGATACCCTGGACAGGTGCGACCATGTGTAAAGTGACGGGGGACTGGTTATATAATGACGAACACCGGAAGTGAAGTGGGCAAATGTTTCGCTCATAGTGAGAATCAAACTTGAGTTGTTTTGTTTCGAATTACCAACGTCTCCATCGACCGCGCCAAACACCCGCTACTATTTTGGTGGAACATGTAACACAGTTCTTTTCTCGAGTGACACACACAACATCATCTTATCTCCATGTCAGATTGTTGAGATCTGATTGGTTCACGTGATCTTGATAGAATACCATGAATCCTGCCTGAGAGGGAAACAGACAGCACGTGCATTTCTGAGCAGGGGGATATATCCCTTATACCCCTCTACGAAGTAAAAAGGCTGCACGTTACTTACGAGTCAATGTAAGTCACGCGACACAGCAGACGTTAACCTGAGTTCAATCGACCAGCTGTTTTCTTTGTTTCTATTCTTTCACAATAGAAGATTTAAACATATCGGTAGGATACATTCGTTGTAGCAATATCTCGCGGTGTATATATGTGGCTTTATGCGTCCAGCGTCAGGTTTTAAACCGTCTCTAACGCAGGACGCATTTATATAAAACCACTTTCTAATATTTAACACAAAACCCGCACGTTATATACCCGACTAAAACTAATGCGTCTCCTTCAAACGCACTCTAGCAAACACCCTTTTCGCATTACACTGTAGGAATAAAACAAACGTCATTCTTTCAGGTAGGAAGAGCGGCTCTTCCTGGTTTGTGCACGTGGCAGGTTGACAGAATCCCCGGTGACGTTATTACTACGTGCACCTGTACTGTTCCGACAATATTTATCGGTGCTGGAGAACACTGACGTGCAGAACACAGGTGACGAGTAAGTAGGTGGTACCGGTGGTAATTGTAATCAAGTGATGGGAGGGAAGCTGACACTAAGAGTTCTCCCTCCATGAGAGTTCATACACAGTAATACAGTCATGCCCCGCTTATACGGACTTTAGATATCCGGGGGCCGGTCGGGTAGCCTAGTGGTTAAAGCGTTCGCTCGTCACGCTGAAGACCCGGGTTCGATTCCTGACATGGGTACAATGTGTGAAGCCCAATGCTGGTGTCCCCCGCCGTTATATTGCTGGAATATTGCTGAAAGCGGCGTAAAACCATACTCACTCACTCACTCAGATATCCGGAAACCTCGATTCCCGGACGATTTTCATTCAAAACGAAATAATAACTATATAAATTTACCCGTATATACGGAAATTCAGTTTCCGGAACCGGATGGTCATTTTCATACACAAAACACTGAAATGCACACAAAATTGTCTCGCTTACACTTCCGCTTCCGCTGGTGGTAATCCTTTGATTCGTGAGAAGTCAATTAACCAAGTGACACTGATCTACGTTTGAGACGAACTTGTTTATTGTACATGCAATCCCATTCGATAAATATGGCGTCTGTGTATAAGGAATACAATTTAACTTAAGCCAAAAGTGGAATCTTAACAATGTACATTGGATAGCACATGGTTGACAACCACTAAATGTAAAAAAATGTGTAAAACTACCAAATATTTGGATAGAATAAATTAAATATATTTTACTTAAATGCAAAACTGTGAAACTCCATATAACTCCTCATCTAACTCTATAAACACTAACTTTTTACTGTATCTGCTGCGTGTATCCTGCTACAGTTCGTTTTATAATACAGAAAGCTACATAAGTTTGTTCACGCTTTAAAGATTAAATCAAGGAAGAAAATAAATATATTAACTTATAAAGTAACTGTGCTCATATAAAGTGTTGCAAATATTATGTTATTGTAACTGGTGATTTGTCTGATCAATGTTTTAGAATAAAAATGCATTGACATAACTGGAGACGTTAGATTAGACGCATGCAGACACTTGCACGACCATCAGCGTTGTCCACATAAAACCTGGACTCATCAGCGAACTGTATACTGTCCACGTCTTTCTTCTGAACCTCAGACGCTGCCTACAGCAAGCTAGCGCGACTGACGGCGACGTGGAAGCAAACTTGTGCTTATCGCTGTGCGTCGGGGCCATATGTTGTGCTCCCTCAACCGGTTGTGTACGGGTCTGCCACTCATCAATGTCAACCCAGGAATTGACCCAGCTGCTATTATGGCAGTTTGGTATCGATTCCGTACATGCACTAACTGAATATGGTTGCCTTCGTGACGTGACATCACAGGTAGATGGCCAGCCTGTGACAGTGTTGCCCTGCTGTAGACAACGTCGCCAAAGATATGGTATTGTGTTTCGGAAAACATTAAAATGTCTTCTGAAAATACCCACAACAACATGCGTGTGAGTATCAGGCTCCAAACAAACACGCTAACATCCAAATTTAAAATGCACGTGCAAACTGTGAATCAGTCGGGGAGATGTCTTCATAAATATGTTTTGCATAATTTCGTTTCAGAATAAATGTTTTTTTATTAACGTTATATGAAGCATAGCTACCTTTTCCGTTCGTATATCTGTTGTATTGACCAAATGCGGTAAAAATGTACGAATGTGCCACTAAGTGGAGAGTGAGTCAGCCGTCATCAAATCATAACGTCGATGTTTAGAGAAAGAGAGAGAGAGAGAGAGTCTGGCGACGCCGCGGGGAACGTTATTCGGATGCTTGTGTTGTTGAGAGAGACTCGTGGGGTGGTCCGAGCATTATGGTGTGGGGTGAAATTGGTCTTGCACAGAGGATCGGCCCTGAACATCGGTCCAGGGAGAGGCAATGGTGTCACATCAGTTCGGTACATTGATCATGTCTTGAGAGCAGGCGCCAAACCTCATTAGGCACGTCGACGCAACCACGAGTTTCAGCATGAGAACGCCCGTGTCCACACTGCGAGATCAAAAAGAGACTTCCTCCAGCAGAATGGCATCAGAACCATGCAGTGGCCTGCCCTCAGTCCCGATTTAAATCCCATTGAGCACCTGTGGGACGAGATTCAAAGACGGCTGAATGACGTCCGACCAAGGCCGACAACTGCAGCTGAACTGCGTCAGGCGTTCCCTAGAGTGTGGGCTCAAGTGTCTATGACCTAAATCAACCGCCTCATCCATTCCATGTATCGACGTTGCACGGCAGTCATCAATGCAAATGGCGGACACACGGGATTCGGACTTGCGATGCCATATTCTCAGAGACTAGTGTTGTGTTTCTCTATAAGAACATTTGACACTTTAATTTCAACCTTGATGATCAGTTTTGTCAAGTTTCATCTTTTTGATATGTCTACAAGTATGTTTACAGTGTTTGGACAAATAAGGTTTCTCATATATCTTTCCATGGTGACGTTTCTTTTGCGGTTCAGTATATATTGGCTCTCATGAAAACAGAAGAGTATCCGTTTTTTCTTCATGAAAATGAAGGAAACAATGACTAAAACTATACAGTATCAAATTCCACTTTATCCAATACGTCAACAGCAGCTGAGAGCTTCTGAATATCATTGTTCATAGGAGGCTAATGTATCAAAATCATCTAGAATCTTTCAAATCGCAAATGTGTCTTTAATCATCAGTGATATGCATATAGTATTACAATAACATATTTATTCTGAAATGAAGATTTGTTTTTTGTTGAAGAATAATGAACTCACTGTTTAAACACATATATATGAAAAGGTAAACACAGTTATTTGTAGTATGACACAAGACGAAAATGTAGTATTTAAACAGAATGTCCAATACAGGTGAGTCTGAACTTCTGATCAATGTTGACGTATTTGATACATATGAACTTTTCCCCAAATATGTATCAAATCAAAATGGAGACATTGAAAATCATTTTACTGGGTTCATTTAAGTGTGTATTAACAACCATCAAAATAATTCCTGACTGTTTTTGACATGATTTTATACTCTAATGAAGTACTTAGGAACAATTTTACAAAATAGATAAACTACTTTGAACATGAAAAGTACGTGCGAAAGGAATCAAAGACATTTCCAGCAATACGAAACTGGGCATAAAAAATGTCATGTCAATAAAAGCTTCTGATTAAACTCTCCCCGAAACGTACATGTATCTGATCCAAATCCTGCTCAACTTCAGAATGTTTATCAATTGTGCAGAAACCGTTCCTGATATCAAGACTCTTTGTGGTTGCGTTCTATGTGTACACACACGACTATAATGTTACACATAGGGTATTGACAAGGTCCCAGCTTACACAAAAACATTCTAAGAGTTTATGGCTTCGGCATAACCTTGGTATATTGATTTAGAACAAAAGCATGTTTGAGTATCCTTCGTACCATAATGTTTTTTCTTTCTATCGACTTGAGAATTGGTTAATAGAACACCTGGCGATACAACCACTCAATAAAGGTTGGATATTTCTGTAATGTATGTTTTGTTATGGATATGAGCTATTGATCTGGCCACACATTTGACCAAGAGGTAAGCTCATGTTATTTAAACAATATGTTATTCAGGCACAAAATAGATAGACAATCTGAACAGACTACTAAGTATCTATATCTCCCTTCAAAATATCCCTGATCTTAACATACAAACATATTCCATTAACGAAAGCTAGACCCGACTGACGGCGACGCGGAAGCATCAACCCAGGAATGGTCCGAGTTGTTCATGTGACACTCGGGTATCGATTCCGTACATGCATCAACTGAATATGGTTGTCTTCTTGATAGATGGCTAGCCTGTGACAGTGTTCTCCTACTGTAGATAACGTTGCCAAAGAGATGGTATTGTGTTTCGGAAAACATTAAAATGTCTAACAGCTTCATTTTGCGCAACTCCTGCTTGCAGCATATTCACGACGCGAAGACGTTGATTTTCAGCGAGTGTTTTTATGAGCACATAATAGCTAAACTATCATTGTGTGCTTTTCGCATTAAAAGAAAACATGTGTGTGAGTCAACAATCTGAACAGACTACTAAGTTCCTATATCTCCCTTACAAATATCACTGATTTTAACATACAAAATGTTCAATAAACGAAAGTTGATGTTTTCCGTTGTAGATTAACATTTTGTTATTTTAAAGTATGAGTCTGATTTTGTTTTAAATCCCAGGCCCCCAAGAATATCAAATGTATGTGGATGACAAGGTGACCATATTTACAACAACAAAAATAAACGGATTGGAAGCCTATAAACAAGTTTCAGTCACTACATAAACATTGAGGGTGGAGATTTGACATCCCGAGAGTGAGTTGGTGCAAGCACCTGTTTTAACATTATTCCACTTATATCACGGCCTGGCAGCTTAGAGAGGGGGAAATCCCAAGTACTACAGGTCTCTGACGTTATCCACTTCAGTGAAAGCAACGAGCAGTGGCATGGTGCTGACAAACCTAGAAACATAATCAGGGCGAACCGGGACTGGAAACCACAATCATAGGTTTTTCGCGTGCCCAAGGGACTTTCAGTGAGCAATGTCAGATTATATATTGTCAGTTTTAACATAGCTGGCGAGTGTGATCTTTTCAGTAAAAACAGAACAAAACAGAAACACAAAATGTTATGTACTATGTATACCAATGTACGTAGAAAGCACATATGTAATAGAAATTACATTTTTTGATGTGTAAACATGATAATAGGTCAAAGTACATCAATGTCATCTCTCATGGGATGTCTCTGCACTGCTGTCATAAAGAACTATGTACTATTGAGGCTAATGGAAGCACAGATAGTATGGGCAGACGGCATTCCTTTAAGAGATTAGGTAGTTGATTGAGCATGGCTTTATGTCAATACGGATCTCAGTCATAAACAAACACATATTCTATTTTCATATTAAAGTTCTACTTGCTGCTCCTGTCTCCCAAATTAAACTCTTATTGTTTGTGATATTAAAAAATACCAGAATACACACCCGCCACACATACCTGCGCATGCATGGCATTAGTACTGGAGGTTTGTTTCCACAGAGAAGAAGCAATAGGCCCCTCATCAAGCTGCACCAAGGCGAGGAGAGGATTAACGCTTGAGGTGAATGCCTCGGGAAGATCGTGTGGAAAGCAACGTACACATAACACGGACTCCTCGCCTGGGCTGTGTAATTAATGGACAAGATACATCTCACTCTATTCAAGCGGGGTTTTCTGGTACAAGGACTTTGAAATCGAACTTACTTCCCCATTAATCGCATGTCATCGTGTACCTTTTGATAGGAAAGATATTTAGATTCTCTTCGTTAGTGTTGATATGGCAGCACCAAAACAAACACCAGTGGAAGAACACTAAAGTCTTCTTCATCTAGTACTCCCGGCATGCCTCGCGTGAACCAAATCCTGAACAGCCTCATCTTACGGTGGATGAGCGTGACGCTGGGGGTTTAACGTGAACGCTTGTTACGTCACTGTTGCAAAAGCCAATTCATTTCATGAACAGTGCTCTACAGTGTAGGAAAAATAGACTTTCGTATTATTTGTTGTATGGGAAAATAATGCAGTTAAACATGTGGATAGCATACTCAACAGAAAGGTCGATCAGACGTTACATATCGTGGAGTGTTCTCACATTATGTAAAAAAAGCAACGGTTAATTTGGATGAACTTCCGAAGAAATCACTACACGTTCCTCAAGTTTGTCAATTTTCCTGGTGGCTAAAAGTGACACAAACAGGAAATGATTATTCGATGGGGATGTCTTGGATACGGGTATCATAGTTGTGTTTTGGACCTTAAGTTTGCAAAGTTTATGTGACTATTTTCAGCCTATTAACGTTTTTGATTAACGTTTATAATTAGTTACATCCAGTTTTCAAGTGTACACTTTAGTTTGCCCGCAGTTTATAATACTGGAATTGTTCAACCCTTTGTGTACCCTGTGAGAAGAGTGCTTGGTTTATATTGTATTGGAAGCCGGGGGACCTGGCATCATGAATACTAGTCGAAGTCTTCATGAACATGTGTCTGAATCAAGCGGCCAGAGTCTTGTTCATGGCATTCTGTGTTATAACTGGGCAGTCAATCCCACACACCAGGACATACAAAGATGTTCACTTCCTGCCACATGAATATACAGTGTATATGAACTTACAGTCACAATTCACCAAAATTAACTATAGGAGTTAATTAAATCAGGATGAAGTATGTATAGCTTTCTTTAATGAGACCTTTTCAAAAATAAGTTTCATGTAGTGAAAAACATCCATTTAATGCCATTAGTCATTCTAAATAAACGTCTTTCTACTCCTTTTTGTCAGTCTTTGTTGAAAAGCAATCATTGTAAATACTCCCTCATGGGGTTTGTGAAAAGACAGCAGGCTGGAACATGATTGCAGGAGATGGGTATCCAGGGGAGCTCTGTGTCAGGTAGTCGCATTACTGCCACCAGACGCAGATGACAAGCGCTGATGACCAACTCACTGTCATAATCGGGCGTATCAGGGATGAGAACCCCAAATCCTGTCTCGGGCTCCAGAACCTGATCCTTTCGCTGTGCCATTAAACTTTAGTTTGATATACCATTTTGTCGGTCAATATCATCAGCGACTGAATATATAATATAAACGCCCTCGTTCAGTTTGTTACGTAAGTTCTCAATGCGTGCGATTCTGGATCAGAATTGTTCCACAATACCCCATGCTTATCGTAAGACCACTGACCACGTACAGTGGTTCCATTGTGTCACCGCCCGAGTGTGTGACCTCGTTCCCCAATGACTTGGTTCGTTGCTCGTGTTGTCAAACAATGATTTGCTGCCCCAAACTGTCTACAGGTCACCGTGGTATAGCTAAAATAGATCTGACTGTGATTAGACAAAAACACAAAACAAACGTAATAACACAGAACAATTATAATTCATTTCCATAATATGTGTTTTGACTGGGTAATATGCAGTCTAATATAGTTATTTAATGCTCCATGATTCACTGCTTCAAAGCCAGGTACACCCGATGACGACATCTGGACCGCTTGGATCTTGTTCTCGTTAATGGGCCCGATACCTTCAACCGGAACCAGCGCCTAAACCAGAAGTATTTTGACGTTGAATTGTCATCATTAGATGAGTTCTTTTTCCAAAACTGCTGTCCATTTTATTCATTAAAAAATGTGCCATACTTTAACGTTCCGACAAACAGTAATATGGCAAAGAATTTAATGTGCATAGCAGTTTACTCATATGGTGATACTGAGCCCCTTATGGTGATACTGAGCCCCTTATGGTGATACTGAACCCCTTATGGTGATACTGAGCCCCTTATGGTGATACTGAGCCCCTTATGGTGATACTGAGCCCCTTATGGTGATACTGAGGCTTATATGAATGATCATCATCTTCCACCCATCTTCTCAGCGGTTGTTGCCTTGGCGATGTAGCTCCTCCTCAAGGTAGTGGTGAGTGAGGTTGTGTCGTGTTATCATCCCCACAAGCTGTAAGTAGAATACACGAATACTGACAAAGACACGTCCAAACCCCTCCAAAGCGTGCGTTACGAGTTAACATGCCCAGCCAACCTTTTTGTAGACTAACGCGAAGTCTCTGATAATATATAATTTTGATAGAAACAAAACCCTTTAGTCCCAGTGGGATGGGAGATCCTGAACCTGGGGAAAATCAAGATTTGCTTTATTTAGGACTATAACAGTACAGTACGGGCTGAAGGGGGGGGGGGGGGGGGGGGGGGGGGGGGGATAATATGGTTTAGGGACTGTGAGGCAGACTAGACTATTGGACATGAGGTCAGCTTACCTGTTTGACATAAGGTCGGCTTTACCTATTGGATATGAGGTCGGCTATTAACTATTGAACATGAGGTCGGCTATTCCCTATTACACACAAGGTCTGCTTACCTATTTGACATGAAGTCAGCTTACTTATTGGACATGAGGTCGGCTTACCTAATGGACATGAGGTCGGCTTTACTTATTGGACATGAGGTCGGCTCTTAACTATTGAACATGAGGACGGCTATTCCCTATATCATACAAGGTCGGCTTACCTATTCAACATGAGGTCGGCTCACCTATTTGACAGATGGTCGGACACAGAACATACGGAAATCAACGACACAGTTGGACGTGGTGAATTGATGTAGTGATTTGTACTGGAGTGTGTCTTATGGTATTGAGCACAAAGATGTAGTGTTAGTGTTGTGTTGTACAACATCCGCTAAGTGTTTTATTGTGCTGCCTTGCATATTGTATTGGCGTGTGATTTAATTTGGTGTTGGACCCAGTTGGCACCATTGTGCGGTGACTTGTGTAGGTCTATTGATGTGACGTGTTGGTTTCTTGGTGTGACGTTTGTTGGTCTCTTGATGTGATGTGTGTTGGTCTCTTGATGTGATGCATGTGTGTTGGTCTCTTGATGTGACGTATGTTGGTCTCTTGATGTGATGTGTGTTGGTCTCTTGGTGTGATGTGTGTTGGTCTATTGGTGTGATGTGTGTTGGTCTCTTGATGTGGTATGTGTTGGTCCCTTGATCTGACGTGTTGGTCTCTTGATGTGATCTGTGTTGGTCTCTTGATGTGATGAATGTTGGTCTCTTGATGTGATGTGTGTTGGTCTCTTGATATGATGTATGTTGGTCTCTTGATGTGATGTGTGTTGGTCTCTTGGTGTGACGTGTGCTTGTCTCTTGATGTGATGTGTGTTTGTCTCTTGGTGTGATGTGTGTTGGTCTTTTGATGTGATGTGTTTTGGTCTCTTGGTGTGATGTATGTTGGTCTCTTGGTGTGATGTATGTTGGTCTCTTGATGTGATGTATGTTGGTCTCTTGATGTGATGTATGTTGGTCTCTTGATGTGATGTATGTTGGTCGCTTGATGTGATGTGTGTTGGTCTCTTGATGTGCTATGTGTTGGT
This sequence comes from Haliotis cracherodii, assembly GCF_022045235.1. Taxonomy (NCBI): domain Eukaryota; kingdom Metazoa; phylum Mollusca; class Gastropoda; order Lepetellida; family Haliotidae; genus Haliotis; species Haliotis cracherodii. The sequence goes on from NW_027266277.1 coordinate 5,642,930, forward strand.
CTCTTGATGTGATGTGTGTTGGTCTCTTGATGTGATGTGTTTTGGTCTCTTGATGTGATGTATGTTGGTCTCTTGATGTGATGTGTGTTGGTCTCTTGATGTGATGTGTGTTGGTCTCTCGATGTGATCTGTGTTGGTCTCTTGATGTGATGTGTGTTGGTCTCTTGATGTGATGTGTGTTGGTCTCTCGATGTGATCTGTGTTGGTCTCTTGATGTGATGTGTGTTGGTCTCTTGATGTGACGTGTGTTGGTCTCTTGGCGTGATGTGTGTTGGTCTCTTGGTGTGATGTGTGTTGGTCTTTTGATGTGATGTGTGTTGGTCTCTTGATGTGACGTGTGTTGGTCTAGTGATGTGATGTATGATGGTCTCTTGATAAGATGCATATTGCTTTCTTGATGTGATGTATGTTGGTCTCTTGTTGTGATGTATGTTGGTCTCTTGTTGTGATGTGTGTTGGTCTCTTGGTGTGATGTGTGTTGGTCTCTTGATGTGATGTGTGTTGGTCTCTTGGTGTGATGTGTGTTGGTCTCTTGGTGTGATGTGTGTTGGTCTCTTGATGTGATGTGTGTTGGTCTCTTGGTGTGATGTGTGTTGGTCTCTTGATGCGACGTGTTGGTCTCTTGGTGTGATGTGTGTTTGTCTCTTGATGTGATGTGTGTTGGTCTCTTGATGTGATGTGTGTTGGTCTCTTGGTGTGATGTGTGTTCATCTCTTGATGTGATGTGTGTTTGTCTCTTGATGTGATGTGTGTTGGTCTCTTGATGTGACGTGTGTTGGTCTCTTGGTGTGACATGTGTTGGTCTCTTGATGTGATCTCTGTTGGTCTCTTGATGTGATGTGTGTTGGTCTCTTGGTGTGATGTGTGTTGGTCCCTTGATGCGACGTGTTGGTCTCTTGGTGTGATGTGTGTTTGTCTCTTGATGTGATGTGTGTTGGTCTCTTGATGTGATGTGTGTTGGTCTCTTGGTGTGATGTGTGTTGATCTCTTGATGTGATGTGTGTTTGTCTCTTGATGTGATGTGTGTTGGTCTGTTGATGTGACGTGTGTTGATCTCTTGGTGTGACATGTGTTGGTCTCTTGATGTGATCTCTGTTGGTCTCTTGATGTGACATGTGTTGGTCTAGTGATGTGATGTATGATGGTCTCTTGATAAGATGCATATTGCTTTCTTGATATGATGTGTGTTGCTCTCTTGGTGTGACGTGTGTTGGTCTCTTGGTGTGATGTGTGTTGGTCCCTTGATGTGACGTGTTGGTCTCTTGGTGTGATGTGTGTTTGTCTCTTGATGTGACGTGTTGGTCTCTTGATGTGATCTGTGTTGGTCTCTTGATGTGACGTGTGTTGGTCTCTTGATGTGATGTGTGTTGGTCTCTTGGTGTGATGTGTGTTGATCTCGTGATGTGATGTGTGTTTGTCTCTTGATGTGATGTGTGTTGGTCTCTTGATGTGACGTGTGTTGATCTCTTGGTGTGACGTGTGTTGGTCTCTTGATGTGATCTGTGTTGGTCTCTTGATGTGATCTGTGTTGATCTAGTGATGTGATGTATGATGGTCTCTTGATAAGATGCATATTGCTTTCTTGATGTGATCTGTGTTGGTCTCTTGATGTGATCTGTGTTGGTCTCTTGATGTGACGTGTGTTGGTCTCTTGATGTGATGTGTTTTGGTCTCTTGATGTGATGTGTGTTGGTCTCTTGATGTGACGTGTATTGGTCTCTTGGCGTGATGTGTGTTGGTCTCTTGGTGTGATGTGTGTTGGTCTCTTGATGTGATGTGTGTTGGTCTCTTGATGTGACGTGTGTTGGTCTAGTGATGTGATGTATGATGGTCTCTTGATAAGATGCATATTGCTTTCTTGATGTGATGTATGTTGGTCTCTTGTTGTGATGTATGTTGGTCTCTTGTTGTGATGTGTGTTGGTCTCTTGGTGTGATGTGTGTTGGTCTCTTGATGTGATGTGTGTTGGTCTCTTGGTGTGATGTGTGTTGGTCTCTTGGTGTGATGTGTGTTGGTCTCTTGATGTGATGTGTGTTGGTCTCTTGGTGTGATGTGTGTTGGTCTCTTGATGCGACGTGTTGGTCTCTTGGTGTGATGTGTGTTTGTCTCTTGATGTGATGTGTGTTGGTCTCTTGATGTGATGTGTGTTGGTCTCTTGGTGTGATGTGTGTTGATCTCTTGATGTGATGTGTGTTTGTCTCTTGATGTGATGTGTGTTGGTCTCTTGGTGTGACATGTGTTGGTCTCTTGATGTGATCTCTGTTGGTCTCTTGATGTGATGTGTGTTGGTCTCTTGGTGTGATGTGTGTTGGTCCCTTGATGCGACGTGTTGGTCTCTTGGTGTGATGTGTGTTTGTCTCTTGATGTGATCTCTGTTGGTCTCTTGATGTGACATGTGTTGGTCTAGTGATGTGATGTATGATGGTCTCTTGATAAGATGCATATTGCTTTCTTGATATGATGTGTGTTGGTCTCTTGGTGTGATGTGTGTTGGTCTCTTGATGTGACGTGTGTTGGTCTCTTGGTGTGATGTGTGTTGGTCCCTTGATGTGACGTGTTGGTCTCTTGGTGTGATGTGTGTTTGTCTCTTGATGTGACGTGTTGGTCTCTTGATGTGATCTGTGTTGGTCTCTTGATGTGACGTGTGTTGGTCTCTTGATGTGATGTGTGTTGATCTCGTGATGTGATGTGTGTTTGTCTCTTGATGTGATGTGTGTTGGTCTCTTGATGTGACGTGTGTTGATCTCTTGGTGTGACGTGTGTTGGTCTCTTGATGTGATCTGTGTTGGTCTCTTGATGTGATCTGTGTTGATCTAGTGATGTGATGTATGATGGTCTCTTGATAAGATGCATATTGCTTTCTTGATGTGATCTGTGTTGGTCTCTTGATGTGATCTGTGTTGGTCTCTTGATGTGACGTGTGTTGGTCTCTTGATGTGATGTGTTTTGGTCTCTTGATGTGATGTGTGTTGGTCTCTTGATGTGACGTGTATTGGTCTCTTGGCGTGATGTGTGTTGGTCTCTTGGTGTGATGTGTGTTGGTCTCTTGATGTGATGTGTGTTGGTCTCTTGATGTGACGTGTGTTGGTCTAGTGATGTGATGTATGATGGTCTCTTGATAAGATGCATATTGCTTTCTTGATGTGATGTATGTTGGTCTCTTGTTGTGATGTATGTTGGTCTCTTGTTGTGATGTGTGTTGGTCTCTTGGTGTGATGTGTGTTGGTCTCTTGATGTGATGTGTGTTGGTCTCTTGGTGTGATGTGTGTTGGTCTCTTGGTGTGATGTGTGTTGGTCTCTTGATGTGATGTGTGTTGGTCTCTTGGTGTGATGTGTGTTGGTCTCTTGATGCGACGTGTTGGTCTCTTGGTGTGATGTGTGTTTGTCTCTTGATGTGATGTGTGTTGGTCTCTTGATGTGATGTGTGTTGGTCTCTTGGCGTGATGTGTGTTGATCTCTTGATGTGATGTGTGTTTGTCTCTTGATGTGATGTGTGTTGGTCTCTTGGTGTGACATGTGTTGGTCTCTTGATGTGATCTCTGTTGGTCTCTTGATGTGATGTGTGTTGGTCTCTTGGTGTGATGTGTGTTGGTCCCTTGATGCGACGTGTTGGTCTCTTGGTGTGATGTGTGTTTGTCTCTTGATGTGATCTCTGTTGGTCTCTTGATGTGACATGTGTTGGTCTAGTGATGTGATGTATGATGGTCTCTTGATAAGATGCATATTGCTTTCTTGATATGATGCGTGTTGGTCTCTTGGTGTGATGTGTGTTGGTCTCTTGATGTGACGTGTGTTGGTCTCTTGGTGTGATGTGTGTTGGTCCCTTGATGTGACGTGTTGGTCTCTTGATGTGATCTGTGTTGGTCTCTTGATGTGACGTGTGTTGGTCTCTTGATGTGATGTGTGTTGGTCTCTTGGTGTGATGTGTGTTGATCTCGTGATGTGATGTGTGTTTGTCTCTTGATGTGATGTGTGTTGGTCTCTTGATGTGACGTGTGTTGATCTCTTGGTGTGACGTGTGTTGGTCTCTTGATGTGATCTGTGTTGGTCTCTTGATGTGATCTGTGTTGATCTAGTGATGTGATGTATGATGGTCTCTTGATAAGATGCATATTGCTTTCTTGATGTGATCTGTGTTGGTCTCTTGATGTGATCTGTGTTGGTCTCTTGATGTGACGTGTGTTGGTCTCTTGATGTGATGTGTTTTGGTCTCTTGATGTGATGTGTGTTGGTCTCTTGATGTGACGTGTATTGGTCTCTTGGTGTGATGTATGTTGGTCTGTTGATGTGACGTGTTGGTCTCTTGATGTGATGTGTTTTGGTCTCTTGATGTGACGTGTTGGTTGGTCTCTTGATGTGATGTGTTTTGGTCTCTTGATGTGACGTGTTGGTCTCTTGATGTGATCTGTGTTGGTCTCTTGATGTGACGTGTGTTGGTCTCTTGATGTGACCTGTGTTGGGCTCAGCTGGTGATGTGAGTAAGTGTTTAGTGACAGAGTGGTCTGTTCACCTTAAACTGCGGCATTGTATCTCAGTGGGCTAACAATATAAATTCTGCATTCGTCCGGACAAGTGAAAACAGACATACAAACACACTAACATACGTGCATTCACGTCGCTACATAAGTGCAACAATCTTCAACGCGACGTTAAACCTCACCTCACCTCACCTCACCTCCAGTATATCGAATCCCGGCACAAGAAGCTCGCGATCGTATTGATCGTTTAGTCAACAGCAGCCCGCACGTTAACTCAACATCAACTCAAATCGTGTACACTTTCAAACCCTTAGTCACAGAAATTTAAAAAAACCCCACTAAAACACATAAACCGGTGTTTTCCCTAAAATCAACTAGTTTAGGTTGAGAATTGATTTATAATTTCCAGGAGAACTAAAGCATGAGTTACATTCTGATGTTAATGGCTTTGAGTCAATAACAGATATCATGCGGTTTCACTGGAACTGTTGCTAATCATAGTTAATTCAGCACATCCTCCGTTTGCTGGATCATCCGTGAAACACGCAAGTCACTCTTGTCCATCACATGCAGCGCGGCATGCGAGAAGTACATGATCTCGTTTCATTTAGACAAGACAAGATGTCGCAGTGCGTGTGCATTCTACACCCTGTTCTCTTCTTCAGGGCGAACATACAAGCTGATGTTCCTACTAAACGCAATCCCCATTATTTCTTTCGCAACGTGCGTTACGTTCGCTACACTGTCCATCAAGCATACTGCATTCCGGGTATCATGGCTCACCGGCAGTCCTCAAATACTCATTCAAAGTGTCTACTTTAAATGTACCCGAGCATCTATATAACACTGCTGAATGTATAAATGTTTAACATGCTTCAACAGAAAAGGACCCGCGTGTGGACATTCAGATGGAAGGGTGCTTTCAACAAGACAACGACGGAAGCCGTATGGCGATGTTACGATCAAACGCTAAGGAACTGATACACCAAGCTTGTAACAGGATAGCATTGACTGTTCGATTGACCATCAGTTACTGAACTCAGGCTTGAAGTGTTCATATGTTTGCACAGTTGTTTTCCAATGTTGATTTGTATCGACATGCAGACCCTGAATGCGTTGCCTCCATACGAGGATAAACTATAGGCAATACCGTCAGTTGCGGTTACCTTTCCTTGGTGATCTATGACCGGTAGATGGCGTAACCCCATGCTTCTGAACAAGTTGAACACCTGAGGCAGGGCTGTGTCGGCGAACACTGTGTAAGGGCAGGTGTTCATGTAGCGTCGCACGTCCTGAAACACATACAGGAAATAATTCACACATTCACCTAGACACAGGAGAAAACAATGCACTGTTCTCCGTATATACACTATGGTTTTCAATCTGAGACATTAGAGATCAGTGAGAGGACTCATAGTGTATTAAATTCTTTGCCCCTTAATGTCAATCGACATGTTTATCTCATTTCGTGATGCGAAAAACATAACTTTTCTCCCTCGGCTGCAACACTCACTGAAATATATATTGTATCAGGTCACCCGATTGGGTAAACATGTTACTTGACAAGAAAAAAGCACATCCTGTACATAATATACACCAGCCATGATAGTGTCGCAATGACATATGACGCCGACGTTCACGATGTTTGTCTTGCTTCAACTTGCCACCAAACAACCATGATACAAAAACTAAGATCCGAGAGTTGCATCTCAAGTTATTCCCTTCTCCACTATTCATTCATTCGTTCTCATTGACTTGGGTCCCCCTTCAAGGTCCGCATGGACTGACCACAACGCTGACGCTGTTTCCATTGTCTGTAATCTGTCTGTACTGTGGGCAGGTCCCCGGTCACTTCCACCCATCCCGTGTGACACGGCGCATGGCGTCCCTGGTAAATGACCTTGGGTCACTGCAAATACACTTACATTATTTCTGTTGGAAATCCCCCCTGCTATAATTTAGTTACCCAAAAAACCTGTTCGCAGTCTGTGTTGGGATTTTGAATCATTGTCCTGCTTACTACAACCGTCGATGTCACCTCTCGAAGATCACCGTATAAGCTGTATTGTTATGCAGAAACATACAGACATTCAGAAGTCGGAAACGACTTGTAAACAATGAGGATGTTGATAATGGCTTACTGTATTGGCTGTAAACAACAGACAACATGGCACACGTTGGAAAGTCAACAATGAAAGGCAGAAAGTACATCCACCCGTGACTGTGAAAAGATTTACTTCCTGAACCTTGTGTCGAATTATGTAAATTTGCGTTAATTTTGTTATTTGCTGGTGATGTCGTAGATATTGTGGTTGGGCAACGTTCATGACTTGTATTGACCCTGATCCAAGAGGAATATAAAAGTAAAAAATAGACATTTATATCTACATGATAAGTCAATCATTATGTCACAAGACGCCTTGCCTTTTAGACTACATCTTTTAAAATAAGAAAGGTATGATGTCTCTTATGTTTGGTCATGCAGGTAATAAACATATGTTTCGTTTCTGTGCGTGCGAGTGTGTGTGTGTGTGTCGTCTGTATATGCGTGCGCGTGTTGTGTGTCTGTGTTAGTGTGCGCGAGTCTGTTATCGTTTGTGTGTGCGTGTGTGCTCGGGTTGTGTGTCTGTGTTAGTGTGCGCGCGAGTCTGTTATCGTTTGTGTGTGCGTGCGTGCGCGTGTTGTGTGTCTGTGTTAGTGTGCGAGCGCGCGAGTCTGTTATCGTTTGAGTGTGCGTGTGCGCTCGTGTTGTGTGTCTGTGTTAGTATGCGAGCGCGTCTGTCCCTCTAGCTGTCAGATTCCGCACAAATGCGCCCCATCTCGTACGCTCCCACTCCTACACTCATTCTCGTACAGTCCCTCACATACACTCCCTCTCATAAACTCCTTTCATACACTCCCTTTCATACTCTCCCTCTCAAACACTCCCTCACATAAACTTCATCTCATACACGTCCTCTCATACACTCCATCCCATACACGTCCACTCATACTCTCCCTCTCATACCCTCCCTTTCATACACTCCCTCACATACACGCCCTCACATATACTCCCTCTCATAAACGTCCTCTTATACGATCTCTCACATACACGCCCTCACATATACTCCCTCAAATACACGTCCTCTCATACACTCCCTTTCATACACGTCCTCTCATACTCTCCCTCAAATACGCTTCCTCTCATGCACTCCCTCACATACACTCCCTCTAATACATGTCCTCACATACACGCCCTCACATACACTCCCTCACATACGCTCCCTCTCATACACGTCCTCACATACGCTCCCTCTCATACACGTCCTCTCATACACTCCCTCTCATATACTCCCTCTCATACACTCCCTCTCATACACGTCCTCACATACACTCCCTCCCATACATGTCCTCTCATACACTCCCTCACATACGCTCCCTCTCATACACGTCCTCACATACGCTCCCTCTCATACACGTCCTCTCATACACTCCCTCCCATATACTCCCTCTCATACACTCCCTCTCATACACGTCCTCTCATACACTCCCTCCCATACATGTCCTCTCATACACTCCATCACATACACTCCCTTTCATACACGTCCTCTCAAACACTCCCTTTCATACACGTCCTCTCATACAATCCCTTTCATATACTCCCTTACATACTCTCCCTCTCATACACGTCCTCTCATACATTCCCTTTCATACACGTCCTCTCATACACTCTCTTTCATACATGACCTCTCATACGCTCCCTTACATACACTCCCTCTTATACACTCCCTCTCATACTCTCCTTTTCATACACGTCCTCTCATACACTCCATCACATACACTCCATCTCATACACTCCCTTTCATACACGTCCTCTCAAACACTCCCTTTCATACACGTCCTCTCATACACTCCCTTTCATACACTCCCTTTCCACTCTCCCTCTCATACACGTCCTCTCATACATTCCCTTTCATACACGTCCTCTCATACACTCCCTTTCATACATGACCTCTCACACGCTCCCTTACATACACTCCCTCTTAAACACTCCCTTTCATACTCTCCCTTTCATACACGTCCTTTCATACCCTCCTTTTCATACACGTCCTCTCATACACTCCCTTTCATACACGTCCTCACATACACACCCTCACATAACTCCCTCTCATACACTCCCTTACATACACTCCCTCTCATACACGTCCTCTCATACACTCCCTTTCATACACATCCTCTCATACATTCCCTTTCATACACGTCCTCTCATACACTCCCTTTCATACACGTCCTCACATACACCCTCACATAACTCCCTCTCATACACTCCCTCTCATACACGTCCTCTCATACACTCCTTTTCATACACGTCCTCTCATACACTCCCTTTCATACACGTCCTCTCATACACTCCCTCACATACACGCCCTCACATACACGTCCTCACATACACTCCCTCACATACACGCCCTCTCATACACTCCCTCACATACACGCCCTCACATACACGTCCTCACAGACACGCCCTCACACGCCCTCACATATACTCCCTCTCATACACGTCTTCACATACACTCCCTCACATATACTCCCTCTCATACACGCCCTCACATACGCGTCCTCATATAACCGCCCTCACATACACGCCCTCACATATACTCCCTCTCATACACGTCCTTACATACACGCCCTCACATATACTCCCTCACATACACTCCCTCACATATACTACCTCACATACTATCCCTCCCATACTCTCCCTCACATACTCTCCCTCTCATACACGTTCTCACATACACGCCCTCATATACACGCCCTCAAATACACGCCCTCACATATACTCCCTCTCATACACGTCCTTACATACACGCCCTCACATATACTCCCTCACATATACTCCCTTACAAACTCTCCCTCTCATACACGTCCTCTCATACGATCCCTCACATACACGCCCTCACATATACTCCCTCACATACACTCCCTCACATACACTACCTCACATACTATCCCTCCCATACTCTCCCTCACATACACTCCCTCTCATACACGTTCTCACATACACGCCTTCGAATTCACATATATTCCCTCTCATACACGTCCTCTCATACTCTTCCGTTCATACACGTCCTCTCATACACTCCCTTTCATACACGCCCTCTCATACACTCCCTCAAATACACTCCCTCTCATACACTATCTCACATACATATTCCCGACGTTTAACGTCGCTGTGGGTGCACGGGGACCTTTCAGCAAGCTATCTGCAGTAGTCAAAGTAGTCGCACTCTCTGTATCACGTCAACAGTAAACTCAACAACGACGCGGGGGTTCAGAGGCTCTGACATAATACGAACGATGTATAAAGCCGTGCCAGGATTGTGAGGCTGAGATCGATGTAGGGACTCCAATCAAGAGGAGACGAATAACATCCTTGTCCTGTTTGGGTAATTTGCCCGCGACTGTCCGTCGTAGAACATACCCAAGGCACGAGATCTGATGGGGCGTACCGTCGCACATTATATACCGCCCCTCAGCAGCTGCAACCTGTGATCAGTCCCCAAGCTAGTTGCATGACGAAACCAGTAACCTACACGCAGGTACCCCAGTGTGTGATATGCAGTACAAAACTGGGCACAGTCACACATTCAGGATTTCTACTGCCGTCCATGATAGGACTGTTACTGATTAAATTTTGTGAAAAGTCTGATCAAGATCCCGTGATTCGTGGCGGGAAATTCACAAAATTGTAAAAACATTTATTTAGTCATGACAACAATCAGATATTGTTTAGGAAGCGTCCCGATTCAACCGTTTCCAGCCGAATTCGTCCCGATTCTCTCGTTCTCAATCCGAATTTGATCCGATTTGTATCTTCAGCATAGTACAAAATGATCGAATCTGTCCCGATGGCGTCCCGATTCTCCCGAATGCGATCCGACAGGGATCAGACAGTGACTGCACAGTGAACCGACAAAGACGATTCGCATTCGGCAAGATCTGAACGCAATCTGGACTCAATCGACAAGAAACGGCAATGAACAATTTCTCCAAATCATGCACGTTCATCACGACAGCGTCCCGATCCACAGGACACCGTCCAGACAACACAGGACATTGTTACAATTTTGATCCGATACAGCGGAATCTGTCACGACATAGTCACGATTGTAATCCGACTAGACAAAATCGGCTGAGTTTCCCGAATGTTACGGGACGCACCATACTGTTGTGAGTGCTTGGCCGACCTCTCTGGACCTTTCCGTTCCGTAGGACTCTGTTACGAACATATACGACTGCGTTCAGACAATGATAGGACATTCCAGATCATTGAAGATAGTATCAGACTTTTTCACTTTTCATGCCGTAGCGCTGTTTGATCTCAAACGGGAGCGATAATCGACACTGTGTGATCGCAGCCTAAAACCGTTTACATCTGCTAAACAAGCTTAAAACATGCTGCGGTGGTTAGTTTAACATAATTGCGTATTCAAATTACATTAGCTCACATTTACACCACAGTAGTGCCCAACTACGGAGAAGGTCGATGTTTCGATGTTCCCTTATAATCTGGGTGTTCAGATTAAAGGGGTAGGCGTTTAACAGGTATTTCACGCGGGAGAGTATTCATGTTTGTCTAGTAACTCGAACGTTATTGGCTTCTTCCTCCAATCTGGATGTAACTAGGAAAGTTCTCTGTTCAACGTAAGTTATGTCTACAACCTTTCGAAGTTGTCGTGTTTTGTCGTGAATTATATATTTCCGAGCATCACAACTACAGGTAAGAACCAACACTTGTGACTCCATTTGAGTCCCATACACCTATGCTGAAAGCCAACTTATACCGTCAGCTTCATACAGTGTTTACTATGGGAATTTACTGTATCCCAAGGGCTGGATGACTACCCACAGCTTCATACAGAGTAAAGTATCTACAGCTTCATACAGTGTAAACAAATGGGAATATACAGTATCCCAAGGACTTGGTGACTGTCTGCAGCTTTATACAGTGTATACTATGGGAATATACAGTATCGCAAGGACTGGATGACTACCCACAGCTTCATACAGAGTAAAGTATCTACAGCTTCATACAGTGTAAACAAATGGGAATATACAGTATCCCAAGGACTTGGAGCCTGTCTGTAGCTTCATACAGTGTATACTATGGGAATATACAGTATCGCAAGGACTGGATGACTACCCACAGCTTCATACAGAGTAAAGTATCTACAGCTTCATACAGTGTAAACAAATGGGAATATACAGTATCCCAAGGACTTGGAGCCTGTCTGTAGCTTCATACAGTGTATACTATGGGAATATACAGTATCGCAAGGACTGGATGACTACCCACAGCTTCATACAGGGTAAAGTATCTACAGCTTCATACAGTGTAAACAAATGGGAATATACTGTATCCCAAGGACTTGGTGAATGTCTACAGCTTCATACAGTGTATACTATGGGAATAAACAGTATCCCAAGGACTGGATGACTACCCACAGCTTCATACAGGGTAAAGTATCTACAGCTTCATACAGTGTAAACAAATGGGAATATACAGTATCCCAAGGACTTGGTGAATGTCTACAGCTTCATACAGTGTATACTATGGGAATTTACTGTATCCCAAAGACTGGATGACTACCCACAGCTTCATACAGAGTAAAGTATCTGCTGCTTCATACAGTGTGTACAAATGGGAATAGACAGTATCCCAAGGACTTGGTGACTGTCTGCAGCTTCATAGAGTGTAAACAAATAGGAATTTACTGTATCACAAGGACTTGGAGCCTGTCTGTAGCTTCATACAGTGTATACTATGGGAATAAACAGTATCGCAAGGACTGGATGACTACCCACAGCTTCATACAGAGTAACGTATCTACAGCTTCTTACAGTGTAAACTATGGGAATATACAGTATCCCAAGGATTTGGTGACTGTCTACAGCTTCATACAGTGTAAACTATGGGAATATACAGTATCCCAAGGACTTGGTGACTGTCTACAGCTTCATACAGTGTAAACTATGGGAATATACAGTATCCCAAGGATTTGGTGACTGTCTGCAGCTTTATACAGTGTATACTGTGGGAATATACATAATTCCAAGGACTTGGCGGCGACTGTCTGAAGCTTCATACAATGTATACTTTAGGAATATACAGTATCGCAAGGACTGGATGACTACCCACAGCTTCATACAGAGTAAAGTATCTACAGCTTCATATAGTGTAAACGAATGGGAATATACAGTATCCCAAGAACTTGGTGACTGTCTACAGCTTCATACAGAATATGCTATGGGAATATACAGTATCACAAGTACCTGGTGACTTTCTACAGTTTTATACAGTGTATACTATGGGAATATACAGTATCCCAAGGACTTGGTGACTGTCTACAGCTTCATACAGAGGAAAGTATCTATAGCTTCATACAGAATATGCTATGGGAATATACAGTATCACAAGGACTTGGTGACTGTCTGCAGCTTTATACAGTGTATACTATGGGAATATACAGTATCCCAAGGACTGGATGACTACCCACAGCTTCATTCAGAGTAAAGTATCTACAGCTTCATACAGTGTAAACGAATGGGAATATACAGTATCCCAAGAACTTGGTGACTGTCTACAGCTTCATACAGAATATGCTATGGGAATATACAGTATCACAAGGACTTGGTGACTTTCTACAGTTTCATACAGTGTATACTATGGGAATATACAGTATATCAAGGACTTGGTGAATGTCTACAGCTTCATACAGAGTATTCTATGGGAATATACAGTATCACAAGGACTTGGTGACTTTCTGCAGTTTCATACAGTGTATACTATGGGAATATACAGTATCTCAAGGACTTGGTGACTGTCTACAGCTTCATACAGAGTATGCTATGGGAATATACAGTATCCCAAGGACTTGGTGACTACCCACAGCTTCATACAGAGTAAAGTATCTACAGCTTCATACAGTGTAAACAAATGGGAATATACAGTATCCCAGGGACTTGGTGACTGTCTCCCGCTTCATACCGAGTATGCTATGGGAATATACAGTATCCCAAGGACTTGGTGACTTTCTACAGCTTTATACAGTGTATACTATGGGAATAGACAGAATCCCAAGGACTTGGTGACTGTCTACGGCTTCATACAGAGTATGCTATGGGAATATACAGTATCCCAAGGACTTGGAGCCTGTCTGTAGCTTCATACAGTGTATACTATGGGAATATACAGTATCGCAAGGACTGGATGACTACCCACAGCTTCATACAGAGTAAAGTATCTACAGCTTCATACAGTGTAAACAAATGGGAATATACAGTATCCCAAGAACTTGGTGACTGTCTTCAGCTTCAAACAGTGTATACTATGGGAATATACAGTATCTCAAGGACTATGTGACTATCAACAGCTTCATAAGAGTAAACAAATAGGACTTTACAGTATTCCAAGGACTTGGTGACTATCAACAGCTTCACACTGTAAGACTGTAACCATGCAGGGAATAGTCAAGTTTTAAGGGATAAGATTTCAGCTGTCCCTTCTTGTTGTGTGTTGCCGTGCAGGCTGCTTTGTTGAACCGCGTGGGGACAGTTACTTGTTCCCGCAGCAGGGGGACAGTTACACATGGAGACCAGAACATATTCATACTTGGAGATTTACTATCAAAGACCATAGTCTTTATATAATTGTAATACATATAGACTGGAGTCCTTCTATTCTGCTGTGAGCATTATTCACCATGAGAGTAACCGTGCTTATATACACTGATACAACATAAGCCGCCCGATGAGTTGTTGCTGGATCGTGTCCCGCCATAAAAAGTCTTCTTCCATAAACGCCATCTTATACTGCTGTGATGGTACCACCTTCTTGGTCATACTTTGAAATCTATCTAAACAAACACCTAGATACAAAGTCATACGAGGAGTGGTCGACGTGATTACATGGGTCACGTTAATAATCAATGACGAGCGGCTTCAGGTTTGTGTGGGAGAAAGGACGGGAATGCAGCTCATTCCAAAGAAGTGAAGCAGCTGAGCTGTGCGTTCTGATACGTATAATAAAAATAGAAACAATAAATAACACTGTGGATGATGACGTGTGATGCGGAGGATATTGGTACAGGGACAAAGGGAAGATCAATCAGATGTGTGATAAAACAGGATCATCAGCGTCATAAGTGTGGCAGATTCGTGGTATAACATTTAGAATAATACCATTCTTCATGACACGTTTGAAACAAATACTTTAAATGATTGACTTAATTGTGACAATACATCTGTAGAAAATCTCTAAACCAAAAACACAGAGTACTCCGGCGAAATACATTCTGATTATGAATACAACTACGACTTGCGTTCATGCACCATGACAAGACGTCAGTTCAGTTACGTTAAGGTAACGTTTACGTCACAGAAGCGATGAAAACTGACATGAATATGTACTATTTTTGTTTTGACGTTAATATTACATCCGATATATACACAAAGCTTCTACACATATACTCAGCCTACCAGATTATTAGCTGTTTGTAATGAGAAAATGTACTTGTGACTAAAGGTTATACGTACCAGAATATCCTCAGGGTTGATAGTCGACATGTCGAGGTCCTGCACATCTGGGTACCTTGGGTAATCCTCCGTGAGCTCTTCATAGCTGAATGATGTCTCCTGGAAGAGAGACATCACATGAAACACAGGACAACCTAGTTTACCTTGTAAATAGGTGTTAAATTCAGTGAACCTCTGAAGCTACATGTTGTCTCCTGGAAGAGAGACATCACATGAGACACAGGACAACCTAGTTTACCTTGTAAATAGGTATTGAATACAGTGAACCTCTGAAGCTACATGTAGACTCCTGGAAGAGAGACATCACATGAGACACAGGACAACATAGTTTACCTTGTAAAAAGGTGTTGAATAATGAGACACACAGTGAACCTCTGAAGCTACATGTTGTCTCCTGGAAGAGAGGCATCACATGAGACACGGGATTATAGTGCCCCTTGGATAACACGGTTGTATAATGTGATATACAGTGACACTCTGTGTCACATGAGGCACAGGACAACTAAATGCACTTTGGATAACACGATTGTTTTACGAGATATTCAGTGAAGCTGTGGAGCTAGTCTCCTGGAAGAGAGACCTCACGTCAGACACAGGACTGAAGATGTTATTTAATGAGATACAGAGTGAAACTCTATAGCCAGTCTACTGGAAGAGAGGCGTCACGTGAGACACAGGACAACTTACTGCACTTTGGATAACACGATTGTTTTACGAGATATATTTAGTAAAGCGCTGGAGCTAGTCTCCAGGAAGAGAGGCGTCATATGAGTCACAGGATAATTTACTGCACTTTGGATAACACGATTGTTTTACGAGATATTCAGTGAAGCTCTGGAGCTAGTCTCCTGGCAGAAAGGCGTCACATGAATCACAGGACAACTTACTGCACTTTGGATAACACGATTGTTTTACGAGATATTCGGTGAAGCTCTGGAGCTAGTCTCCTGGAAGAGAGGCGTCACATGAGACACAGGACAACTTACTGCACTTTGGATAACACGATTGTTTTACGAGATATTCGGTGAAGCTCTGGAGCTAGTCTCCTGGAAGAGAGGCGTCACATGAGACACAGGAAAACTTACTGCACTTTGGATAACACAATTGTTTAATGAGAAATTCAGTAAAACTCTGGATCTAGTCTCCTGGAAGAGAGACCTCACATGAGACACAGGACTACCTAGTTTACCTTGGATGAAAGGGGTGTATAATGAAACACACATGGAAGCTCTGTAGATTGTTTCCTGGAAGAGAGGCTTCAAATGCAACACGTGACTATAGTGTACCTCGGATAACACGGTTGTATGCAAAGTACAGAGAGGCTCTATTACTAGTCGCCTTGTAGAATGACGTCACATCAGACAGAGTATCGATCAATTAGTATACCCGAGTCGTCAGGGTGTACACAGACAATAAACAACGAGCTTCGTATCACGACTTATCTGTTGCGACTGAATGAAAGGTACATTGTATCAGCCCTGAGCCTTTGCCTTTATTTTACTCTCACTACTCAAATTTAGGAAAACACGAAATAACTTCATTGAAGTCTATTGTTGACGTAATGTGATCAACTTTTTAACATAATTAGCAATAGATGCTCCATAACTAGATCCTATTGTAATGCTTCTTCTGCAATGGAAACACGTTTAGCAAACGCAGATGCTCTGAGGATTAGTTCAATTCATCGAGCACTTGCATGCTAAATTTTGATCCTGAAATGCAATTCGCCTTTTCCACATATTTGTCCTTTTCTCCATATTCGCGCTTGCGAATACATTGTCAGCTTTTTAGCATAATACTCAATACTGAAAACACTGCAAGCACTAAAGCTAATGTCAAATAAATTCAACGAGGAAATAATTTATCTATGTTCTATTTTCTGAACCAAGACAGATAATGTTCACATCCTGATCAATTATTGCTGGTGAAATGTTTAAACTTCTGCAATCTACACGGCAGTGTGGGTCTTTCTCCATTCAAATAATGACACGAACGCCTTGTCAAAATATCTATCTTTAAGAGTCAGTGATTTGTTTAGCCGAAAATACTAACATTTTTATGTCCTACCGCCGATGGGTGAGGAAAGGCACACGGTTTCGCGAACACATTATTGATAGTGATTTATAAAAACATGCGAATGCACAATTAACTTTGTTTTCAACAGAGATGTCTTATGATTATCGAAAGGGTTTTGGGAACGCTTGTGTTTATGAATCGCACTCAACTAGTTCGCTGAAAGGATGTCCCACCAGTGGCACCGTTTCAAACACAGGCATAGGCACCGCCAAGTCAAATAGACACTGAACCAGCACGTTCACATATGGAAAGTCAGAAGTCGATTGAGAATCGGAAATGTTGGTCACTGATGCGTCAAACTTGCAAATGTCCTCCTCATGTCTACCATAAAGCTTTTTGAAAGCTTCACTGGAGCCTTGAATGTTGTAACTTTCATCAAATAACGTTTGGAAAAGGGTCGTATATAACGCTCTTTGAAATCGTCGTAGAAAGAGCAAGCTCGATTGTACATTACAAGTTATGAAATGTGGACACCAAGGGCTGAATCGGTTGGAATATTACTCGACATAAGGATGACTATTGGAAAGTTGAAGTCACCCCTCTTGTCATACAGTCTTGTGGATATCGCACTCTGAATCTGTATGTATAGATCTAAATGTGAAATAGATGTAGCGGTTTCGCTCGAAAACACTTTTCGAAACATAAAATGGGCATTCTACGGCAAAAGTACATAGAATAATTAATCAGTTATAAGAGAAAATATTAAATGGAAATTAACCACTTATCCACACGCTGGGGAATATTTCATACTTGTAAGAGAAAATAAGACATTATTATCACTGAGCTACAAATTCTACATCGTCCACGTTAAGCTACACAAATACCACACAGGCTGCGCTACTTTATGCATTGACAGTTTCACACATTTACGGTCGTTTAAGGTACTGGTTGTAGAGCATAGCTCGTCTCGGTCTAACATCCTGATATGGCCGTCAGCGCCTCCCGTTCGATACGTCCCCGCACGACCGCCTACACTAACAGAGTCTATCTGTTCATTCAAAGCGATTTGCCTGAAAACATCGACTGTAAAAGGACAAGCGCGAGCCACTAATGTGACGAATGAAGTCCTCATAGAATCACTTAGCTCCAGGCTGCTGACACTGCAAAGCACATGGATTGTGCTGGGATTGTTTCAATGATGCCACGAGAGCACATCAACTCAATCCAACAAGAAGTGCCGCAATAGTTAACTTCTTGAAAAAATGAAAAACTGTCAAGAGTCAGACTGTGACGTTTTGTATACGGCATCTGAGGACACAGTGTCTGTAAACACTCCTGTCAGTGACAAATTACGCAACATCTAGCCCTGAAGTCGTCAACAAATCATTCAGGACAAATACATAGCTACAGTGAACAAAACGTTTACATACATACACAACCAAACACACGTGTCCTGTCGACATGTTAGATAACGTGTTACCTTCAGGCCAGTCCGGATATGTCGAACTTCAAAATCACATTTCGGTAATCGATTTTGACATAGACAATAACACTCGGAGTTCGTTTATTCGCCCTCTTTTCGTCCGGAGCTGACAGCATATTTTCAAATCAATTAAACGACTTGAAGGAGATTTCGTCTTGACTCGCTCAAACAAGTGGTACGTGGGCCATTATAAAATATGCATGGATGTCTTTTCTTGGAATCTGAATGAAAACAACCTTATAACAATCTACTATTCAATATTCCTTTAGAGTGATGCTTGAAGCCATTCAATGAATACTGTAGTAACTTCTTAATATTATCAAAGACATATTGTACCCTTCAAGTGACCGACGCAAGGCAAGGCAAATGTGGTGTGCCTTCTCTGTATTCCTACATACAGGTTTTGAAACATATTGCGGTACGGATACATTCGACCATGCCACGTGATATAACGCTTGGTTATATAGGACCGACACTTGGTCGGAGATAAAAAGCAGCTACTTACCTTCTCGACGGTAGCAATAACGACGATGAATAACATTATCAATAACCGGAGCGATGCGTCCAATCTCTATCACTGTTGTCTTCCTTACATCATATAAATTGAATTGCACATTTAACATGTCAATTGAATAGCGTGTTGAAAGTGAAATACAATTTCTATGATGTAATGAAGACAACTAGATTGTTATAAGGTTGTTTTCATTCAGATTCCAGGAAAAGACATCCATGCATTTTTTATAATGGCCCACGTACCTCTTGTTTGCGCGAGTCAAGACGAAATCTCCTTCAAGCCGTTTAAGAGATTTGAAAATATGCAGTCAGCTCCGGATGAAAAGAGTGCGAATAAACGAACTCCGAGTGTTATTGTCTATGTGAAACTCGATTACCGAAATGTGATTTTGAAGTTCGACATATCCGGACTGGCCTGAAGGTAACACGTGATCTACGTGATCTAACATGTCGAGAGGACACGTGTGTTTGGTTGTGTATGTATGTAAACGTTTTGTTCACTGTAGCTATGTATTTGTCCTGAATGATTTGTTGACGATTTCCGGGCTATATGTTGCGTAATTTATCACTGACAGGAGTGTTTACAGACACTGTGTCCTCAGATGCTTCATAAAAAAAAACATCGATACAATTTTACACTGCACAACCAGATATTAAAATGACAAAGAACATGTTAATAGCATTCATTTGTTCCTAACACCAACATACACATATCCCGTGACAACTCATTTCCGTCTAATTCGATCACATCACTGTGTGTGCGTTGTATATATCGCCATTGCCTTGTCTTGCTTAATGCATGTGTAAATATTTATTATAAATTATAGGAATAAAGAATGGTTACGTTGATAACTGCAACTGAGTCGTGGGCATCATCTGGTACAGAGGCATGTTAACATGATCAGCTGATTCCCGAAGATTAATATTAGTTTAAGGTTTCTAATAAAGGTAAACCTATTTCCACCGCTCCCATATGCATGTTGTTATGTTCAGCACGTCTTCTTAAAGCAAACAACTGTTTCGTCCTTCCTGTAGCTGCCCTGTAATACTGCAAAAAAATCTTTACCACATAACAAGGCGGAGGAAAATTAAAAGGAATTTCTTTGAAGTCCGATAAAAACATAAAGCTATTTTTTCAAATTTCAGATCCTAAAGGCATGACATACTTTTACAGTTCCAATATTAAAAGTTAGCAAAGCACACCGAATTAACACAGTAAGTAAATTCCGGTTTGCACATATAATTGGCGATCATTAGACAAATTAGTTATCTTCATGTTAGCCGGGGAAATCAAGCTCTGGGCTCATTCGAACAGGGCAGCAAAGGGTGTGTTGAGTGGCACTGCCGCTGTGATGTCAGTCACAGATCACAGGTATCCAACGCCGCTTCTAAGTGGCATTAGTGTGTAATGTGACTATGCGTCGTCGCCCTTTAATTTCAATATCTACTAACATCCACACTCATCAGCTGGTACTCATGTGTTCGTCCAAGATTTCAACAAATATCTGTACAGCATGTTGTCGGCAGAATGAACACAAGGATCTAAGCTGAAAAAGTTGTCTGACACGTTGGTATATAGATCCCGTACATTGATACTTTTGCAAAACAAGTATCAACTTTTTGTACCCATGGTATGAGAAATTACGTCCGTTGCAATCAGACAGTTTTAAAACATAGTTGCAGGATTTTGTTGCTGTTCTTCAACGTGACAGTTTGAGAGCAACGTCGATCTGGGTTGTTGTAATCAAACATCAGAGCGGCTGCAAGTTTTCTTTTTTAAGACACTTAAAGATTTCACAGCAATGCTGTGAAGTTATTAAAGAAAACAACATAACCAGTCTGAAATGTGCTCACTGTTTTAACGTGCAGTCATTACACAGCACGTCACTGTCGTGGCAGATGCACGTTTCGCCTCACATAACCACAGCCTAGTTTCACATAACCTGTTAGAAGGCATGGCATACAACCCTCGGAAGTCCGTTGTCCGTCAGTCAATAGTATTTTATCTCACAGGTAAAAGGCCTAACTTTCCACAAAGCTTAATAAGTGTACACAAATACAACTTTTGTGAGAAAATTATTAACTGCTAAGGGATATATATATATATATATATATATATATATATATATATATATATATATATATATATATATATATATATATATATATATATATATATATAATTTAGACAAATAATCTAAAATATATGAAGAGGAAATTCTGCCAAATATTTCTGCGAGAATTAATATACGTGCCAGATTGTTCTGCAGACATTTCTAAGCTCATTTACTGGCAGTAGGACCAAACTTAATTCGATATGGGTATACCGTTTGTTCATGTAGTTCGATTCCAAACGATGCTGAAACATAACGGAATGAATGCATTTTATGTGATCAGTTACATGTTGGTTTCACATTCATTATTTCGGCTTTTAATGAGCAGCTACTTGGATTCCTTTGTTCTTAATCAGATGCACATGCCTATTGACACAGACATATATGGTCTAAACGAAGCGAGGGAATGTTTATTTGTATGTATGTTTTCTCTTGACTTGCAAAGGGAATTCAGTGTTAATGTCTTACAGAATTCATTGCAGGGATTGTGAGCTCGAGGTGTTTGTTTTATACTGATTAATGAAGTTTTTATATAGAGAGTCTTTGTTCCACGTTTAATTGCCATTTATTTATTTTTTCTACTGTCTACTACGAGGCACTAACGTAACCACTACTAAGGTACAATAACTTAGTCCTTAATGTTTATGAGTCTGTGCTTCTTGTAGTATTGAATATTCATTTCGATCGAAATATAAAAAATCATAATCATATATCATATGTGGCACTGATATATAAAACACCAATGGTTGTATAAAATAAAAATATGTCACTTATAATGGCAAAACAATTTGTTTTGAAAATGCTGAATAATAGTTATTATTTATCAATATATAAAAAGATGCCACGGGCGTAATCGTCTTAAATTTAGATTTTATATGCCAATTCGGGGAGGTTATTGAAATGTATCCTACATAGTAAAATAAGGTTTAAAAGAGATCGGTGACGAATGCCAATATTTGCTAGTTTTGATCAACCACACGTAGATTGTCAACTCATATCTTCATTAAGCAATTTTCTGGCCTGTTAGAGCACCCCACGTCCATCAGACGTATTTGTGATATATATTGGCAGCATTAACCTTAACGAAACGGAAAATGATATATTTAATGCACTATTAGTATGTATTTAGTTTATATACTGAACCGCAAAAGAAACGTCACCCCAAGTAACATTGCATGAAAAGTTGTTATTTAATTATCTGGGTAATTTTTGTCCAAGTTTCTAAAATTTGATATACCTTGTCCGAAAAAATGAAATTTGATGATAAAAAAATAAAGCAGATGACAATAAAACCGATCGCTCAAACGCATCACGGCAACGTGATGCACGTCAGTTCCGTGCAAACTTAAAGTGCACACGCATTCCCCCATTTCCTGCCCTATAAAAATCCACCCAGATCGGATAACATTCATTCGTTATTGAATTGCTACCACATGCCAAGAAATCAGCGTCTCCCAGCCCTTGGAAGATTGCAAGGTGGCCAAACCGTCCGGCAAGTAGCCGATGCATTTCAAGTCCACATAAGGACCATATACAGGCTCCAGCAACGGTACCAGACCACCAGACCACCAACGCTACAGATGACCGACCGCGTGGAAGACCAAAGGTCACCATCCGACGTCAGCATCGTCAGATTGTACGACAGCATCTTCAAGATCGCTTCGTTACTGCTGCGGAAACTGCTCGGCAGACCATGGGGACACACCAGCGACACATTAGTGCGGACACCGTGCGTCGACGATTGACGAGCAGACACCTCCACTGTCACAGGCCACACTGAGGACCCATTCTGACACCACGTCATCGCCGGAACCGTCTTCAGTTGGCAACACAGCACCATCATTGGCGCCACCAGCAGTGGAGAAGAGTCCTCTTCTCATACGAGAGCCGTTACTGTATCTCAACAGCAGATGGCAGAGAGACAGAGTGTTTGGTGACGCCGCGGGGAACGTTATTCGGATGTTTACAGAGGGTCGGCCCTGTGGTCTTCCAGAACATCGGTCCAGGGAGAGGCAATGGTGTCACAGCAGCTCGGTACATTGATCAAGTCTTGACACCACACGCCATACCTCATTTGGCACGTCGCCGCAACCACGAGTTTCAGCATCATAACGCCCGTGCCGACACTGCGAGAGCAACAAGAGACTTCCTCCAGAAAAATGGCATCAGAACCATGCAGAGGTCTGCCCTCAGTCCCGATATAAATCCCATTGGGCACCTGTGGGACGAGATTCAAAGACGGCTGAATGACGTCCGACCAAAGCCGACAACTGCAGCTGAACTGCGTCAGGCGTTCCTCAGAGTGTGGGCTCAAGTGCCTATGGCCTTCATCAACCGCCTCATCCATTCCATGTATCGACGTTGCACGGTAGCCATCAATGCACATGTCGGACACACGAGATATTGACTTGTGATGCCATTTTCTCAGAGACTAGTGTTGTGTTTCACTTTAAGAACATTTGACACTTTAATTTCAACCTTGATGATCAGTTTTGCCAAGTTTCATCTTTTTAATATGTCTCAAAGTATTTTTACAGTGTTTAGACAAATATGGTTTCTCATATATCGATCCATGGCGGTTCAGTATATAACATTTACATTCGTTTATTGTTTGTTGAAAATTAGAATGTCTTGCAAATGATTACCATGTAACAGTTCTGGCCGCCTGTCTACGGATAAAATGTTGTTTTTTAATACGAATAATAAAGAATTGAAATCAAACTGTCGCTAACTAATAACATTTCTACAATGTGATTGTCTATGGCAATTTTGGGTAACCAACCTGTGCTCACTAACTGTAGGGATTGAGTTAAAATGTAAGGTTTCCTTCTCCCTGATGATCACCAACAGCATCTGAGTGCTTGAACTCGTGATCGGGACCTAACAACAATGTTACTGCGATGTGTAAAAATCTTGGCGTGTGTGTGTATGTGCGTCCGTGCGTCCGTGCGTCCGTGAGTGCGTGCGTGTGTATATAAAAGAATCTTGTGTGTTTTAAAAGCAACACGATATTGAATAACTGTAAAAACAACGATGAAATATAATCCTACATCTGCGGAGTTCATGCTTTGATACCAATCCACTGGAACAAGTTACATAAACACCGACATGACAGTTGCTGAGATGGAGTACTCTTTGATTATTTGGCTAAATGTCTTTGTGTCTTTATGCCAATATCTGCGATGTATCATATTCATTATCTTGGATACCAAATCTAGTAAAATACACCTTGTTTCCTATTGTTTAAAACTTCACCATGCCCGACTGATTATACATTCCAAAAAATAAACAACCTAGACTTAATACGTAAATAATGTATGTTGTATTGTTTCAAATTGCACTAGATTAACTATACGCGCACATATAACTTTACGACGTTTCAAATGTTAATGCAGTTCATGCCGAAATAATGTTCCAAATATGATTGTTAAATGCTCTTGTAACACGAATATGTAGTCGTAGAAACATCTACACAAAATTTGCCTTAGAGGGGCCAAGGGATATCAGTTCCGTTCTTTACAAAGACAGTTGGTGTTAGTTGTTAACCAAGGATTGTCTCCGTGTATAAGGTCTTCATTGTTAACACATGAGATCTATCTATTGTGGCCTGATTACCCCAAGCTTGTAAAGGAAAGTGACGTGGTCGTCCTACTGCATAGGACAAACATAGTTTAACAAAATAAGACTCATGTCGGTTAGTCCACAGCAACGGTAGTCCTTCCAGCACATGGCTCGCACTACTTTGAAGGTCACGTTATGTCCTTACCTCCATGTGTTGATGTTAGTCTATGTCCACCATTTGACCACAATCAGTGAACCTGGACATTAGTACAACGACAAACAAAGGATCAGCAAGCTTTCTTTATATTTACCTTATACCTCATCAGTTATCCCCACAACTTAGAGTACATAACACAACCCTGATAAACCAAGTTATTTTACAGTAACCATCTGGTAGAACCTGAATGTTTCTACAGACTAAAGGGGCAGAAGTGAACGATGGCGTTTATGGGCGTGATAATTTATTATTTTTGATAATCTGAAGACGAAAACTATTAGGTCAGATACACGATTATTGCTACCAAGACTGTGCCTGTCTATTTTGCACATAATGACTACGTGAATAGGAACAAACACGTCACGAGTATCCATGTTCATTAGGACTTCTGAACACCTGTCTGTAACAACATAGTCAGTTTGTCTTAATCATTGAAAACAATTTTCATTTCCAACAATGTGGTGAATTATTTTGTGTTAAAAGAAAATCTTTGTTATGCTATACTAGTATTGTCAGACCCAAGTAGTTACAAAACTGAGTTTGTGAGTTCAACTCCTGTCAACAGTCGTCCCTTGAACAAAAACAAATGATAGAAATATCTTTAGCGTAAATGCGTGTCTACATCTTGTTTTTCTGATACCCGAACAGACAATTCCGATATCTCAGACACAGAGGTGATTGTACAGCAACATCCTTACAATATCGATGATGTGCACAACATATTTTTGATATCAGCAGTTATCACAACTGTGCTTACCGCATCAGGTGACTACCTAACTGGACACTTCAGCAAGTACAAAAATGAACAGACGGAATTTCTTGTAACGTTCACCGAGCATACTTCGATTGTGATTTACTAAAATTGAAGGCCTAAATAGTTTATGAAGTTTATAGTACAAGCAAAAGGTGTACGTGAATGTTTTCTAGAATCCATCATTATTGTTGTTCAAATAGTAAGCACTAAAATATTCGTGTTTACTTGCATTAAACGCACAACGTTACTAGTGTAATATTTCTTCATCAAAAGTTCTCCGTGCTAATGTTATAAACAAGCTGAGGCTTTATCTACTCCCATGGCCACTTGAAGTCAAGTATCCCTCGCTAATGTACTGAGCATCCTTTGTTCAACTCAACGAGCTGTGACAGGGATACCGCGCGCCCGCAGAGATAAAATTAGTTATATGTCCATATGTGTCCACGTATTTAATTAAGTTTGATTGAGCATTGATGCCCGTAAATTGCCATGAAAGGAAATAAAATGACACACAACTCGTTTATTCGGCTTGTGCTTCCCTATGTACTCCAAGCGTATAGGTGCCAATCGTATATCATATACATGCCAAACTTGCGCAAATGATGTCAAATTGTAAAATTTACTAATAATTTCTGTACCTGAAAATTTAACGATTGAAATATGCTTTGAAATAATAAACTGACCAAAGTATTAAAAAATGATATGTGCACACATGTAACTGTCTTTAATTTGGATTTGTGTCGCTACTCCCTGGCAACATCCCCTAACTAGGTACACTTGAAAATATAAGCCAATGATTTGGAATACTTGGAAATAAGTGTATTAAAGCCAAGTTTCAGATGTTTTGTGTGTTTTTTTCATCATTGTTTGCAAATGATAGATATATAACGTGTTCCCGACATCTTAAAATATCCCCAGCTTCAGTAAAGGCAGCTTTCCTCTCACTTCCATCTCAGTAGTGATGGGATGATTTGACCCCTGCTGGAACACGTACCACGTGATGGTACAACCCCTCGCTCCCCCGACACCCCCACGCAGACTCGGGGAGCATTAAACGTTCAGATGGCCTGGTTCCGTGATCACATACACGTAAGTCTGAGCTCCACGACCTATGCAATGAAGGAACAAATAAGGCATTGTGTCTCCGTAAAGTCAGATGTGTATATGGGAGTAATGTATTGAAGATATCGTTCATAGACGAGCTAGTTAAAAATGTACATACCACACCAATTTTGCCATTACACAGAAGAAGAAATTTGCATATTACTATTTACCTGATATCTCTTGCTTATAGACACATTGTCCATATACTGCAAAGACATGTAGCTGTCGAACTTACTAAGCTATTCTTAATGTCAGTTTCCTAATGATTATGGTCGTTTTGACTGTTATGCATTGACGATTTGTTACCCCGACGCTGAAACGTCGGCTTGTAGGCATGAACGTTATACGTTGTAAATTGAAGGTTTGGTATTTAGACAGAGACACGTCGTGCATTTAAGGCTTTTTATCCATGGTAAGATATGTCATGCATGGTAGAGTTTGTTATCCCGACGGTGACATGTCATTCACTGTAGGGTTGTTATCAAGTACGTGTCACGTCATGCACTGTAGGGTTGTTATCAAGTACGTGACAAGTCATGCACTGTAGGGTTGTTATAAAGTACGTGAAATGTCATGCACTGTAGGGTTGTTATCAAGTACGTGTCATGTCATGCATTAAAGGATTGTCATCCAGACCGAGACATATAATGAATTGAAGGCTTGTTTTCCAGACTTGAACACGCCCCAAACCGAAGGCTTCTCATCCAGGCTGAGACACGTCATGTATTGTAGGGTTGTTATCCAGACAAAGACACGTCATGTATTATAGAGTTGTTATCCAGACAAAGACACGCCATGCACTGTTGGGGTAGTATTCCGACTGCGTGATGTCATGCCATCAAGGTATACGATCCCGGATGTAACATGTATGCGTGGTTGCTGGTTACCCCGACTTGGACATATCGTGCATTGCATATGGTCGTCATTCCGACTTTGGCACGCCACGGACTGAAGCTAGATTAATACTATTTCGATTAAGACTTTGTCAATAACAGTCTGTATTTTACCTCCGATGCCTCTCTCCTTCCTTATGAGAACTGACTGTTTCAGGGTACATTGCATTCTATAGGGGCATATAGACCTGAACAATCCCTGTTTACAGTACCGTGAATCCGACTGTGAACAAAAACTTCTAATATAAACCATGCTACATGTTATGACAGAAAATTATCTTTTCAAAGACAAGAGCCTACACAGAAAACTCAAATATTCCGCACAATTTTTAAGGTAATCCTGGAGACGAAACAACATGCGCCACTGTCTGGTGTCCAACTATTGTTGGTGTAATGTGTGAACCTTATCTCGGAGTTATTTGCTTAAATGTTCTTCTAGACTTATACACGTAAGTGCAAGTGTTGTCTCAGCATTACCTGCAGCTGTATAAATGAATAATTGCCAGGCAACATTATAAAGAGGTGAGGGCATGCCATTCGTTAAAAAGACGAGTTTTGGTACCCTAGTTCTGGTACTAAGTGAGTCAAAATACTTTTACAGTGAATCAGCAACATTACATTCATACAATAGGCGCTATAGTACTGATCTGCATGGCATTGATGTTCTTTTAAAAGCAGGATTAGTTTCGGACATATATACACTCACAGTCAAATGTTGTCCAAGAAATATCATTTACGGCGTAACCATTTTATAAGTATTGCTGCACGTGAAAATGAATTGTTCACCTCCCTCAACCACAAGAATATATCAAAAACAAATTATTGCTTCACCTGTGAATGATTCATATACCCCGGTACATCAGTGTGAGGGCATGTGTTAAGAATATGCCATCTCCGATGTAAATATTCATTCACATTTATGGAGACGACTGACATCATGCATATATTTCATGTAAATACTAGACCAGGCCCTATAATATTCCGAAATACGACAGGCATAATGCTTCTTAAATACACAAAGGAGACACGAAAATTGTCCTTTCCATTATTTGTATAGAATATATACATGCATAAAAGCTGACGCAATCAATAACATTCAACTGCAACAATTCAGTCGGATAAGAACAGTGAGGTAAAGATCAAGAAAGTGCCCTGCAAATTGAAGGTCAAAAACGGCGATCATGACAGGAGAATGGGAACCAGCGAATACATGTAAACAAGGGATGCAGGATGAATCGCTCCCTAGCCGACTCAGAGAGACTCCACCAATCAAGGCGACAAGACTCAATTGAGTTGGCCATTGAGCCCGCCTACGACTCGCGAACCCTCGTGTGGTGGGTATAAAAGGAAGGGAAGCGTGTCCCTCGGCCACAAACTCCCCGAGTCCAGACTTGCAACAGGCTACATCGCACCTGCAAAGTTAGGCTTACTTCAGTCCTCCACACACCTCCACCAGAACCATGATGCGCGCCACTCTCCTCG
The DNA here is from genome assembly GCF_022045235.1 of Haliotis cracherodii. Lineage (NCBI taxonomy): Eukaryota > Metazoa > Mollusca > Gastropoda > Lepetellida > Haliotidae > Haliotis > Haliotis cracherodii. The sequence continues at coordinate 5,672,120 of NW_027266277.1, forward strand.
TCTGCACTGTTCTTTTCGCCATCATCTCTTCATCCAATGCCAACTGGTACGGCAAGAGAGGTAAGTCAAACTTTACTCTCTTTGGACTTCAGACTTTACAACTTCATCAGGTTACATGCATAAGGTATCTCTATAAGGTTTAGTTTGATGCTCTGCGTCATAAGTGTTTAGTGAATTTGTTCTACAGTATAATACACATGGCAGAGGGGTTGTGTGTGAAATGAACACTTGGTTAGCAATGCCCACCCAACACTGCTTGTTGTGTTCTTGGAAACTGTTGTTAAGACATAGCCTGTTGTCATGAGGAACATTGTTCGCAACCCGTACAACTTAATCAATCTTGGTTTTAGTAATACATTTGTACTAACATTACACGTTCAGTAGATTAGTCAGTCGTCACAAAATGTTTAAGAATGTCACACGATTTAATTATATGTCTTTTAAGGTCTACATTTTGTTGAATATCCAAAACACCGCTATGATAATATGGTATAGCACATGACATTCAGTCGGTATGTTTGTATGAGGGGTGCCATCCCCCACTTCATACACGTGCCTCGGAAATACTCTTCTCATAATCTGAATGCTGAGATCGCATATTGCGATTTTATGTAGTTTGAAATTTAGCCTTTGTTCTATCATAACACAATATAATTAGTTTATGAACAAATTCTATGTTAGCTTGAATAACGTTACCTCGAAAATGCTGGGTACATTTCGGAGTTTTAATATTGAGTACTTCTCTGCAGGCGAAATTGACTGTCATCTGTAGTTACCGTTTTATAGTTACTGTTTTATAGTTACTGTTTTATAGTTACAGTCTTATGAAGCAACCACATCACGCAATGGATTGACATGACAATATTATTCATAAATACCATCTACAATCTATACAATCTTTTGTTGTTAGGTTGGGGTGAAACAAAACCATGATTAATGAACTCGCAATTTGATATGAAATCCAATATTGCCGTGTCAATACATGCGCTAGAGCTTTATCTACATGCACGGGCAACCGCTACCTTCGGTTACCGTTATCTACATGCACGGGCAACCGTTACCTTCGGTTACCGTTATCTACATGCACGGGCAACCGCTACCTTCGGTTACCGTTATCTACATGCACGGGCAACCACTACCTTCGGTTACCGTTATCTACATGCACGGGCAACCGCTACCTTCTGTTACCGTTACGGCAGTAGTCCCTGTACATGTCTCTACACCTCGGTCCACGCTGCTACACAAGTATTGTTTGTATGGCGTGGTTATATGATTATGTACAAGATATCACGTTCCACTGGGTACTGTTGTGTTATCCACTGCACACTTCGTGTTGTATATGTGTTGTCTATGTAGCGACCTGACGGCGCGACCACTGTATCGACATTTAGTGTGTCGACTAAACCGTCGACTGACAGTCCGCTTTCAGTGGCAATGGTTAAGGAGAAGGGAAATCAAATTCTTAAATGTTTGCACCCTTTATCGATTTCCAAAGTAGAATGTTTTTTTTTCTAAACTGGTTATACTGAAAACATCATGCCATGAAAAGAGAGGTATTGGATTACATTCTCATGAAGCTAAATTCACTCGCTGTAAGTATCAAAATATATACTGTGTTTCTACATGTTTTTTTAATACCTTGTTAGTTGTCGTGATTCCACAAACCTACGTCAAATATTATAAATAACAGAGAAATGACATTTGATCTTGGATAACAATGGCCGTGTTCAACAGACACCGCTGGGTGGAAACAGTGAAACTACGCGGCAGTTTTAATGCGAGTTTCCAGTAAACGATGCACGTTAGACAGCTGAATCGTAATTCTTCACACAAAGTATATTCTATACCACATACTTATCTCAGCAAAGTTAAAATAAACCCTTTGAGTCAACAGAAAGCCAGCACACAGACCCCTCAACTCACAGTGGCCTATTGATTTAATTCTGCTGTTAGCGCAACCACGGAGTTTTAACAACTGTCCACAAACAATTATTTCAGCTTGGGGCTGACGAAAGTTAAGAATTCATTCCTACGTCGCTCTGTTATTAATAAGTGAGTTGAAATGTATAGCTTGAATAAACATCTAACATATGAATAAGTCAACATCTGTAGAACTGCACTAGTTTCTAGCTGAACGAAATGCACTCATTTGAAAAGCATACACGCGGATTGATTGTCATAAAAACAAATTAGTTAAGATCGATTTTCCATCTGCTAACTACGTGCGGCAATGTATTGTACTTTGAGTCCCTTCTGCCGAGTGACATGGCGGTTTGCCCCTCGAGGTGTCAGCAATCATCAGCATCTTCTGATAAGATACACCTTGCTCCAGTGTCCGTCCTTCACTATAACGTTTCAGTACAGCAAGGAGCTCACTTCAAACGTCGGTAATGTCACTGACGTAACAAGATTCTCTCACAAGGTGACGCGATTGAGAAACCCAGATTTAGCATATATATGAAATGTAATCGGGCTTTGAAATATCTATTCTATTAACTCTTAACACATTGTAATCCAAATAACTCGCCACTTTGAACACGATATCCGTTATGTCGCGGCTTGTCCGCTAAATGTGCCGAGCTGATACAGACCGTACAACTTTCGTCAAACCCGCGAGCAGGGGCATAGTTCTGACAAATCAAGAACAATAAATAATGCGAATTTAGGATTCAAACCCATCATCATAATTTTTTTCTGACACACCTAAGGTACGCGACTCTGCATTGCGACTTACAGCGTCGTATGTGACATTGCAAGCGTTTGCCCTCGTACCCACAGGAGACACATACAACAACAAATATACTACAGAGGCGAGTGTGTCCTGTAAAGGGGGCACATGGATGGTATACAGGACTTTTGTATCATTTGTTCCCATGTTTAAGGTGAACAATTGACATGCCTTTGCATGTGTTTCTGACGGGTGCCCCCGATGGGGCAGGATACGCTCACCTTTTTCGCGAACGTCTGGCTTCATTACTATTTGATAGTGATTCATAAACACATGCCCATGATACAGTCGGAATCGTACAATCGCCCGTTTTGGCAGAAAATTCTTTTGAATATGGAAAGGATTTTTCCCTTTTATTTATTATCATAAAAAATGAAAGTGTTAATACTATTTAGGAGATTATCCTCAAACGTCATGTTGATTATAAGTAATTATAAGTGATTGTTTTATTTTAAAAGAAAACTCTAAGTTCAAGGGTAAATAAACAGTACTAGGGCATTGAAATATACATACTTTACTTCAAACCTGAACTCCCAACGTATGGTTTGGTGCAGGTTTGGTTTGGGTTTCTTGGAGTTTACATTCGTGGAATATCGTTCCCTGCAGAGCCGAATTACTAAAGTCCGGAAACAAACCCGTATTTCCTGATATGAAATCAGCCTTGTTGAATGTTTAAAACTGCCATCGTCTCTCGTACATCCCTGCAGCCTGTCTCGCATATTAATCACAGCGAGGATTATATTGGACAAGGACAATGTTTCATTTCCGGCTTGTCTTAGCTCCTTCAGTAAGCTGCTCCCAGCTATCCTCTTACAATATGTACACGTACCAGTCAACCGTGATGCGGTCGCACCAGAAAGTGGTAAATTTACCTTTGTGCAAATATCAGAATTATAGTTCAATGATTTCAATGTGATATTTTGAAATATGTAATTCCAAAAGAGATGTCAAGAAATAAAAGCGGAAATGAAACATTTACATTCTGACCATAGACATTAATTACAACAGAAGATATAAGTTAAAAGACAGTTGTGACATTACTACGAGATATACTACTAAGGTCTTTTCGGTATTTAAGTCCGGACATGGTTCTATGAGCTCCCGGCGGTACGCAAACAACATCGCGAAGGTCACGCTGTTGCTGTCTTATACCCCGGGGACTACATAATTCGGCTACACCCTGGTTGATGTGGCATTAAAGGTGGAGAAGATTGCCAACATCGCGCCTGGAGAGCCATCTTGCCCATCGTTATTGGCCTGACCGTTTATCAAGTGTGGAACCATATCAATATTTAAGGCTATGGGGTGCCCAAATGCACGCACGCTGGATCATGAATTGCTTTATATCGACATGAGGATTGGTAGGAATGTCCCTTGGTCCATGTGGGGCTCAACACAGGCCTCCCCATCTGTACTCCCCTGTACGATGCTTGATCTCACACACCCAGCCCGTCACCTACAGGCTTCTGCATTGTTTATTGAAGTTTAAAGATAGGAGGGGTCGTGCAACTATGAACTGTCGACTTGACAACGTAAGAAACATTGAAACACACCGGTGTTGTGAACCTCCTCTCGTTTCTCGTACTCCCTGAATGAACCTCTTACAGCATGGTTTGTATATAACTTCCTGTACACTTGGTGTACCGTTTACACGCTTAATATCGAACACCGACAATGCGCCGTACAACGACAATATGAACTCATTGTGTATAGGCGATCAATGGTTAATTCTGCTCAACGGTTGCGCGTGCTGGCGGTGTGCCTTCGCGCCTCACCGTGCCGTTTCTCTCACATGTCACACTGGTCAATACACCACTTTCATCATAACAGCGATTAGCATCGACACAATGCCTCCAAGGTGATTGCAATAAAAAGCGATTAAAAATGATGTTGTACATGTTCCGTGTGCTCGTTTCAGTAATAATGGATGACGTATGTCTGTCATAATGATGTAATAAGTCCTGGTTGAGTGGTGCACCATCCTTGCTTTCTCCGTCGTGGCAGAGGGGATCGCTGTTTCATGTAAACGAATACACTTGTGAAACGTACATCCCAATCAGTTTCAAGGGTATCAAAACATGCGATTTATATTTCTTCTATTAAAATTAGATATATGCTATTTGTGCTAAACAGCTTTCACATTCTAATTTGTTGTATATGAAACATGAAACAAGCGCACCTCTAATGTGAATCCTTTTAATATCCGTAGATGAACGCTCTACTTCGATAATCATATATTTTATTCAAAGTAAGGTGAGGTGCTTGCGTAAACGTTGGATAATCAGAACACTTTATCGTGAAGCTCAAGGCGTTGAAATACATTCTTAATTACGTTTGCTAGCCTCTAGTTGTTAGTTGGTTTAAGTTACAGATGCTTTACATAATTCTGTAATGGGTATGTCAGCGGGGTCTCATATTTATCCTTCTTTCCTCCGATTTGATTCAATTTTTATGACATCGGATTCTTATAATTATTTATCAAATCTTTAAACTGGCGTCATATTTCAACTTCCTCGGGCCGTACATGACCGTTCACACCACGGAATGCACACACGATGGTATTATCAATTAACAAGGTAAAGCATCTTGTACACGATCACAGTCACCCAAAAGTACGTTGAGTCGACACGAACTGTATAGAACTCATTGTTCTTACACGCACGTCATTAACGTCCCCCGTATTGGCCAGTGTTATCCAGTCACCACACAGTGGCTTGTCTACTGCATGTTACGAACGCTTCAGCTACTCGATGGACACGTGGACTCCACCAAACTGCAGACAGCCGACGGCAGACCAGAGCCTATATAGCTACTGCATTGTGTCACACATCATCCTTCAGTACGGCACGATAAGACACCTGTATGACGCCTGGTGGTGAAGGTGAAGATAATAAATGAAAGGTTTTCGCAATTCAAATTGACAACAATGCCGAGGATCCACTTATGGTGGTCCGTCCACCTGAACATCGTCTATTACCTATACTGCACCACAGATGGTTCTGTTTTACGCCGCTTTTAGCAATATTCCAGCATGATCACGACGGTTGACACCAGAAATGGGGTTCATACATTGTACCCATGTGGGAAATCGAACCGGTCCACCAGCGTGACGGGCGAAAGCTTTAACCACTAGGCTACCCCACTGCCCCCTTTTTACAAAGATCCGCCATAAAGCTAGAAACTCAATGGTTGCCATCAAATCCTCTTTCTTCTTTAAGGTACTTGTGAAAGTGTTTCCACGCTTCTTGTCATATACATTTTTACAAAACACAACTTTTATTTCCAGGAGAGAAGGAAGACCTTGTCGGCAACTTCCTTCGCCACCGTTTCGAGGGGATGCCCCTGAATGATGCTGAGGCCACGTTAGCCGCTATCGGCCAGCTGTACAAGGACTGGGAGAGCAGGAAGGCCGCACCCATCGTCAACAGAGCCGCACGAAGATAGACCCGTACAGCATCCACTACATCATCATACAAAGGTCAGTCAACCACAGATATAGTTCAAGTTGGATTGTGTGTTGTTTGACGCCGCACGCAGCACACAACTTTTGACGGCGGTCTATATAATCGAGTCTTGACCAGACATACCAGTGATTGACATCATGAGCATCGATCTTTGCAATTGGGAAACGATGACATGCATCAACCAAGCCAGCGAACCTGACCACCAGATCCCGTTAGTCGCCTTGCGACAAGCATAGTCGCCTATTACGGCACGCAAAGGGTTGCTGAAGACCTGTTCTCCCCAGATCTTCACGGGTCGTATAGTAAAAGACAAGTTAGTTAGTTAGTTAGTTAGTTAGTTAGTTAGTTAGTTAGTTAACCTTTATGTTACAGTTACCAGTCAAGTTCACGTTTAATTGTTTTCAAGTATTTATTTGTTTACGATATTTCCTCCTTGTGTTAAACGTTCTTTATTAAATAGTTGCTATGTGGCTGGATCAGCACTCATTCTTGATTAAATATATTTTAGGGCCTAAAGTGCAAAATATTTTCGCTAGACATCAATTATATCAGCTATAGACTTGTGTTAGATGTAAGTTGAATCACTTCGTACGTTTCGCCTTCCTGTAACGCGACTGACTGACTGACTGACAGTTCGTGTATGAAGTAGATGATCTCTAAATTAAATAAACTTTTTAATCAGAATAACATTTCTTCTACCAAGTGAAATTGTTAAAACGCTCTGTTAAAACATGAAAACAATTACACTATTTTCGTCAGTTTCCTGTTGTGCAAGATCTGTAACACGAGCGGTAGTCTAAATTACATTGGATACCTAAGGTTATCGACTAGTAAAAAACGCAAATATGAGAATCTACACTGAGAAAAAAATCAAGAAAAAGTATTAACACTGGGCAAAAAGCTGAAGTAGGCCCGCAGGCTTCTTAACAGGGCAAAGACGGTCTCTTTCTGAAGAAAACTGTTATTAACGAAATAGCAGAATACGACAACCGTCGTTGTAACAGTTCCCATAGTCTGTGAGGAGGATCGCTGACTTTTTGCGCCAGTATCAGTTACAAAAGGAAACATATTCATGCTGTGTTCGTTCCAGTAATCGCTCGTCAGCTCACATAAAGCAACAAATCGATTTTCTGTAAAAGAGGAAGCCATTTAATCTTACACGTCCTCCCAACGTTATATTTCTTAAATACCATTAAATCGTCTCAAATAATCGCGAGTCAAAAGCAAATGAAATTCTTGAGTTTGTTAGAATTTCAATAAAGCTTGTTGTGTGCCTTGGGCTGGGATCTGTGTCATAGCGCAGAGCAGTAATTACAAAAAAGGTCTACGTAAATTCCTTTTTTTCGCTATGCAGCCTTCATGAGGACTCAAAGAGCTCGAACCATGTTTAATGTGTGATACAAATATGTAGTAGTATGTGTGATAGAGATGGAATGGCAGGAAGTGATGCTTGACATCATGCATTTTTTTTATGTATTGTGTTAAGCATTACGTCAGCCGTCATGCGTTAGCTTTGATGTAAAGTTCCGTCTTCGGAATAGCTGACTAGGAGAGCCTGGAACTCAGTGAAATACTTCTCATTGTAGAGTCATTCTACGGGGGGCACGTTTGGACTCCCGACCGGCATAGTTGGTTACTTTGGTGGAAGTCTACTAGGAAAATAGTTGTTTACAAACAGAAGGGTTGATTTAATCTCAACTCTGTTTCTACTACATTTTAATATTTTACATCACGTATGCTATGTATGCTAAGTATCCACTTGACGCATCTACCGCCATCACACAGCTCTACCATTTGACATCAATCGAGACAGGTTTTGTCAATCCCAATAAGATATAAACACGCCAAAGGAGCTGACAATGATATTCCACATGGAAAGACATGTTTTTAAATTTCACGAAAAAGGTATGTTTTTACAGAAAGTAAAATGGAGTGTATAGCAAAATCGTCGAGAAGTAATTTAAACAGGCTGGCCTCTCCCGTTCCACATAAAAAAGACACTTCAATCAACGGGGGGACCGGCTCAGCAGACATACAATTAGGAGACATGTCTAACTTTCCCCACCATGATAGATTGACCTGAAGATTAACGCTGTGTTGTAAACTCGGCCTGGACATCAGACACAATGTATCATTTGCTTCGATGTCTTTCCTATACGTCCTCGAGCCTCGTCAGCAGTAACAACACGATAAAGTCGGCCATTTGGCGTTACGAATACCTAGGATGGCGGTTGTAAACTTGTAGTTCATTTCGTAGTCTGACAAACATCTTGAATAAATATGTCCTATTGGAACATTGATGTGTTTTTGAACCATGGACAACAATAACGTGACACGCTGCCGTTCACATGATGTAGCATCTTTATGTGCTATCACACGTGTAATGTTGGCGCCCCCTTGCTCCCGGTGACATCCGACCAGCCATTGGGTACACATGCATGTGTGGTAGTGGTCCTGTGGTATGTGTGGCTGTACTTGGTAAATAACAATACTCATTTAAGATCGACTGACAGCAATCTTTACGTTGATCCCTTGGCAATATAATACTTGGTGAATGGAAGTAGGAAATGCCAAGGATAGGTCCTAGAGATGCAGATACGTCATGGGTATCTGCAGGTATAGAAGGGGAACGCAACACCTTTCTATATCAAGTCAGGCTGTGAATTGTGCAATAAACTGGCCATATATGCGTCATCCCCTAATCTATATATATGTCATGTAACGAATTGTTTTATTCTGTTGTAGGCCTTGTGATATTCTATTGACCCTAGAGAAAATGCTGTTTCCACATGAACGTACCAATGCTCAACCTCCATCCACACTCTTCGGCCTAGGCGACACTGAGGATATGACCACGATGACGACAATGACCCTTCCCTCTACATCCTGTCGAAGGTGTTTACTTCAACACAATAAACACAACTACATAGTAATACTGGTATTGGTATCCACCGAGTTTACGCACATGCGCGTGGCAGTGGCGGGATCTACAACTTCGGTAAAACTAGAAATTTGACCTTTCGCCTTTTGCAATATGTTATACACGATTTAAGGACCCGTTTCATGGAAGAAGCCTCGGATCTACGAGGACGGTTGTACGAAGACCTGATCCAGGGCATGCCCGCCTCTGCCGCCAGTAGACGCACACAATACACATCATAGAGCAGAATGTTACAGATGGCAACACACATATTTTTGTTAAGTGTTACAAGTCCAGGACCATCACTGACAGGGATTATGCAAGACTGTACATTTCTATTTTGTTCGAAAGCTGGTGTGTCATGCATTTTACAAAGGGGACTCAATGAAATAATAAAAATTCAAATTAATTCGTTGTGATTTTGTTATCTTTTACCGAAAGGTTTAAATGAATTTATATTCCATCTGGTTTGCCCGTCAGTAGCAAGCACCATTGAACACAAAGGGAACGGATAATGCGTTGAACTATCACATGCTTACTAAAAGTGGTGAACATTCCTGACAAACGCTCCCTTGTAGCAGGGTGTTACCTTCCCTGTATGGGTCAGACTGGGCGTGACATGATTCCTTTCAAGGTGTGAACACACAATCTAATTACATAGTGTGGGTGGGCATTCTGGTGATTTTAGGGCGTTTTGAGAAGATGTTAGATATCTAGAGAATCTTAATATTTCATCTGATAGTATTACAGCTGCGTATAGAAGAGGACGGCCTACCATGCAGACACACGCATGTAAACCGGTGAAACTCAATTAGTGGCTAAATTCATGACTGGCGAAATACAAATCAAATCAGCGATGTCATTGATCATAACTATTCCCACAAATGTTCCTGATACAATAAAGAAGCAATCAATTGAATTCGATGGCAAAAACATATCTGAAATCCGCTGACGATATTTACTAATGCAATATCGATATATTTGAAACTGTGCCATAATCATATTAACCCCCTCAAAAACTTACCGCATCTCCCCATATAATACTACCATGCTACCACTGACTGAAGACGGCATTCAATTGAAAGTCGGCAACATCGGTTACTGACATTTAACAGAATGGACCTATCAGAAAGACTTGATAACATCAATAACTTTGACTGACAGACAGTTTCGCATTCACAGCAGGTGATATTGAATATTTTTGCAGCATGGTGTACTGCGTTTCGATGTGGTAGTCAGGTAGAAATTATCAAGAAAATAAATAAGGGTGGTAGGGTGTGATATAGAAACTTCTAGTCGCATATAGCAACTTAAATTTACGTATATAAATACGACAGCCGTTTACATACGATATGTTATGACACAAAAACACGCGTTGCACAAACGAAGCGACCAGGGCACGGCTCCACAAAGCGACCTTGAAGCTACGATAATCGTGAGCCTGTGTTAAAGTATGGGAGTAATAATCACCTTAGCGATAACTTCGCTTGTGGAACGAGGCCCTGAATACCTGAACTATTGCTAATGCGTGGTTTAACAAGCTAAACACATTGAGAGTTACGTTAAGTAAATGTAAAGACATCTTGAACACACACTTACACACCTGGGTCCTTATGTCGGGCGAACGTGCATTGCGTGACGGGGGAAGCCACTGAACCAGGCTGAGTTTCGTGGTTCGTGAGTTCATCCTCGTTGTGCCGGTATTACTTGCAATCACTGTATAACAGCAGGGAGTCCTCGTTCGTCGCCAACGATGCTGTCAATCAGCTCCACAAAACCTTGACTATACATAAATGGTGCTACACACATCAAGAATATCCCAGCCAGACAGTTAATTTTAACCTAATGCTGCCAACTGGAGTCACGTTTACGATGTTATGTAAGATTTACGCTTAATCAACTGTTTATCAAATTCGAATTATGCGCCTTGTTCAATACTCATGGAGGGTTATTTCGTTCTATGTGCTCCACTTTATCATGCACAGATAAAACGATGGTACATTCAGTGAGAAGCTGTTAAAGAAACGTCTGCACTGAAACTATGTTCCAGCAGAAAGAGCGGACCCCTTGACAATACAATAAATGCCCTGTCTTGTCAGAGTATGGGATTTGAATGGTGGTAACTGCAGCATCTTTCTCTCGTTATAAAATTGCATTTGTCGACAAAATTCCGAAATGACAAACTTCTTCTGGAAATAAATGAGTCGTTCTCCAAGAAAGACATTAAACACATATGTTTTGTGTGTAACACTCCAGATCTTTATATGCCTTGACAGTTCCGGTAAGTACAATGTAAGTTGAAAGGTTTAGGAAACAAATGGCACTGGCTGACACTTACACTCCCCATTCTTCAATAAATACCAGACTCGCTGTTGTATGTCACGCGTTCGAATACATTACCTGATCTATTGTGATATATTTATCACTTTGAAAAATAACTGTAAGGTCGATCATCTTATGATCTACGGAAATACTGCATGTCATCATCACCCTTATCAGCATACAAGTATAATCATAACAAGTAGTAGTGCTCACTTCAAAGGACAAACATTCTACCTCATTCCTGAACAGTCCTCGAGACACAAACATTCTACAACATTCCTGTACATGCCTCAAGACACAAACATTCTACTACATTCTTGTACATGCCTCGAGACACAAACATTCTACTACATTCCTGTGCTCGTTTCGTGACACAAACATTCAACTACATTCCTGTACATGCCTCAAGACACAAACATTCTACTACATTCCTGTACACGCCTCGTGACACAAACATTCTACTACATTCCTGTACACGCCTCGAGACACAAACATTCTACAACATTCCTGTACATGCCTCGAGACACAAACATTCTACTACATTCCTGTGCTCCCCTTGAGACATAAACAATCTACTACATTCCTGTACACGCCTCGTGACACAAACAGTCCACTGTGTCACTATGCACGCCTCGAGACAGAAACAATCTACTACTTTCCTGTGCTCGTCTCGAGACAAAATTATTCCACCTCGTTACTGTGCATACCTCGAGACACAACCACTCCACCTCGTTACTGTGCATGCCTGGAGATACAAACATTCTACTACATTTCTGTAATGCTTCGAGACACAAACATTCTACTACTTTCACGTGCACACCTCAAGACACAACCATTCCACCTCATAACTGTGCACGCCTCGAGACACAAACATTCCACCTCGTTACTGCGCATGCCTAAAGACACAAACATTCCACCTCGTTACTATGCATGCCTAAAGACACAAATATTCCACCTCGTAACTATGCATGCCTCAAGACACAAACATTCCACCTCGTTACTGTGCATGCCTCAAGACACAAACATTCCGCCTCGTAACTGTGCACGCCTCGAGACACAAACACCCACCTCGTTATTGTGCACGCATCGAGACACAAACATTAAACTACTTTCCCTTGAACGCCTCAAAACACAAACATTCCACCTCGTTACTGTGCACACCTCGAGACACAAACACCCACCTCGTAACTGTGCACACCTCGAGACACAAACATTCCACCTCGTTATTGTGCACGCATCGAGACACAAACATTAAACTACTTTCCCTTGAACGCCTCAAAACACAAACATTCCACCTCGTTACTGTGCACGCCAACACCATTCCACCTCGTTAATGCGCATGCCTCGAGACACAAACATTCCACCTCGTTACTGTGCATGACTCAAGACACAATCATTCCACCTCGTAACTGTGCACGCCTAAAGACACAACCATTCCACCTCGTAACTGTGCATGCCTCGAGACACAAACATTCCACATCAATACTTTGCACGCCTCAAGACACAAACATGCCACCTTGTTACTGTGCACGCCTCAAGACACAAACATGCCACCTCGTAACTGTGCACGCCTCGAGACACCAACATACCACCTCGTTACTGTGCACGCCTCAAGACACAAATATTCCACCTCGTTTCTGTGCACGCCTGCACCATTCCACCTCGTTACTGTGCACGCCTCAAGACACAAATATTCCACCTCGTTTCTGTGCACGCCTGCACCAGTCCACCTCGTTACTGTGCACGCCTCAAGACACAAATATTCCACCTCGTTTCTGTGCACGCCTGCACCAGTCCACCTCGTTACTGCGCATGCCTCGAGACACAAACATTCCACCTCGTTACTGTGCACGCCTCAAGACACAACCACTCCACCTCGTTACTGTGCATGCCTACACCATTCCACCTCGTTACTGTGCATGTCTCGAAACACAAACATTCCACCTCGTTACTGTGCTCGCCTCAAGACACAACCATTCCACCTCGTTACTGTGCACACCTCAAGACACAAACATTCTGCTACTTTCCTCTGCACGCCTCAAAATACAACCATTCCACCTCGTAACTGTGCATGTCTCGAGACACAAACATTCCACCTCGTAAATGTGCACACCTCGAGACACAAACATGCCACCTCGTAACTGTGCACGCCTCGAGACACAAACATTCCACCTCGTTACTGTGCACGCCTCGAGACACAAACATTCCACCTCGTTACTGTGCACACCTCGAGACACAAACATTCCACCTCGTTACTGTGCACGCCTCGAGACACAAACATTCCACCTCGTTACTGTGCACACCTCGAGACACAAACATTCCACCTCGTTACTGTGCACACCTCGAGACACAAACATTCCACCTCGTTACTGTGCACGCCTCGAGACACAAACATTCCACCTCGTTACTGTGCACACCTCGAGACACAAACATTCCACCTCGTTACTGTGCACACCTCGAGACACAAACATTCCACCTCGTTACTGTGCACACCTCGAGACACAAACATTCCACCTCGTTACTGTGCACGCCTCGAGACACAAACATTCCGCCTCGTTACTGTGCACACCTCGAGACACAAACATTCCACCTCGTTACTTTGCACGCCTCAAGACACAAACATTCCACCTCGTTACTGTGCACGCCTCGAGACACAAACATGCCACCTCGTTACTGTGCACGCCTCGAGACACAAACACCCACCTCGTTATTGTGCACGCATCGAGACACAAACATTAAACTACTTTCCCTTGAACGCCTCAAAACACAAACATTCCACCTCGTTACTGTGCACACCAACACCATTCCACCTCGTTAATGCGCATGCCTCGAGACACAAACATTCCACCTCGTTACTGTGCACGCCTCGAGACACAAACATGCCACCTCGTTACTGTGCACGCCTCGAGATACAAACATTCCGCCTCGTAACTGTGCATGCCTCGAGACATTCTGCTACATTCCTGTACGCGCATCGACACACAATTATATATTCTGCTACATTCCTGTGCTCGCCCCAAGACAGAAACAATCTATTACATTCTTGTACACGCCTCGACACACAAATTTTCTACTACATTGCTGTACACGCGTCGACACACAAACATTCTACTACATTCCCGTACACGCCTCGACACCCAAACATTCTACTACATTCCTGTACACGCCTCGACACACAAATTTTCTACTACATTCCTGTACACGCCTCAGGGCACAGTTAGTTTACTTTATTTCTATGCCCACTTCGTGGCACACACATTGAACAATATTCTTGTGTCCGGTTCGTGGCACACGTTTTACAACATTCCTGCGTCCGCTTCGAGGAAAACACTTACTACTATATTCCTGTGCCCACTTCGAGGAACACACATTCTGTGACATTCCTGTGATTGCTTTAAGGGACACACATTCTCGTCGAGAATCACACTTCGGGTGATCCACATTCTACGACACACATTCCTGTGCTCGTCGAGGGATACTTTCTGCGATATTCCAGGGCTCGCTTCGAGTGACGCATATCCTATGACATCCCAGTGTTCAGTGCGATGGACACATTCCAAGACATTTCTGTCCACTCTGGGCCAATTGCTGTTACGATAGAGAAGATTCACTAACTCACACACTCTTTTTCTACCTTGTGGTTCGAATAGCTGTAATTTGGTGATGTGACGTTGAAGAGGATTCACTCACTCACTCACGATCTATATCTCTATCATATACCTCAAAATAGCGTTTACCAAGAGAGAACAAATCCTATATTTCTGAATAATACTGTTCACAGAATGTTACAACAGTGGACAAGGACAACGGTATATTAGTTTTACTTGTAACAAAAAACTTTCTTGGAAATCTAGTGCTAAGCCCTATCATATATTACAATAATACATGTTTCACTACACTCCGGCTTTGCGAAGATGTCGCTGTTGATCATGTATATGTCTCTAAGTTTAGTTTTTGGCACCAATTCCTTATCCTTAATCTTGAGAAGGCACTAAAAGTATTCATGGACGTAGGCGAGTCAGAACTGGACAGTGATGTATGGTGTCAGTGACAGAAACATATCACCTTCTCCACGGGTAATGCTATACTGTGTTAGATCAAGATATAGTATTTCCTGAAAGACTATCTTACAAACGTGTTTTATTCACAAAATATGCTAACGCAACCCTATCTTACAAATAAACGACTTTCTGAAGTACAGATGGCATTTTTTCATAATTACATTTCCATGCTCTTCGGAAGAAATATCATCTGGAGAAAATTCCACACGGCTTGAAAAATCCAAACAATCATTCAGTCACGAAATCATTTGACAGTGTTACAAAATGTATCCAAATGATCGCAGTGACGTCTGAGATTAATGAGGTTTCAACTGCAATCATGTGTAAAAGTCATACATTAAACGCCGAAGCTAGTGCCATTTCCACGTATAATCTTCTTGTCTCTTGTTGAGAGTTGCAGTAATTGTAGTTCAAAACATCAGCTAGCAAGTGTGCAATGACAAAAGTGTTGCGCTGAGGGTTATAGTATGCTTTACAATACATTCCTACTTGATAAAGTGAAATCGTCTTTGAAGAATGAGATTTCTGTGACACTGCAACCCAGCTCCAGCGCTAATTACGATAAAGAGCAATTTCTCGTGACATAGCAAGGCGAACAGGACACTTTCACATCAACTGACGTCATGCAAATGCGAAAAGATATATCATATGTAGTTACATATACACTTTAGACACAATTTAATCATGATACATTTGGACACCGCCTGGTCACATGTATACGCGGACATCGCCTAGATTCACATATGTTCTTGGGCATCACTTGGTCACATATGTACCCGGATATCGTCTAGATTCACGTGTATACTTGGAGGCTTCAGAGTCACAGGTGTACCCAGATGCATTCTGGGGTCACATGTATGAATACTTTGACACTACCGTGTAATACCTATACCCAAACACCATGTAGCATCACCCATATCAATACATGGACATAACCTTATCACACGTATACCTACTTCTCAGACACTACTTGGAGTGTCCGACATATTCAGACACTCAGAATACACACACATACCCAGACACTACTTGGAGTTACCAACATGTTCAGCCACTCACAATACACACACACAGACACTTCTTGAAACAACCAACATGTTCAGACAATCATAATATATATAAACACACACACACAAATAAAAACAACTGAGATACGATGTTCAGACACTAATAATATAAACACTCAGGCACTTCTTGAAATTACCAACATGTTCAGACACACAAAGACAACACACAAAGACACACACACACACACACACACACACACACACACACACACACACACACACACACACACACACACACACACACACACACTTATTGAAGTTACCAAAATGTTCACACACTCAGAATATACACATAAACTCAGACACTGCTTGGAAATACGAACATGTTCACACACGCACGCACGCACGCACGCACGCACGCACGCACGCACGCACGCACGCACGCACGCACACACACACACACACACTACTTGGAGTGTCCGACATATTCAGACACTCAGAATACACACACATACCCAGACACTACTTGGAGTTACCAACATGTTCAGCCACTCACAATACACACACACAGACACTTCTTGAAACAACCAACATGTTCAGACAATCATAATATATATAAACACACACACACAAATAAAAACAACTGAGATATGATGTTCAGACACTAATAATATAAACACTCAGGCACTTCTTGAAATTACCAACATGTTCAGACACACAAAGAAAACACACAAAGACAACACACACACACTCACACACACACACAAGAAAAACCACCACCAACAACAACACACACAAAAAAACACACACACAAACAGACACACACACACACACACGCACGCACGCACGCGCGCACACACACTCAAATAAAAACTCAGACACTCAGAATATACACACATACCCAGACACTACTTGGAGTGACCTAAATGTTCAGCCACTCACAATACACACACATACAGACACACACAAACTAACACCAGACACTAGCTGGAGTTACCCACATGTTCTGACACTCATTAATTACATGCACACCTTTAGACACTACTTGAAATTTCCAAAATGCTAAGACACCCACAACACCCACACCCACAAAAACACACACACACACACACGCATGCACGCACGCACGCACGCACGCACGCACGCACGCACGCACGCACGCACGCACACACGCACGCACGCACGCACGTTATTTAAACCCAACCGAGGTTCTTCACTCGTGAGATTGTTGGGTAAATTGACTCAGGTGTTAATTGGTCGCAGCCCCCTTAGTTGGCTGTCTACGCATCTGGTAGGTATTTTGTCAAAGTGTTGTTTTAGCCTCTCGTTTCTATTACTGTAATGCAGTTGCTTAGCTAAGCCGCTTGTGTTTTTGCTCTGATGTAATTAATCAGTGATCTGCGTCAGCGCAGATTGGGGTTTTCTGATCTTGTATTGTCTTCTTTTAGTACAATTAGCTACTATTAATAAAACTTATGAACTTATTACCACGTTTTCATCATTAATTTATGCTTCTTTAGCACAGCTCCGTGACAACAATATACACCTAAATACTCGGACACAACTTGGGGTTACAGACATGTGCAGACACTCACAATATACACATACATACACAGACACTACTTTGAGTATACTCAGACACTCACAGTATGTAGTAAGCAATGACAGCGAGGCTACAGGTTTCACGTGTATCTGTAGCATATGGTGACGGTTCTTATTACCATCATTCTTCGACCACACAACACTTGCAGGGTTGTAAATACAAAGAAAGGACATGTCGCGATACAAGGACACGAGGCTTCGTCAGGTAGTTTTCCTTGCATGGGACAGAGGAAAGTAAACATTATTGCATATGTTCGTTTACAGTTCTTAAGTACATCTTGTTATGTTATTAAATGTCTCAGATCACATTGATCGAATTCAAAGCAGTGATAAATTTAAATAGATACTTAATCAATAGAAATCGGAAAATAATGTCATTGTAATACTACGATATATGTATATAAAGTACATTATGACCGCTGAGCGAAACTCAGGGTAATTCATACGAACTAGCTATATTAGGAATCACGTAAATACACCAAAAGGTCAATGGCGAGCATTAGTAATTTATTTAGTTCATGTTATATTCTCATCAAAAACATACTTTGTCTACGCTGAAAAACACCCTTTGAGAACAGTTCCACCCGAGGTGGGATACAGTGTCACCTGCAAGACCACCCCCACCCCCCACCCCACCCCCACACCCCACCCACCCACCCCAACCCCAGGTGCGCGTCTCAGACCACGAGCACTGAGAATACGCATGTATGTATCAATATTCAGAGCATAACTTTCAGTATTTGATTAAATGGCATTTTGCGATGATATTAATCAATTGTGCTTATTTGTTTTAATTAATGTAACTTGGACAGATTTAAGGGACTCGTCCTGATTTGATGTTCATCATCTAGAGAACGTGCCACAGATGCCGCATTATGCCTTCTAGTTTAAACACATGTCACATGCCTCGACTCGCGGACATAAGGTCATATTACGGATGACTGCCTCCATGTTGCGTGTTTTTCGAATATTTGTGTATAAGTAGAATACTCTGCGGTACGACCCTCCATGAAGAAGATTTAATTTACTCCAACAATATATACGGCTGACATTCTTTTGCGTAAAGAGGGTTTAAATCAAAACTCGTAGCTTAAGGCGGTTATAGAACGTGAGGAATATGTGTTGAGTACCAACACGTCATGATTATTCAAGCAATTTATAGACTTTGCCTTTTTTAAAAAAAAACCAAATACATGTAATAGAAGCCAACCCTAACGAGAAATGGCATTGGATGATAGCATTTTGGAGATTGGTTGACGAGGCGAAATGAATATGTGATATTATTTCGTGTTTCACGTAAACTGTTAATATTTCCCAAAAATAAGTGGTGGTGGTGGGGTCATGTAGAGATGTAGGGAATAAACCACACCAACTCAAGTTCCATTCCCACTATATGTGAAACATGTACAATCGCTTAGGATGTTTGTCAAAATAAAGCTAGCAGATGGTAGGTTATCCTATAACATATGCAAGAGCTGGTTATGTGAATCAATTAACCCTCGAGAAGCAGTACAGATAACCATCCCGTGATGTGTACTGTAACAGATGCAACTGCTGAGCGTCATCTTCCAGTGTGATGACGACATGAACTTCAACCGTTATCACGTGTCCAGTACCGGAACTAGAAAACACAGTCGGTACCTATACTCCCACCCACCCAGGCTAGATAAAGCATGTCATATTAAATTTTATTTGATATGTGACGTGATTTGTATACAATATTCCCAAGTGTCATAGTGCTGAGATGTCAAAACGAGAATTCGCATCATTCCTGGGCAATACACTGCCCCTGATGCGGTAATAAGTCCAGCTTTTCTAAATATTTCAAGTTTTTATTGAAGCACATCTGTCTGAGCAATTCGCAGCATGGTAATATCTCCTCTGAGAATTATGTTATATTTCAACCACATCTTCGATGATTTACACTTTTTAAAACATAATGAGGATTTCCATGAACACCTTATGGATATTTATTGTCATTACAATGGGGCAAGTCATAATACTTGTCATACAGCTTTCAGAATGTCCCTTAACCGATTTGCTCGGACGGGCACATATTATATATGTTTACATTTTTGACATACTTAATGTCTGTACAACGACACGTGACCTAAACAAGAAACTAATGATGTTTCAATCTTTTGGGTTTTTTTAAATCCTCTAACTTCCTTATATGAACAGTTCGCTAAGCATGCCTGTATTCTAAAATAAAAAAACCGATCGAATTCACTCTACGTGACGATGTAGATCAAGGCCTATATTTCTGTCACACAGTAAATATAACTCCACCCGATTCCCTCGTCAGTGAGATACAGTGGATGGAAATAGTGTGGGCAAAGAAAGGGGGCGTCTTAAACAAAATCATCAATATGGGTCATCTCTCCGACTGATTCGATTTGAGACATCCATTTTGTGACAATTTATTTTCATAAGTTTGCGCGAAACTTTGTGTTGCGTCATAACTCTTTTAGGTTGTCCTGTGATGGGAGATTCACCAGAAGTATCTGTGATAGATTGTATGAGTGAGTTGCGAGATGCAGGGATTGACCTACCTGGTCTTCTCCTCCAGGTGAAGCCCCTCCCTTCTTCAACAGCATGACCAGCTGAGAGCGCAGGATGATGCCAGTAAACTTCATAGGAAGGACTTTGACCATCATCTCGTACATACTGTAAAATATACATAAATGTCTCTCGCACTACTTTTTACAAACAAATGTCAGTGAATGGGCAACGATAACACGGCGTTTATTGTCAAGGTCACGTTACTGGACTAAGACAAAGAAATAGTGTCCAGTCAAGTATTTTGAGGATGACAGAATGTTCATGCTGTAGCATTTAATCAGGGTCTGTGTAGGTACACCTTGTATCTGGGACGTGTGACTTTGAGATGTAACTTGTACACTGTAGGCAACCTTGAATGCGACATATTCGGAATTACATCACAGGCGCTGCTCACACCTATCTGAACAGACAGTGCGGTGTGTTGTCGCAAAAGGACAAATCTCATGGAAGAGCAAAGACTACACTATGAATGAAATCGATGTTATCTGATAAGAAAGAAACCTAGTTTAAAAGGTTACGTGCCACAATACTTGCTTTTAACCTGTTAAATCTGTGTATCAATATATCAGAGTTCTGACTTGCAAATATGTTGAAGTCTTCAGTGCATGGGACACATTACCCTACTCTATTGCATCTAGTCATTACGTGCAACATATATACCATGTACATGTCATTCTATATGACCAACCTGTCACACTAGCTAAGATTACTTGTAATGGCAAACCTACATCTGCAGCTAATTTATAAAGTTTCACAAATCACATTGTCACCAGGTTAAATATCATAATACTGTCCTCGATTCAATCAAAGTCAATGTCATAATGAAGACCCTATATATAAATTCAGGTTCAACAACAAGAAGCTTACTTTATGATATGTAGTTATTGCAGCCATGAGCTTATGTTTTTTGCTTTCTGGATACAGGCAGTTTGCAATGGCAACATCCGTAAAAAGGCTGAATCTGTGTATCGTTTTGAGACATGACATTGAGAACAGATATATACTTGAGGGGGAAACTGAGGGAAATTATCTCGTCGAATTTATAAGTGGTGATGTAATTATCTGTAACAAAGGTATGTGCATGTTGTTTGCCTACTGGTTTGCGAGTTGCACGTGTTGCACGTGTTCTGGTCCAACTGTTACTCAGTTGTTTGTGTACAGCTGTACTCTAATTACAGGGCATTGCTAATCAACAGTTCGCCTTGACGCGACGGGGAGCTGTCGGCAGCTAGCTACACTCACACACTTGTCGTGACGAGATCTCGTTTGAATTTCATTTTCCGCAGAGTCAACTTAAGAAAAAACACATGATTCAATGCAAGGAGAGTATGTTGTAATGACTCCCTTGCTGTATCCGTCGCCCAGGAAGCCACTGCAGTTTGAACACGCCGTTGTTTCAATTTTGTACCACTTCATAAATACAGTCAGGTTAATGTGTTGAACATTAACCATCATCTACCAGACATAATCAGGCCCCTTTAGAGAGCGAACGCTATGTAGTGCAGAGTGTCAATTAGAAGTAGTGTTATAAGTAGTGACATACTATAATAACATATAGCAGTAGTGATGTAAGTATAATTACACACAGAAGCAGTGATATAAGTCTGATAACATAAAGAAGAGTGGTATAAGTATGGTCACATTTTCAAGCAGTGTGACAAGAAGTATTGCATTTAGACGCAGCGCTATCAGTATAGTAAGTTTTAGACGCAGTGTTATGAGTATAGTAAGCTTTAGACGCAGTGTTATGAGTATAGTAAGCTTTAGACGCAGCGATATCAGTATAGTAACATTTAGATTCAGTGCTATCAGTATAGTAGCATTTAGACGCAGCGCTAGTAACATTTAATAATAACAATAACAAAAACAACAATAATATATATATATATATATATATATATATATATATATATATATATATATATATATATATATATATATATATATATAATAATAATAATAATAAGTGCATTTATAATGCGCCAGGTTCCATTCACCAAGTGGATGCTCAAGGCGCTACACTATTGTTACCCCGGTCAATGGATCAGTGAGCACTCGATTTTCATTCTCAGTTCCCTAGGGAGTATAGAACCCAAGCTGCCTGTGAAGCGCTAGAAGGTTAACAGCCACATTACCATTTCATCCTACCTGGTACCCAGTCACTGCTGGGTGAACAGACTGCTGAAAGTGGTCAACCATCCACCCATCCAACTACTCTCCGAGACCGACGTTAATAACAACAACAACAACAACAACAATAATAATAATAATAATAATAATATCTGACTTGTGATCTGCGCGCTGTGCACAGGACCACGTGCCACCACGCAGTGCTATCAGTATAGTAACATTTAGATGCAGTAGTACAAGTAGTATGACATGTTTATAGTCGCGTCCATATGTACATTCATATTAAATGTATAAAGGTAACATCGAAGAAGCATGGCAGGAGATCGTTTGTTTACATTGAATGCACAACTTTTCTAAACATGTTGACGTTAGTAGATATAATGCTGATGCCCAATCCAACTGTGTCTGCCCTGTACCCTGAATGATACATGACATATCTTGTAGTAGCTTCATAACTCCCAACTGGCATTCGCTGGAGAAGAATATACTATTCTAAAACAACCAACTATCAACACCGCAGCACTGCCACCAGCAGGTTGAGATGCTCTCAGATGGAGAATGTGTATCCCACACCTGCCTCTGCTGGCACGTCATTACCTCCGGACAACATGGACGGAAACGTTCAACACTGAAATCGCCGACACTCATCAATCACAAGGAGTGTGTGTTTCATCCTATATTTCAGTCTGTATCAGTGCTATTGAATTGCTATAGCTTTCACGTGACGTCCTAAATGCCTGAAGCACCTATTTCCATATGTGAATAAACATCACTGAGGTTGTTAGAGACCTTGACAGGAAGCATTAATCATTCTGCATAATTGATATGAAGAAGGCTCATACAGGAACGGCATCGTGACGGGCAAGTCTGAATGCGTATGTGGTATGGTCGCTGTGCAAGTTAAAATAAACCATAATACTGACGATCTCTAAATAAAAGTGCTTTGTTTTATGTGATAGAAGAACACCGTACGAAGAACGATAACAAAAGGCGATAAACTGGAATCACGCGAACTTTACATCTCCGTTTATCGCCAAGTGTACGATTCAGTCCACCTGTGGGAATGAACATCTGAAGAACTAATTTGGCATGAAGCTATCACTTAGACTGTGATTGATTAAACCAGATGCCGTTTGTTGCAGATGACCATTTTGCGTTGTGTGATTGGTACGTAAATAGTCTTTGAAAATGTTTTAATTGCAGGATACTTTCACACAGCCCTTTATTTCCCCATACTGCACAAACTAATGATGGACTACAGCAGAGTATAATACGTCACAGCTGCATCAGGATGTGAACATTCTATACTTTTTGTAAAGAGCTATAAATTACGTTCAGTGCATTTCACTGATGTGCACAACCCTATTTATGAGGTTCGTATGTTTACAATATATACTTTAGTACAGGTAGCCATCGGACACACCTACAACTATTGAGTGATGTCACTTTTGTCATATCAAGCTTGATAACGGCACAATAATGTTTGTTTAATTCATCAAACGGTTGTTGACCTACTTGTCTCGGTGCCCGTCTTGAGGCTGGTTGAGGCAGTCCCCCTTGTCATCCTGTAATACAAGTAACAGACAGATTGCGTCACAACAGTCCTGTACGAGTGTTCGGGGGTTATTTGAGGTACCTCATTATTATTTAGACCTGCAGAAATATTTTTAAAAAAAGAAAATATGTATGACATTTAAGTTGAACACATGTATTTGTGTGGGTCCATGATTCAAAGCCAAACCGTAACGACCCCGGTGGATGCATAATTTAAAAAATTGTGTTATGGAAATCAAAACAACATTTGCTTGATATCTCTTTAGTTTAACTGCATTAATCCGTTGACCATGACGGTACATAAAACAACCTTTGTCCAAATCTGCGTCATATCATGTAATGCCAAAGACTACCATTTGGAAGCAAATCAGTAGCAGTTTATTTCAACGTCATATGCTTTTGTCAATACTTAAGTTACTCACTCCAGATGTCTACAGACTTAACAAAACATGAAATCTGCTGTGACGCCAAGCTCCAGTATACTGACTTGTTCAATGTCGGACTCTATATGTATTTTGTCAGACGGTCGAGGCATCGTCACGACGGGTAAGGCGTTGTAAACAGTTGTCTTGAGAATTCTTATTAATGTTGACACTCTCGTATGTGGGAAAATGACTGACAACTTTTTGCTCATAACATCTTTTGCTTTTAAGCTGGAATACAAAGAAAAAGAAAAGGTCAAGTATTAATAGCATCTCTATTATTATCAGGATATCGCATGACTTATTTCTCTGTTTCGAATGATCACGATAACTGGAGAACTTCATGGGGATGACGTTAAGAGTATAAACGTGTCTAGTTATATCCAGTGCAAACGGACACGATGCAGGGTGAATATATATTCTTTATCTATTCCGTTTATCGGCGCACATGCTGTGTACATCACCCACCTGCCTGGAGAGGATGTGGCTATGTCCGGTCTCACCCCACTCCAACCTGTACGACCCGTGAAGATTCGGGAAAGAATAGGTCTTCAGCAACCCATGCTTGCCGTAAAAGGGGACTATGCTTGTCATAAGAGGCGACTAACGGGATCGGGTGGTCAGGTTCGCGGATACATGTCATCGTATCCTAATTGCGTGGATCGATGCTCATGATGTCAATCACTGGATTGTCTGGTCCAGACTCGATTATTTACAGACCGCCTTCATATAGATGGAATATTTTTGAGTGCGGCGTTAAACAACAAACAAACAAACAAACCTACGTGTATGACCTTGTTGGTGCCTCCCACTCAAGGAGCGGAACCCCTCGTAGTTTGATGTGGATGTCATACAGGCCTTCGTTGAACAGATCCCCCGACCACTTGGCAACCTGAACACAAAGCCAGGAACAAACAATAGAATTACTGAGATTTTCTAAACAGAAGTACGAAGTGCCAACAGGACATTCACACATTATTGGCCTTTGCCCCATGTGCACAGTTCAACACATACTTGATTGGGTTGCTAAAACCTGTACAAAAACAGTACAGTACGTGTACGTGTCAATGGACATGTTAGCTATCCTACTGTTTTGAAAAGTAAACGTAAAGTTCTCTATCTCGATACAAGGATATCGTAGCTGGCTAGATGGAGAGCCCGATTCATGTATTTCGTATTGATGCACCACACTGGCTGTAATCAAGTCTGTAACGTGGCGTGCAAGAAGTAACTTTGATATCAAGTGTCAAGGTCTACAACGGTGTATTACCTCTGTTTAAGCGATGCATGTGCGTACAGTGATGTGCCGTCCAGGAAGGACCAAAGACCGTCATTAAAGCTCTGCACGCTAACGTTGAAGCCATTCGACAAAGGTGTCACTTCACGTGCATCTGATGTCGAACCCATTCGACAGGCAAATGTCATAACGACACCCCAAAATAAAACTCGCCATATCTATTTACCAAGAAGGCTTTGCGTAACATTTAAATTACGTATGACATGCATAAATGCTCAGCTTGCTCAATATCAAAACTTTCAGTCATTTATTTACCTCAATAAGAAAATATCGCGAGTTAAAAAGTTTCGGCTAAACTTCTCGGCACACAACTACCAGAAACGGCCATTGGTGACTTTTGGCACTTCACGTTGAGCGGCATGCAGTCTGATATTTTCTTTATAATTTCATCATTTTCCCTATTCGATCATACATTTTTGTTTGCTGACACTCATTTTCCTTAATTTCTAAAAATTGGCAACTTTCGATGTAACTAATTGTAAACAAAAACAATCTGAATCGTAACATCATCGATTGGGTGGAACTTGTACGATCATGGCAACGGCGGTAAACAATCAACTCCACATGCATAGTTATCCTGTTAGACTATTAAAATCATTTGGTTACATCTACCTTAACGTTCTAGAATAATTGACACGTATGTATAAATCTTTGTAAAAAAATCATTTTTAAAGAGTTGGCATAATGATTTCGTTTGATAAACTTTCGGACACATTGACAAGCCGACAAACGTCAGTGATACGTTTGGGCGTGGCCTAACTCGCGATTTGTTGAGTTGAACAAAGTCAACAAACACTGCGAAAAATGACAAATATTGGATGATACGCAAAATCTGAACTGATATACATTCTAGGTATGCAGTTTACGAGAAATAATCAAAATTCTTGCAATTTTAGCTATCATTTCTGAAACCGGAAGCACGTCCCGCATGTGACACATGGAAGCAAAATATGCAAAACTTGGTAAGCTATCATAAAGAAATTCCGAAATAGATTCAAATTCAAAAGAAAATACATAATTTACTATTTTTCGTCAACTATTTACTATTTATTGATCTGGAGAGCAGTTTTCACTCCTATTTGTTTCATATTTCTTCGTGATTGTCGCCATTAAATGTGTAAGTCTAAATCCGAAACCGTAATGGATTTCACGCTCGATGATTTTAATTTTAAAATATTTTCTGAAAACGAACGCAACGGAGAGCGATATAACGTATTGATATGCCATAATAATAACAACATGATATTGTTATTGGTCCAATATCACAAAAAGAACAATTTAAAATATTAAAGATGTTTTTGAAAACTTCCTGAGAACCTCCAGTCCTCTGAACCTATACAATTTTGGTACACGACGAGGTAGTGTTTTATAGATTATAGGCTCCTATATGTGATTTTGTACCCAAAACAAATTAAATTGTACCCAAAATACTTTGTGAATTTGTACATAAGAAAATAAGAAATAAAAATAAACCTAAGTTAGAATTATTGTTTTGATAGGAAAGTGATATTATGTTAAGTTTAAGACACCAAAATTAATGTATATCTTTGAAATAATTCTAGGTAGATCTACAAAATCACATACCCATTTGGGTAACAAATTACTAGACATTTTGGGTACAAAAGTCACCACTGTACATTTCAACTGGTTTTCGTGAATCAATGGGATAAACACAATTCGTTTGAATGATTCCTTTTCTCATTTTAAGACAAAAATGTGTTTACATAACAAAACAGGCAGATCTACACGGATCACGTTTTGTCCTAAAAATATATAAAAATGTGAAAAAATATGGACACCTCAGAAATGAGGGCTTATAAGGTTATAATTCTACCTAACTTGTCACATGGTTTGACTTAGATCTAGGTCTATCTAAGAAAAGTCCTTATGAAAGTCTTTTATTAATTTTGTTATGACACTGACATTTCTGGCACTTAGACAAAGAGTATTCAAGGAAAGACAGATATGTTTTTGAATGAAAATATGACTTTCCTTTATAAATCTTTTTTCATGATTACAGGGGATCTTTTATACACACCAGCTGAGGAAGTTGTGCATACAAAGGAAAAACAGGTTGGAAGCAGTACCTGTATGTATAAAATAGACCACATAAGGTGAACAACAGTAATGGATTGGCTGACAGGAAAAAATACATCTGGCAAGGGTAAACATGTACACAGACATGTTTCTTTTCATTCCAACCAGAAGACTGAGATAGCATTTTCTAAGAAACATATGGCTAATTTACAAGCTTATGTGCCACCTTGGGATTAAACAAACAAAAATGTTATATACTGTTACAAGTACTGTTACTGTAATTAATGTATATCATATTCCTATTAAATTATATTTCAGAATTGTTTTATTTGGAAACAAACCACATAATGCACAAGATTAATGTCCATATGAGTTTAGTATGCATATGTTAAGGATCTGATTTATTCATTATTCATGGAATACTAAAATTAAAATGATGACATCAGAGAGTTACTTATTCACGTAATTGGTTTTCAGAGTGAAAGATAATAATTGTTGAAAAAATATGTCTAAACTAAAGATAATAATTGAAGTTTGATCAGTTACACTGTGCTGATGCAAAGACCAATATTTACTGTCCACACACACCATCATTGTGGAAAAAAATAACTACTAAATATAACTTTAAATTTTAAAACCTGTAAACAGCTGTAAATAATTAAACAATTACAAATCTATCATCAATACGCAATCATGGTGGTCTTCATATTTTTGGAATAAATTTAGAAATCCTTCGTGAAACTGTTCTAAAATCATGCTAGAATCTATGAATGTATTCCCGAAAGGAAAACTATCTCAAATGTAATGTGGAACTAACACCGAAAATATGTACGTAACATTTTATTGTTTATATATACCCTATCATATTCAGCAACGCGGGGATGTTATTTTGGAACACGTTGTGTCAAGCCCATTTTCACGCACCTGTTGTAGAGGGTGATCTTGCTGATCGACGATATCCATAGACGTATTACGTGGGATACACTTGTTGTAGTGAAACTTATCAGCGTGTACATCGCAGAAATATGAATCATGTCCCATTTATATTCACCGTAACATTGAATGGTAATTCTTAAATATCAACAGAAGTTCAAATAAAAGATACCGAGAAACTCGCATGTGGCATGTTGATTTATCGTCTACCGTTTCCGGGTCACGGGAGCATGCAAGGTCAAACGGATTAACTAATACGCGAATTATAACGTCAAAGTCACATTTGTATTTCATGTTAGTGGTGATTACTGATACTTATGTTTTTGCTGTATGTGATAGGCGAACTATTTATAAATTTACTATAATTGTTTTGTTTCGAAAGATTATCAGCAGACTACCCCTGTCTGTGACATCACATCCGGTGACCTTTGCACTTATTGAAATAGTGCTGTCAGAATTCACGATCTTTATTTTCGTTTATCTCTCGTCATATTAATCGGAATATGACGAATAAAACATTCTTCGATCTTCGAAGATCGACAACTTTCGCCAAGTTATATTCATAAAGGCAATGTAAACTTTGTTGATATTGAAATAGCAATGAGTTATGCGGAGGTCGGGCGAAGCGCGCCATGTTTGATTTTAGGACGTCTGCTAGCGTCATGACACGGGCTGAATATTTTTGTACATCGTAGATATTCAACCAAAACGCTTGAAATTAGTATTAGTGAATATTTATAAGTCATTAAATGTTTCCTGCAAATTTTATAACATTAAAACGTCAGATTAACCCGAATATTCGTATTTCTGCAACCGACACTGATGACCTCGAAAATAAAGTTATTTTTCTGTTTAACGTATAGATAATAAATTCACTGAAATGGTTCATAATTTACCATCGCGCTGTTATATGCCGATATGATTATTGAAATCAATTTGCACAAATGTTACGATATTAAAAGGTTCCTAGCATGAAATACAAACCACCTTCTATAACGCAATTCAGGTAAGTTCAAGAAAAATTACAAATTTTGTGTTCGCTTTGGTCTTAACCTAGGTATGATTGAAAACACCGGGATATTTTTATATAGTATTGTGTAGTTTTCTATCAGGAATATATGTGCAAAATATTTCTTCAATTGGCCCTTGTATAATGAGGCACCGACTGTTTGAAATCACCCACCCTCTTTAGCGCCTTATGCTAAAATTAATCCAGCAGGCAGGGGTAAGAAGTGTGAAAATAATTCAGCAGGCTAAAGGTTAAGAATGATCACAAGTCGTTCAATGTATGATACGGTCATCAAAGAAAGAACGAGGACTTACTCAGTCATTTTTTATTGCATTCTCGATTCACAAATGAATGAACTAAATAAACAACTTCATTTGAACCTAATAAATTACTGACAAACCATGGTTCGCTGGCTCCCGTTGTAAATAAATGCGACAAAACCTTTTCTATACTCAGCGTCGATTGTACGATGTAGATTTTGTTAAGGCAGAGGTCGTTATAAATTGTCCGTTGTCCAGTGGAAGTCCAGTACAGGAACTAGACGGCTTTAACAAAGTATCTTAATTAGCAGTTGAACAGTATTAATTAGTAGTGCCAGATTCCTGCCGTTGTGACACATTGAAGATAACCTTAATGAAGCTAGTGATACTTCCCTGACGAATTCTGTCCACTGGTCCATGTGACCATGTGATAATATAGGGTATGGTGTACACATGTATGAGGACTGTGGGGACAGTGCAGAGAAGGATAGTTTACCATTAGTGTTATCATGAGAGGCATTCCATAGCTGATCTCATTGGTTGACTCTATCAAGATAACGGTGAGGCTTATGGTCATTCGGACAACGCCACCAAGAAACGATGCAGCTCCGATTAAAGCAAATGTTCCAGAGTAGATTGTCTTATATCCTATATAACTGGAAATAAAGTATATAAAACGAATATAATACTGTGAAGACTAAAAGGGGAAGCAAAATTAAATGACTATAACTTAGAAATGTATAAATAATTTCAGTTCCTTAAACGGTCATATACTTGGCTGACGATCTGTTCAGTAAGAAGGTGTTAGTTGCAATGTATTTACTCCGCTGCTAAGGGTATCTCGTTCTACTAGTTAATGGTAGATGATAGTACTTGATCTGTACGTTCGGCTAATCACCTTAGGACAGTCACAGAATTGTCCAGGTTCGAAGTAGTATTTCTCTGTTGATGAGACAAAGTGACGCTGTGACATTATAATGAAATGAGATCGTCATATAATGTACATGTTAAGTTCTTACTTTTCGAGTAAGTTTCCTACTATTCTCCCATACGCGGCTCCACACAGCAAGCACGGCACGAACAGCCCGCTCGGGACAGTGACGCCGTATGTCCAACACGCCAGCATGAAGAAACAGACGAAGAAGATCCACAGGGACGGCATGCTGAATCTTCCTGAAACAACAACACGCCAGCATGAAAAAGTAGATGAAGAATGTCCTCAAGGATCGCGCTGAATCGTCCTGAAACAACAACAGGACAGCCATGAAAAAACAGAGGAAGAATATCCACAAGGACCACACTGAATCTTCTTGAAACAACAACACACCAGCATGAAAAAAAAACAGACGAAGAATATACACAAGGACCGCGCTAAATCTTCCTGAAACAACAACACACCAGCATGAAAAAACAAAACAAACGAAGAATATCAACACGGACCGCGCTAAATCCTCCTGAAACAACAACATACCAGCATGAAAAAAAACAACAAACGAAGAATATCAACAAGGACCGCGCTAAATCTTCCTGAAACAACAACATACCAGCATGAAAAAACAGATAAAGAATATCCACAAGGACTGCGCCGAATCTTCTTGAAACAACAACACACCAGCATGAAAAAAACCAACAAACGAAGAATATCAACAAGGACCGCGCTAAATCTTCCTGAAATAACAACACACCAGTATGAAAAAACAGATAAAGAATATCCACAAGGACTGCGCCGAATCTACCTGAAACAGTAAAACGTCAGCATGAAGAATCAGGTATAGAAAATCCCCATGGACGGCATGATCATTCGTGATATATACCTTGCGGTTAGTATTTTGGAAAATTACAATAACCAAATATGAAACACATGACATACAAATGGCGGCTTATATTACGAGACCTCACTGCGAATACTATTTTGAATATCTTTAGATCGACCTTACTGTCGCCTAATTTGCAATTATAATCAGTAATGAATTTCGTTCAGCGCTTTATGTCCGAAAACAACCACCATGACCATTAGGACAGACAACTTGACCCAAGGGTGGAGATGCAAAAGATGCTAATCAAAAGAAGAAAGCGGATCCACTGATAAGTTCAATAGTAATAGTAAACAATCTTCCACGCAATGATAAGGGATCTCTGTTTAATAATGACACAATTAGTATGATCTTGCACTGATGGGTTCTATCTATTTGCAATACAAACTAACAGGTAAAGGGGCTAGCAGACTTCAATACACTGCAGACCACTGTAGCACACAAAGGGGAAGGTCAAATTACGTAACGCCATCAACACGGAACCATTACGTTTTGCATGAATAGTCTGTTTCCACTGATTATCTTCGAACACTATAGCATTTAGTTTAGCAGGTAATCGCACAGCAGTTGAGCGTAGAACATGCCATTGACGCCTCCATGTCCCCAACATGAAGACTAAGCTGACGCTTAAAAAGAGAAAGAAATACAAAAAATGACCTTTGTGGAAACAATATTGACCTTTCGGTTGCGTAAGCATTTTTAATCTGACACATCCTTGAAGGCTCCCAGTTACTTCATTGAATTATACACTACAAGACACAAGGCGCGCATGATATATCAAAACTCAAAATAATTACAAGAACCATCCAAGTTTTACATTTATTTAAGACATGTTGCAGTAACATTCATGACAACTTTGTCACCTTAGTCAATTGCAAGCACGATCAGCAGATTTAGTATTTTAATAAACCTCATGTCAGTGAAGTAATTTTCAGTTAAAAATCTTAAGACTAGACTTAGCAGTAAACAATCCGTCTAGCAGGCGAAACCCTAGGAGGAGGCACTCGGTTAGATCTCACGAGAAAATACTATTGAAGACCTCGTGGGGAAACACATGGCGAGTCCTGGGAAGGAAGAACAAGGTAAGCCATCAGGACGAGGGAATCCGCGAGACACGCTGAGAAAGCACAAGGTGACTCCCAATTTAGGAAGGCATCCACGAGATAACGGAGGACAAAGGACGAAGACAATGTGAGAACAGAATGGTTCCACAACCTGATATCTAATATACTTCCTACCAATATTACAAAGGGGACAACATGGACTTCAGTGTATGGTGTACGATGAGTGGTAAGCAAAAAGACTTTGAGCTACTCTCCTCGTCTAGGCCTGGTTAGACAGTGTACCGTCACTTTCAACATGCTGCTATCCGATTACTTTTGCAGTATGAGTGTATTACTGTTGTTTTACTGGTGTATACTCCTCGACAAAAGAAACGCGAATACCATACATGTTGGTTAGTATATGAAGAATGGCTAAAATTCAAGAGATATTAGATTTGTTCGAGGCACAAACGAACATACTGGTATATTGTGTGAATCGACGCTCATGAACGTGATAGACCCATGACTCTTGTGCAGGATTAGCTTGTAAAGTTTGGAAATCACATGCAGCATATCGCGACAAGAATAGAGACATTATGGTACCACATGACTGAATTTTAGTTTCGTCATAAAGACTTAGTGGTCCACATTTGAAACATCTCTTCTTAACGTACAAACTTTTCTAAACGTTTCAATGGTTCGCGTTTCTTTTGGCGGTGTGTATATATTTCGTTAACGCAAAGGTATTATACAACTGTGTATGCCAAGATAGGGATGCCTTTCTGTGGATACATTGATCATGTCATTTAGAACCCGGTGTTCATGAGGAAGCATGTGACGATAAAGGAATCCGCCAAGTCCACAACCCAATGGTAACTCCCTCTATGGCGGCAAAAAAACCAGATTGAATTGTAATTTTAAAAAATGTCCCACGATTATGTCTCATGACTTATGCCCCGATCCCACAGAAGCGCACTGGCTTGATGACAGGTGTGGTACTGCTCTAATACACGTGGAGACAGGGCGATATAGCAACCTCCCAATTGAAGTGTTTTAACTGTACAGAAACTTGGAAGACGACATTCATGTCCTTCTATATTGCCCTGTCTACAATAGGGAATGTGCCACACTGACTACAGAATGCCAGGAGGTGTATTGTAGTTTTAGTTATCTGTGTGATGTCAAAACAAGTTTATTTTGTTTTATCATCATGTGATATGTAAAGTGTAACGACCAAAACCTGTTGTGTTATTTTAAAACAGAGAAAAACCCGTATACTCGTTTCCAATATAACTAATATAATAATCAATAGAACTGTTTCCTCTTTTTTTAAAGAGTGTACTTTTACCCATGGACAGTAGACAATATTTTAATGTAATTAGGATGAGACTTAAAACACATTCTGTCTGTCGGTCGTTTCTTAACGTGCAACTTACTTGTCATTAAATAAATTCCATTTATAGCTATCCACCTTTCCACAAGGTGAACTGCTTTAAATTGTCAGATCCCCGCCAGCATGTACACACTGGCCCCACTTTGGTTGTGCGAGGTCCAGGTGAAGCAACTTGTCCACTGGGTCCCCATGGCTCCCAACAAGTCTTACCCATAACGAAAAAAGGTTATCACGCAAGTGTGTTTTCCGGAGGCAAGTGTCATGTTATGAATATTTGTTTGATGTTGTTTATTAGCGTAATGTAGTGTGAATAAACATTGTAATAAGTGAGCCTTGATGAGCCACATACAGTGTGTTTATTCCTAATACAGGATATTTGTCATCACAAAACTCACGAGCGTTATAATCCATGTATCATATGATGTTATTCTTTAATTCATACGCCATAAACGGTTCCTAAACATTGCACATTTTCCTGGAATGTGCGATTAAGATATTGCGTCAAAAGGTCAATGCTTAGTCAGTCGGACAGTGGCAATATAGTTTCGACTGAATCTTCCTTTCAGGTAAAGACCTAACTGCCATGAAAGCTAGAAGACAATTACCTACACATACTGTCAATGATCGCCATTTGCGGCAAACAATCGGACCACCGGCTGGAGTTTCTGTACCTTCATCATCTTTTGAGTGGAACCTACTCCAGGCAATGAGACGTGTAATCTGGTTCATGCGGTCACTCGTCCCGGGGACCAATTCCAGTGAATGAGGTTTGTTTAAGTTGTTTGTTTGTTGTTTAACAGCGCACTCAGCAACACCCCAGCCAGTGTGTAAATAATCGAGTCTGGACGAGACGATCCAGTGACTGACATCATAAACATCGATCCACGCAATTTGGATAAAATGACATGCATCAACAAAGTCAGCGATCCTGACCACCCGAGCCCGTTTGTCGCCTGTTACGATAAGCATTGGGTTGCTGAAGACTTATTCTAGCCCGGATATTCACAGGTCTGTTTGTTTCGAGTCTTCCTGATCATTGCATTGTTATTGTGTTACGAAATTGGTCCGATGTCCCCCACACCGACACATTGATACAAAGCAAGAATTGCGCGCTTTGGTTAATTTTGACACTTTTTGCTTGTTGTTGGAAGGGCGACGACGCGACAATGTCCCTTCTTGTATTCCATATATAAATGCGGTTTACCAGACACCTTCGGCCATTTTTTGCCTCATTTCGGTATGGAATGTACATGAACCTCTTCCTCAGTTATGGGTTCTATGTTTTGTAGCCGTCCACCAAATGAAGTAAACTGTACCTATATTCGAGAAAAGACTCCAAGTCGCAGAAGTCTACAATCACAGTTATGGGAACTGATACCCAGACCGACCTCGGATAATGTATTCGTAATTTCTATTTCCAATGTTGCCTGAACACCTGTAAGAGGGCTCAGCTACGCCCCTGACGTTCGGCATCAAATGTAAGACTGTAATTTGGACATTGAAGACAAGTACAGTTAAAAGCTAATATAACGTATAGAATAAGTGAGTGAGTGAGTGATTATTGTTTTACGCCACTTTTAGCAATATTCCAGCAATATTTCATTTCATGGAGTAGCTTAAATATCTTTAAAAAAACATATTGTTATAAAGGAATTCAATAAACTACAACCAAAACAGTTGTGGGGACTGCAAACTCTTGTCCTGAATGTTGGTGTTTTTAGAATGAAGCTCTGGGTGTTTATTGAACATTAACTTGACCAATATGTATTGTTAACTTCATAATAAATCATCTCATTTACAACGATACGGTGAAGTGTACTCCTTTGTTCCTGTGCAGAACTTTATTGTTCATCTGAAAGATGGTATGAATTAGGCCGTTTTAGTTAGACAGGATACATTCTTACACAGTATTGTAATGCTGAATCATAATATTTGCTAAAAATACATTATAAAGTTAGCTGCGCAGTAATTGTAGAATGGTTTCAATTTATAAACTCGAATATACATGCAATATGAATATATACCTACAATGTTATATGTATGTGAAGATACTAGATAGTGATGCCACAAAAGGGTTCAGGCAGGGTAAAACACAAACACCCATTTGAGGCCCATGCGGGCTATACACGTACGTCCACTCAGGACCATATTGTAAAACCCTCGGACAAATCTGAACCGAGCCCCGAAGAGCTCCCCATTTCGGACCCTATTCACAGCCCTCATTATATCTAAGTGGGGCGATGTGACCTGCTGGTGGGGATTCTACGCTTGTAAATGCGTGTTCGTATTAAGAGTGACCCAGTGACGTAAGTATCAATCGAGGCAGAACTATTTCTAACTGTTGAACTATAGAATGAACAACACAATGCACGTAACTTTAACGGGACATGTGAAATCCCAAGCCCTTTATGATAAATATTCATGATCAGTGAAATACGTGTAATCTGCAGCACATGTACCTGCTTGATGGAAAAGCTGTTTGATTGCCACTTCTTGTGAGTTAAAAAACAACGTTGCCATGTCGTTGTAGTAGCCGTCCTCGCAGAAGTAGGTTCGGACAGTGGTCTCCACATTCTCCTCTAGAGATACATTCAGATGGCCCTCAACCTGGCAACACAAGCAGTCTCCAGTATCACCCTAGCAACAAAAACAGTCCTTAGTATCACCCTAGCAACACAAGCGGTCCTCAGTATCACACTAGCAACACAAGTAGTCCTCCGTATCCCCCTAGCAGCACAAGTAGTCCTCCGTATCACCCTAGCAACACAAGCAGTCCTCAGTATCGCCCTAGCAACACAAGCAGTCCTTAGTATCCCCCTAGCAACACAAGTAGTCCTTAATATTATCCTAGCAACACAAGCAGTCCTCAGTATCACCCTAGCAACACAAGCAGTCCTCAGTATCACCCTAGCAACACAAGCAGTCCTCAGTCAGCAATATCACTTTTACAAATAACGGAAAATAGCAAACCATGAATGCTTTAATATTTTTTTGTAATATATGGCTGATTTAAAGTAACAAAGATCGCATCTGTATAGAAGAGGATACAACATTATCAATGTGATAAAAGAAGTAAATTGGCTTCTGGCTGAATGGCGTCTCCGTCCAAGTTACGAGT
This sequence comes from Haliotis cracherodii, assembly GCF_022045235.1. NCBI lineage: Eukaryota > Metazoa > Mollusca > Gastropoda > Lepetellida > Haliotidae > Haliotis > Haliotis cracherodii. Next base: position 5,709,793 of record NW_027266277.1, read on the forward strand.
TACGAGTGTAATGCTTCTACTCAGCTTGGATACCTGACTACAGATATGCTATGGACACGATCCTTCACGATCATCGCCGTGAGTTTAGCTAATTTCATATCATTTCACAACATTTCATATCACGGCATATCAGCTTAATGTGAGAGGAAAATCCGATGTGATGTAGGTATCAGACGTTTATTTTTCTTTTGTTGCATCCTAGTAGCAAAAAAAGGATCATAATCAGGGCAAATCAGGGATCATATTCAGGGTAAATCAGGGCAAATCAGGGATCATAATCAGGGCAAATCAGGGATCATAATCAGGGCAAAACAGGGACCATAATCAGGGCAAATCAGGGATCATAATCAGGGCAAAAAGGGATAATAAGGTATAGCAAGACTATGTCACGGTTTAGTTACATTGTGGCATATACTGCGTGTTTTCGTCCAAGGTGTTATCATGCAAGAGGTCGCAACTTAACAAAATCTAAAATCCAAATACTCTTCAGTCTATTGCTGTTGAACTTACGGTTAAAGGACTGCACTCCCCAAGGGTCATGGCGGCAGTAAATGCAACCGTTGTTGTTACCATAGCAACCAAAACAGCCTCAAGAATTCTAAATAGACGAGACAGTTGTTAGACATATTATCTAGGAAACTGGCCCACGTGTCAGGGGGTTTGCGTACGATAGTATGGGGAAAATGTGTTCTTTTAATTCCATTGTAATACAGTCAAGATTTCTTATCATTCAGATACAAAATTTCCCTAAAGTGAAAACACCACTGACAACAGCAAGACTTCTCCTCGTGCACTGTTCCTCCATACTGGGGTTAATAACCAGGAGGTATGTGGTAACATAAGCATCGCTTAAAATGATATTCTACCACACCCTGAAGTAGACGGTTAAAGTTGATGTCTGGTCCAGTCGTCTACCACAGCGTAGAGTAGACTGATACAGTTGATGTCTGGTCCAGCTATCTACCACACCGTGAAGTAGACGGTTAAAGTTGATGTCTAGTCCAGCCGTCTACCACACTGTGAAGTAGACGGACACAGTTAATGTCTGGTCCAGTCGTCTACCAAACTGTGAAGTAGTCGGACACAGTTAATGTCTGGTCCAGTCGTCTACCACAACGTGAAGTAGACGGATACAGTTAATGTCTGGTCCAGCCGTCTACCACACCGTGAAGTAGACGGATACAGTTAATGTCTGGTCCAGCCGTCTACCACACTGTGAAGTAGATGGATACTGTTGATGTCTGGTCAAGCCGTCTACCAAACTGTGAAGTAGACGGATACAGGTGATGTCTGGTCCAGTCGTCTACAAGAACGTGAAGAAGACGGATACAGTTGATGTCTTGTCCAACCGTCTACCACACTATGAAGAAGACGGATACAGTTGATGTCTGTTCCAGTAGTCTACCAAACTGTGAAGAAGACTTAATGTCTTGTCCAGTCGTCTACCACAAAAAGATGTAGACGGATACAGTTGGCGTCTTGTCCAGTCGTCTACCACACCCTGAAGAAGAGGGATACAGTATAGGTCTGGTCCAGTCGTCTACCACACTGTGAAGTAGACGGATAGTGTTGATGTCTTGTCCAACCGTCTTCCACAGTGTGATGTATACGGATACAGTCATTTTTCTGGTCAAGCCATCTACCACACCGTGAAGTAGGTGGATACAGTTAATGTCTTGTCCAGCCGTCTACCACACCGTGAAGTAGACTGATACAGTTAGTGTATGGTCAAGCCGTCTACTACACCGTGAGGTAGACGGATACAGTTAATGTCTTGTGCAGTCGTCTACCACACCGTGATGTAGGCGGATACAGTTAATGTCTGGTCCAGCCGTCTACCACACCGTGAAGTAGACGGATACAGTTGATGTCTGGTCGAGCTATCTACCACACCGTGAAGTAGACGGATACAGTTAATGTCTTGTCCAGCCGTCTTCCACACTGTGAAGTAGACGGATACAGGTAATCTCTGGTCCAGTCGTCTACCACATCGTGAAGTAGACGGATACAGTTGATGTCTTGTCCAGTCGTCTACTACATCGCGACGTTGACGGATACAGTTTTTAAGATACGTCATTGTGGGTAACTGGGTCAATACAAAGAGCTTGCATCTTCTTCATCAGCAAACACCGACACCAACCCCAAATTAACTGTATTTATTGTGTATGTTTTGATGAAAAAAATCAAACTGATATTTTATTCGAGTTGACACTGCGTTCAGTCTGCGTCAGCGACACGCTGGTTTTATGGGCAAGATCGTGAAAAAATCAGCAAAGCAACACACAAGAAATAGAACGTTTGTCTTTTCACGTCAAATAACCTGTATATCTTATCCTATGACCGGAAAATCTGCGCCACATGAAAATATCAATCTTGCCAGGTCACTCTATCAGATAAACATGTCATTAGACAAGAAAGGCCAAATACCCTCGTATGTCATAAAATTGATAAGATTGCATGCTCCACCTTCCTTGCTTGCGGATGCTTGTGGTCTGGGTGATTACATCGAGTTTGGAAGAAGAACATGTGACACGTGACACTGTGTCAATGTATAGATGCAGCGGGCCAAGCCTAGGACAATTCATTGTCGGTTCTCAAAAAGGTAAATGTGATTCTACATACCTATAAATACAACAAAGCAAACGAATCATGTGTTCAGTATACTGTGATGGCGATCCATGCAATCTGCAGTACATACATCAGGCACATATCTAGTGTCGTGCTATTTGTCAGGAACTAACAACCATTTAGCTGTTATACGAGAGTAATTCGAACATTTCGTGGCCTTCTGGAGGTATTGCATTTTATAATGTGAGGTTTTAACACGCGTATGAAGAGTATCATTTCTCTTTAGACGACACCACGTTTCGGAGTGCATCTCTTTTCGAGAAGTCAGCGAGCGAGTTTGAAAGGGTTTAGGAGCTGCGAAAATAAAGAAAATTGAGAAACGAGCCATGTAAAGGGCATGTGGCAAAGATATACACACTTGGGGATGACTGCCATCCCTATTCCATTAAGAAATCAACGTTATTTAAAGGAAATATTTTACTCTTAAACTATACCTCTCTCCTTAACGATCTCAGTACACCTCCATATAAGGTCGTGTCAGGTGAAGCCCTAAATCTACATGAAGGATGTGTGGGTTCTTGAGCCAATCAGAAGTCAGCTTTACCACCTCGATTCGGAAATTTCGATGTCAAAAAGATATCAATAATAAATTAAAGCGACAAAACAATTCCCATAACGATTCCGACTATATCATAAGCATTTGTCTTTAAATCACTTGCAATTATTGATGATTCCAGGTGTTCGCGAAAAGGTGAGTGTTTCCTGTCCCACTGCACAGAACATAAATATTCTGTTTATTATTATGTTTATTCAGAAAGGTAACGTAGGCCATCGGCCCTTGTCACAACAGGTGCACAGCAGCCATTATTGTGATTGACATTTACATCAGCAGTTTTTCTCCTCAATTGCATAGACTTATGAATATCCAAAGCTAAATTTCTTATGATATTACATTTATCAGTTAGGATCAAGACATTGAATTTATGTAATCTGTGAAATAGATAGTAGTCAAACAATTTGTATTCCGAACGAGTTTGTATGTGAGGCCAAGAAGTTATCGATTTACCCTCGTATATTGCGTGTGTCCTTCATGAAGTAGAGTAGGTACATACTTGAATATTTTATGCTTGGTGTGACAATATTTTATTCTGTGAACAGTCAACGCTTTGTTGAAGACGTTAAAGAGCGCACCAAGAAGTCCTCCAACAAAACCCATCACGATGAAGATGAGCAGGTCGACGGCGTTCCACAAGTGGCATCCTCCACTTTCCTCGCTCTGGCACTGTGGTGAATAGACATATACTTTTCACTGCTTCTGGAAACTCCCATTGTTGTCTCTATTAACGTGCGGGTTTGTCAGCGTTCTGCCCGTGCTCGTTGGTTTCACGAAACTGGTGAATGCCTGAGACATTTTGCCCTCGTGTCACATCAAGTCTTAATGTGAAGTGCTGTTCAAAGCGGCGTAAAACAAACTATATGACACGCTCCGCCCAACATTCACAAGCGATACGTGCATATATAGATTCAATTTGATAATAACAAAGTTCATATCGATTATATTAAAGCCTCCCACAAAGGAATTTATTGTTTTATCAAACTAAACATCCATCAACCAGCAGTGAAAAAACATTATTGCGTTATGATAACCAAAGATTATGACGCTCTGGTCGCCCCGGATAACACAACAAAGGTCACACGTCCACACACACACACGTAAACCCTTTCATTGGAGCGTGAATCAAAGAATGTTCATAATTATCAATGCATTCCCATACAGCATTCCTGAAAAGGATATTTGTTGGCAAAACACACATTTTTATTAAATATCTAGGCAATTTGACAGTCATGTCTCGGGAGAGATCACTTGTTATGTTTTGCCTTGACAATTGCATTTTTTCTTCTCATTGTGACAGATGCGCGGTGACAGGTTCAGTTTACCCATTTTTATGTTGAAAGCTTTGTATCAAATGCCCACTTTGTCTTGAAGTGCTGTGCATTTTATAAATTACTTACTTTGAATTCTCCAAAATTGATGAGTCCCGGTAGGTAGAAGTACCCCCAGTCTCTACTGTCAAGTCCTGACAGAAAGAAGTTGAGAGAGAACGTGGCGGCCATTGAACAGAAGAACTAGGAGTAGACAAAATGAGTCACAATCAGAACAAAAAAAGTTACAAAACAATTTTATTACTATTGGAAAAAGAAGAAATAACAATATATTTTAATAAATTACAAGCTTATTGAATACGAACTTATACGACTTGTTGAGCCTTTGCCTTGGAAAGATAAAAGAGCAAAGAAGAAGAGCAAAGAGGAAGAGGGTAATGAATCCAATGACCAAAGTAATAATGTTGCACGTTTTGAGCATGTTTTGGGTGAGAATTTATCGCATTTTGAAATCCGTTCTTTCCCCAGTTTTCAGTTGACTTTCCATATTTCGACTGACATATCTTCAATCCTTGTTTAGCCGTTGTCTAAGACCAATAACGGATCCCACTGGAACATCATTGGCAACGTGAAGTCAAGTTACCGTCCTCCACGTCAGTTTCTGGTTCCAGAACGAACACCCTTCCTCCAAACTAAACAGAACACCTCCAATGGGGGCTCCAAAAGCAGCTGAAAATAAACGAACAAAACATTTTGTCGTTATATCATTCGACCATATACAGATATCATACTACACAAGAGATGGTACAAGATAGTTACAAACATCACATGGAGGCCGGCATGCAGTTGATTTCCACCACCAGACACGACAGTGGCATGCCTTTCAGCCACAACGAACGATTGTGTATCAATCACAGTAAAACGTTACAAAATATTGCTAACATACTTCCTCCTAAATGCCACATCCTCTAACCTGTCACAACCTCCTACCTGCCACACCCTCCTACCTGCCAAGCCCCCTTCTGTCACATCCTATTTCCCACCACGACCTCCTACATGCAACACACTCCTACCTGCCACACCCTACTACCTGCCACACCCTATTACCTGCCACACCCTCCTACATGCCACACGATCTTTCCTGACACACTCTATCTGCCTCATCGTCCTACCTGTTACATATTCAAACATTCCACACCCTCCTGCTCGCCACACCCTGTTACCTGCCACACCCTCCTACATGCCACACCCTGTTACCTACCACACCCTCCTACATCCCACACCCTGTTACCTGCAACACCCTATTACCTGCCACACCCTCCTACATGCCACACCCTGTTACCTGCCATACCCTATTACCTGCCACACACCCATAATTGCCACACTCTGTTACCTGCCACACCCTGTTACCTGCCACACCCTCCTACATGCCACACCCTGTTACCTGCCATAACCTATTACCTACTACACCCCCCTACATGCCACACTCTGTTACCTGCCACACCCTGTTACCTGCCACACCCTATTACCTGCCACACCCTCCTACATGCCACAACCTGTTACCTGCCATAACCTATTACCTACCACACCCTGTTACATGCCACACCCCGTTTTCTGCCACACCCTATTACCTGCCACACCCTCCTACATGCAACACCCTGTCACCTGCCACACCCTTTTACCTGCCACACCCTATTACCTACCACACCCTGTTACATGCCACACCCCGTTTTCTGCCACACCCTATTACCTGCCACACCCTCCTACATGCAACACCCTGTCACCTGCCACACCCTTTTACCTGCCACACCCTATTACCTACCACACCCTCCTACATGCCACACCCTGTTATCTGCCACACCCTATTACCTGCCACACCCTCCTACATGCCACACCTTGTTATCTGCCACACCCTATTACCCGCCACACCCTCCTACATGCCACACCTTGTTATCTTACACACATATTACCTACCACACCCTCCTACATGCCACACCCTCTTACATGTCACATCCTTTTACCTGCCACACCCTCCTACATGCCACACCCTGTTACCTGCCACACCCTATTACCTGCCACACCCTATTACGTACCACACCCTCCTACATGCCACACCCTGTTACCTGCCACACCCTATTACCTACCGCATCCTACATGCCACACGATCTTTCCTGACACACTCTATCTGCCTCATCGTCCTACCTGTTACATATTCAACAATTCCAGACCCTCCTGCACGCCACACCCATCACATTTTACCCCGTCATACCTGCCATACCCTTTTACCTGCCATACCCTCCTACATGCCACACCCTATTACCTGCCACACCCTCCTACATGTCACACCCTTTTACCTACCACACCCTCCTACATGCCACATCCTATTACCTGCCACACACCCCTACATGCCACACTCTATTACCTACCACACACCCCTACATGCCATGCCCTATTACCTGCCACACACCCCTACATGCCATGCCTTATTACCTGCCACACACCCCTACATGCCATGCCTTATTACCTGCCACACCCTCCTACATGCCCTATACTATTACCTACCACACCCTCCTACATGCCACACCCTATAACCTGCCATACCCTCCTACATGCCACACCCTTTTACCTACCACACCCTCCTACATGCCACATCCTATTACCTACCACACCCTCCTACATGCCACATCCTATTACCTGCCACACACCCCTACATGCCACATCCTATTACCTGCCACACACCCCTACATGCCACACTCTATTACCTGTCACACTCTATACATGTCACACACCCTCCTACATGCCACACTCTATTACCTGTCACACTCTGTTACATGTCACACACCCCTTCATGCCACGCTCTATTACATGTCACACAACCCTACATGCCACACTCTATAACCTGTCACACTCTATTACATGTCACACACCCCTACATGCCACACCCTCCTACATGCCACACCCTCCTATATGCCACACCCTACTACCTGCCACACCCTATTACCTGCCATACCCTCCTACATGCCACACCCTTTTACCTACCACACCCTCCTACATGCCACATCCTATTACCTACCACACCCTCCTACATGCCACATCCTATTACCTGCCACACACCCCTACATGCCACATCCTATTACCTGCCACACACCCCTACATGCCACACTCTATTACCTGTCACACTCTATACATGTCACACACCCTCCTACATGCCACACTCTATTACCTGTCACGCTCTGTTACATGTCACACACCCCTTCATGCCACGCTCTATTACATGTCACACACCCCTACATGCCACACTCTATAACCTGTCATACTCTATTACATGTCACACACCCCTACATGCCACACCCTCCTACATGCCACACCCTCCTATATGCCACACCCTACTACCTGCCACACCCTATTACCTGCCACACCCTCCTACATGCCACACGATCTTTCCTGACACACTCTATCTGCCTCATCGTCCTACCTGTTACATATTCGAACATTCCACACCCTCCTGTTCGCCATACCCATCACATTTTATCCCGGCATACCTGCCACACCCGCCGCCGCTCCTCCCGATACAAAGTCCCTCTTGTCTCTGTAAAATTAATGATGTTGATGATGATGTGATTGAATGATTCATAAACATCTGAGTAACAATCGCAATATGGCTGATATAATGCCGATGCGACGTTAAGTTTTAATTCACTGGTACACTCACTCTAAGTAGCAGTACATATAAACTTCGTGTTGTGTTTTATCATGTTATGTATATCAGTGTATGTTTTTGTTTGCTAGAAAACAATAGAAAAAGTTGTACATAACATGGCCGCCCGACCTGGACGCTAACACTTAGAAACACCGTGAGAGCCTTGAAGATCCGGGCTAGACTAGGTCTTCAGCAGCCCATGCTTGTCGCAACAGGTGACAATGCTTGTTGTAACAGGCGATTAACGGGATCGGGTGGTCAGGGTCGCTGACTTGGTTGATGCATGTCATTGTATCCCAAATGCGTACATCGATGCTCATGATATCAATCACTGGATTGACTGGTCCAGACTCGATCATTTACAGACACCGCCAAATAGCTGCAGAGTACGGCGTTAAGCAACAAGGAAGCAAGGGAACACTTGCACACTGTATGTTTTGTGTGTCACTCCAGGTAATGAAAACACTTGGGGACACCGTGCACACTGTATCTAGGTCTGTTCTGTGTGTCACTCCAGGTAATGAAAACACTTGGGGACACGTGCACACTGTATCTAGGTCTGTTCTGTGTGTCACTCCAGGTAATGAAAACACTTGGGGACACCGTGCACACTGTATCTAGGTCTGTAAAGTGTGTCACTCCAGGTAATGAAAACACTTGGAGACACCGTGCACACTGTATCTGGGTCTGTAAAGTGTGTCACTCCAGGTAATGAAAACACTTGGGGACACTGTGCACACTGTATCTGGGTCTGTAAAGTGTGTCACTCCAGGTAATGAAAACACTTGGGGACACGTGCACACTGTATCTAGGTCTGTTCTGTGTGTCACTCCAGGTAATGAAAACACTTGGGGACACCGTGCACACTGTATCTAGGTCTGTAAAGTGTGTCACTCCAGGTAATGAAAACACTTGGGGACACCGTGCACACTGTATCTAGGTCTGTAAAGTGTGTCACTCCAGGTAATGAAAACACTTGGGGACACGTGCACACTGTATCTAGGTCTGTAAAGTGTGTCACTCCAGGTAATGAAAACACTTGGGGACACCGTGCACACTGTATCTAGGTCTGTTCTGTGTGTCACTCCAGGTAATGAAAACACTTGGGGACACCGTGCACACTGTATCTGGGTCTGTAAGGTGTGTCACTTTAGGTAATGAAATACACTTGGAGACACTGTGCACACTGTATCTAGGTCTGTTCTGTGTGTCACTCTAGGCAATGAAATACACTTGGGAACACGTGCACACTGTATCTAGGTCTGTGAAGTGTGTCACTTTAGGTAATGAAATACACTATGAGACACTGTGTACACTGTATCTAGGTCTGTGAAGTGTGTCACTTTAGGTAATGAAATACACTTGGAGACACCGTGCACACTGTATCTGGGTCTGTAAAGTGTGTCACTCCAGGTAATGAAAACACTTGGGGACACCGTGCACACTGTATCTGGGTCTGTAAAGTGTGTCACTCTAGGTAATGAAATACACTTGGGGACACCGTGCACACTGTATCTAGGTCTGTTCTGTGTGTCACTGTAGGTAATGAAATACACTTGGGGACACCGTGCACACTGTATCTAGGTCTGTAAAGTGTGTCACTCCAGGTAATGAAAACACTTGGGGACACCGTGCACACTGTATCTAGGTCTGTTCTGTGTGTCACTCCAGGTAATGAAAACACTTGGGGACACCGTGCACACTGTATCTGGGTCTGTAAGGTGTGTCACTTTAGGTAATGAAATACACTTGGAGACACTGTGCACACTGTATCTAGGTCTGTTCTGTGTGTCACTCTAGGCAATGAAATACACTTGGGAACACGTGCACACTGTATCTAGGTCTGTGAAGTGTGTCACTTTAGGTAATGAAATACACTATGAGACACTGTGTACACTGTATCTAGGTCTGTGAAGTGTGTCACTTTAGGTAATGAAATACACTTGGAGACACCGTGCACACTGTATCTGGGTCTGTAAAGTGTGTCACTCCAGGTAATGAAAACACTTGGGGACACCGTGCACACTGTATCTGGGTCTGTAAAGTGTGTCACTCCAGGTAATGAAATACACTTGGGGACACTGTGCACACTGTATCTGGGTCTGTAAAGTGTGTCACTCTAGGTAATGAAATACACTTAGGAACACGTGAACACTGTATCCATGTCTGTTCTGTGTGTCACTCTAGGTAATGAAATACACTTGGAGACACTGTGCACACTGTATCTGGGTCTGTGAAGTGTGTCACTTTAGGTAATGAAATACACTTGGGGACACTGTGCACACTGTATCTAGGTCTGTAAGGTGTGTCACTTTAGGTAATGAAATACACTTGGAGACACTGTGCACACTGTATCTAGGTCTGTTCTGTGTGTCACTCTAGGCAATGAAATACACTTGGGAACACGTGCACACTGTATCTAGGTCTGTGAAGTGTGTCACTTTAGGTAATGAAATACACTATGAGACACTGTGTACACTGTATCTAGGTCTGTGAAGTGTGTCACTTTAGGTAATGAAATACACTTGGAGACACCGTGCACACTGTATCTAGGTCTGTGAAGTGTGTCACTTTAGGTAATGAAATACACTTGGAGACACCGTGCACACTGTATCTAGGTCTGTGAAGTGTGTCACTCTAGGTAATGAAATACACTTGGAGACACGGTGCACACTGTATCTAGGCCTGTGAAGTTTGTCACTCTAGGTAGTGAAATACACTTAGGAACACGTGCACGGTGTCTGTATCTAGGTCTATGAAGTGTGTCACTTTAGGTAATGAAATACTTGGGGACACGTGCACACTGTATCTAGGTCTGTTCTGTGTGTCACTTTAGGTTAGAAATACACTTAGGAACACGTGAACACTGTATCCATGTCTGTTCTGTGTGTCACTCTAGGTAATGAAATACACTTGGAGACACTGTGCACACTGTATCTGGGTCTGTGAAGTGTGTCACTTTAGGTAATGAAATACACTTGGGGACACTGTGCACACTGTATCTAGGTCTGTGAAGTGTGTCACTTTAGGTAATGAAATACACTTGGGGACACTGTGCACACTGTATCTAGGTCTGTGAAGTGTGTCACTTTAGGTAATGAAATACACTTGGAGACACTGTTCACACTAGGTCTGTCGTGAGTCACTGTTGTTAAAGACTTGTGGGAAATCGTGTAAGCTTAGTGACATAGTTGTCTGAGTTATTCTTTATATTTCATGTTTAAGACGTATTTACAACCTGTACGAAATGTTCATGATCATGACAATGGTACTTTGTATCTTTACGATGATACCATCTGAAGAATGTTGTTGTTATCCCGTTTCACATTTCGTCACATTGTATCAACGTCATGTAACGTCAAACAGTTTGAACAATAAAGCCGTGAATCGTTTATCTTACCTATCCGTCCTGAAGAACGCATATTTTCTAATGTTGATCTTTCGAAATGCCAGACTCTGAAACTGAAGCCATAAGAAACATGTTGATGTATATTGATCACGTTAGATAGTCTTTGTATGGAAACTAATGTGTTTCAAGCACACGATTTGTAATAACGGTGTGTAACGACGAGTAATATAATTTTTATTCCAATAAATATTTAACATCATCTTATGCATTGTTGAAAACGGATATCACAAGTTTAAATGTGACGGATTAATACAAGATTCGGAAATGGTGCGTTTCTCCCATTGACTGCTGTTCTTTCCATGTACGACCTGACAATGAAGAAGGCAGGTTTCTCCGAGATCAAGGCTACGACACAATAAGATACAGATTCTAAAAAACATGTTCGAACCATAAATATCATCACAAATGAAACGCGTGCATTCAACAGAAACATGTAAGTCAGTTTTGGTCATGTGAGCACGAGAGACATTTGTTCTGGTTATTTGTTTGTTTGGTGTTTAACGTCGCATTTAGTAATATCCAAGCTGTATGACGACGGTCTGTAAATAATCGAATCTGGACCAGACAATCCAGTGATTGACATCATGAGCATCGATCTGCACGATTGGGATACGATGGCATGCATCATCCAGGTCTGCGAGCTGATTACGTTAATCGCCTCTTACGACAAGCATAGTCGCCTCCTTCGACGAGAATGGATTGTCCTATTCTCTACCCGGATCTTCCCGGGTCGCACAGACAAGACAAGTTTTGACATGGGACATGGACGATGTCCCATGGGACGATGTTTTTGAAATTATGGAGCGCTGCGATGAAACGATGGAGCGATGACTCGATGGGATGGACAGATTCTCAATAGGTTTAAATATATCTATGAAACATATTATATATATTTCACAAACATTCAAATTGATCGTCAAAAGACAGGTGTATATTCTCAATGTTAATATCTCAAGTGCGCGATCGGTAGTGATTCCCATACAGTATATCATAAGTTTGCTGTAAATATGTACGATAACGATTACACGCAATATGAACAAGACAAAAGATGAATTGTATTGTAATTATATCCGATTCAAATAAAAAAACCATGTTAAGTCAATCAATCAATCAATCAATCAATCAATCAATCAATCAATCAATCTTTATTGTATGAAAGGCCATTGGCCCATATACACATACAGATAAACAATATTATTTACAGCTGTACAGCGCATTTTATAATTATTTGATAACTAATATGATGCTTGACATATAATAAAGGTATTGTAATAACAGTGGTAATAACCACAGTGGCAGCAGTAGTAGTATAAAATACAAAAGGAATACAAAAGGAATGGAATGGAAATATGAAGTTTTACGTCGCAAAGGCTTTCAGCCATAACGCGACATTCAATAGAAAAGGATCTATCAGGAGGATCTATCAGAAATATACTCATCATGTCAGGACAATTTGACAATTTAAATTTATATGCATTTCTAGTAGAAACAAACAGACAAAAATGAAATGTAGATACTCCTGATCTAGATGCGAAAGTTTCAAAACAACTTATTATTTCTGGACATATCGGATTTACTAAGTAGTTTACTGCGCACTCGTAGACTTTGATAGATGTATTGTAATATCTTAGTTAATTTTTTACTAGAGATACCATTAAAAGATAATATTTTGTTCATGGAATAGTGGTTCTTAGTTATATTAGGCATATATTTCAATCTTAGGTTGTCGTAAATTGGACATATAAACAAAAAGTGTAATTCGTTTTCAATATGGTTTTCGCAGAATGGACAAAAACGCATATCCTTAGGAATAGAGGAGAAGCGACCCCTGTTGCACATCAAATCATTTAACCCTAGCCTAAGTTTAATAAATGTGTCTCTAATTTTTCTCTCTGTTATAGTATGCAGGTAAACCTCTGGTGTTAGACAATATTTAAAGGTTTTATAAACGTCGTAGCGTGTACTGTTATCTAGTGACGACCTCCAATTTTGAGTAAACATATCAATTGCTACCTGCTTAAAAGAGCTAAGAAAATACATTTTGTCTCCAACGCTTTGATTAAGCCAAACATATCCAAATCCGTGAGAGAAGAGTAAATGCTTAATGTTTGATGCCCAGGTTACGTAACCAACATTATCACGATAGACAAGCATTTCGTAGCATTTTTTTGGGATTCGTTCCCGCGACATCTCTGTTATTTTTATTAAGTCAATAACTGGAGGTCAAGTTTTCGTGAAATACGACTCTTCTTCGAGGCAGACGATGATTACTGCAAAAAGGCCTATTTCCCACATTAGTCATACGGGTTAAAACAACATATGGCATGGTAGACTGCACCAACAACTACCTTCGTAATACCCACAATTAAAGTGGAATGATCCAAGAAACACAAAATTACAACTTTCAATACTTTTAATAATCTTTTAATACTCCTCAGCATAGCATATATATTCATCATAGCACATATCATCATCAATGACCTATAATCTTATATGACATATATACATAAATAATCACATTAAGTAATTACTGTAAGTTAAATGATAATTCTACCATGAATTTCGAATTTACTCGATTCTAATTGGTCAATCAGAGGCTATTAAATCACAATAAACCCCATCTAAATTTAAACAGCTGGTTTGACGGCCGCATCACCGCGGAAGCTAATATTCATAGAATAGTACTATTTTCAGTCATTGTCGGTAGGCATATTTAAATCACTATATCTACAATTACAGGTTACAAAATGCACAGATGCGGTTACTACAATATTCAAAGGATGTGTGGCAATACATTTCGTGCAGAAAAACACGACAGAAATCTACAAGGGGAATGTATTTACGTTTTGGAGACAACAGAGAGCTTGACATTTTGGCGCTCTTCTATATACGACTGTGACGTCATATCTTTTGCGTCACAATGAGCGATATGACGTCATAATGGTGATGGATATTCAGAGCAGTGCTACCCCACCAAATATACAGAGCTGTGTTACCTCATCCGACATACAGAGCAGTGTTACCCACCCAATATTCAGAGCAGTGCTACCCCACCCAATATTCTGAGCAGTGCTACACCCAACCTCTTCACTCAAACTATCAAACTGATATGATCAGGAATCGGTGAACCAGGGGACGTTTGGCAACTATGCAACTTAATAGTGATAAATAAGTAATTCAAATATGACCGATTGTCAAAATTCCTACAAGCCAATGATTACATGTGTGCAAGGCGTGAATGATATGGTTACAGTGGACACGTGGTTTGGGTTATTTCGGTTATCACGACACTAGCCTAGGGTATTATCGGCACCTTCTTGAATGTTGGCGTTCAGGGACGTAGTTTGGGGGAAATAAAATGTAAGCAGTCACATTGCAGTACTTATTTTTCGTAAACTCCAATAACGCTTCAAACACGAGCCCAAGCAGGCCCATGCAGGCCCAAGCAGGCCCAAGCATATCTAAAACAGAGATATCACGCAATGTCCTCACCACGTTCTGAACATAACACATTTTAAGTATAAAACAGTTTGATTATTGTGATCAAACCAAGATATCCTCATAAAATATATTAAATAATAACCACTCTAAATTGTCCACAGGAACAGATTACATTTGGCGTTAAGGGCAAACCAGCTGTGAAAATTAAATGAATAGACTACTGAAAATCAGTAATAACACCAGGTGTTCGTGAAATGGGTAAAGGAAATGTAAAAAGCAAACAACAGCATCGAACCAATTCATCAACGACACTTGTGTCAGTGGGAGGCGGATCAACCTGTAAATTAACGACTGAGACCACACTGAAGTACATCTTTTTAATTATTTATTTTATTTTATGTTTCCGACGATTTCAAAGTGTAAGCACTCGCTTTTTTGTGATACGTGGTAGTTATGCCACTGGCGTAATGTACAATACCTCAATACATCATAGAACAAAATGTTTTCCTTGACTTAATATATTACGAACGAAAAACGTTGTAGGCGGAATTTCAGCAATAACTCGGAAGCAGAAAATGTCTTGAGGTCTTATCTGTCATACTGTCGAGAGAATTTGCTGTCGCCTCCCTTTCCAAACCACTCTTCATTAAAAAAAAGCACACGGAGTCTTCGCTTCATCGTTCCATTGCATCGCTCCGTCATATCGCGTTAACACACCATCATTTCGCATCATCGCTCCATCGCATCGCTTCACAGTTTAATCGCATCGCTTCATAGTTTCATCGCATTGTTCCATCGTTTCATCATATTGCCCTATCATCTAATCGCATCGATCCATCGTTTTATTGTATAGCTTCATCGTTTCATCGAATGCTCTATCATTTAATCGCATCGATTCATCGTTTTATTGCATAGATTCATCGTCTCATCGCATTAGTCAATCGTTTTCTCGCATCGCTGCATCGATTCATAGCAGTCTTTAAAACGGTCTTGAAGGGTTTTTGTGTAAACTATTTCTTTATCTGGATTTATTAAATGAAGGAATGAATGTGGTTTATTTTATCCAGGGCAGAATATGAATAGATGCTTTCGCTCAGGTAGTAACAGTGTCGTATAGGATTCAACAATAGCAGACCCAGGTGGCGTCCGCGAAACCGAAAAACTGGGTCGACGATTAGCCACTCCATCAGAGGAACAGAACCCAAGTAATGTCGCAGGAATCCAATAGAATCATCGCCAAACGTTAAAACTTAATTAAAATTCATATTAAGTTCTAAAGATTTGATGAACAGTGCATATTGGAACACAAACGTCAGATCCCAACAAACACGTTAAACACGTACACTGAACACACATTAGCAGGGGCTCCCCGCCTTAAGACACACGTCGATAGTTCAGGCGACCGATGTGTCTAAACAGTTATACATCAAATTGATACATTAGTTACTGTCTGGGATCTAATTTGTGGAGAATTAATCTTGACGTGGTTATTATTTACACGCAGTTTCAATGTTTTTGTTCATCTCGATTTGACAAGAAGTAATGCGGCTGTGATGTCTGAAACAAAGACCACTCCAGTGCGTGTCAGCAGGGTTGACCTACCTGTGGAACGCCAGCTCCTATGATGGCGCCGCTATGGATCATCGGGCCTTCTTTGCCAACAAACAAACCTGGAAGAAGAGACCGATAGAATCAGGAAACATCACTGGTCAGTGACTGTTTCGAGTCGTTCTTTCGTAACTAATGTATGTTGAACTATCAGGGGAACGTTGTATATCACGGTCTACGTGCGTATTCCGTCTGTCTGCGTCTGTGACAAATCTCACACCGTAAGGTACTGGTATTGGACTAGACGGGTGGAACGTACCTCCTGCTACACTGAAGAGGACTCCAATAGACTTGGCGAGAAGTGTGGCGAACCTTGCGACACGCGGGACCTTGATGCCATTCAGATAACACTTGATCTCAGGTATACCAGACCCCCCGGCGACGGGCTGAAACAGTGAGACAGCATTTGATCTCTGGGGTACTAGATTACCCCCACCCACCCCACCCCACTCCTGCAATGGGCACGTTTGTACACACAGCATCCCCATAATCTAAACATATTTTGAATTTTAACATGTTTAAACACAATTAATAATACCCTCCTAATGAATTATGTTTAGTGTTTAAACATGCTTAGAGCTTAGTGTAATCTTTGTCTCATTAGTTTACATTCTAAACATATTAAGATAAAGCGGATGTTGTGTTTACAGTGGTGTTCAGACTGTGAGACAACTGATGTCACAAACTGTGTTTAAATAGAACAGTCATACAAAACATGTATTCCGTTTGGGATTTAAACATATTCATAAACATCACTAAACATGTCTTGTATTTACATATACTGTAAACACATTTTACAGTGTAGGACAAACGTGTCCCCTGTATCTTGCTAGTGTACAATAGTTAGGGTACACATTCAGTGTATCTATACATTGGTGTATCAAGTGATCAACAACTGCGTACATTTGCAGGTAGAAATGAACACAAACAACACAGAAGGCAGGTGTACATGTCATAATGTGCATTTGTCTCTGAGTTCCCAGTGCTGTTTGAGCTGTGTGGAGTACTGGATCCCGGGAACGAGCGTTTTAAATCGGAGATTAAACAATAATCTGTATCTTGTTTTACATGATCACATCTTACACTTCACGATAAACACGATATACACATAAGTCAGTGAGTCGTTATAACAACGTCTCCCGGGAAAAATGTCATAAAATTATATGTCACGATTTAAGTGTAGCGTTTCACTTCTACTTTAACTTCTCCTAAATGTGTGCATATTTCTAGCGGCGTGTGTCTCCAGAGCAGGGAGGCATAGATGGCTGTTAATGGACAATTTTCAAAAGTAATTACTGTCAGTTATTGTTTTCTGGAAAGAGAGCACATAGTGACGACTAAATAGTACAAAAGAACAGAGAAACACGGCCTTGAAACATGTCAACTAAAAAAGGTGGACACGATTAATAAAACATGACGCATGGCTTCACGCTTCAGCGTCGTTTGTAAACATTATGTTCATAATGCAGTGTTGCAAAAATCTCTGTTTGCCTTTGATGATTTGGAAATTATCGTTCTGGGCTTTCAAGCAGTGTATTTTAAGGGTAATGACAATCAACAACAGCGCTTAACATCAGTCGGACACATCGTTGTGGGGACATAAAGAGTGACTGTGAGGGTGGATGTACACGGGTGACTGTGAGGGTGGATGTAAACGGGTGACTGTGAGGGTGGATGTACACGGGTGACTGTGAGGGTGGATGTAAACGGTGACTGTGAGGGTGGATGTACATGGGTGACTGTGAGGGTGGATGTAAACGGGTGACTGTGAGGGTGGATGTACATGGGAGATTATGGGGGTGGATGTACATGGGTGACTGTGAGGGGGGATGTATATGGCGACTGTGAGGGTGGATGTACACGATGACTGTGAGGGTAGATGTACACGGTGACTGTGAGGGTGGATGTATATGGAAGACTGTGAGGGTGGATGTACATGGGTGACTGTGAGGGTGGATGTACATGGGTGACTGTGAGGGTGGATGTAAACGGGTGACTGTAAGGGTGGATGTACACGGGAGACAGTGAGGGAGGGTGTACACGGGTGACTGTGAGGGTGGATGTACACGGGTGACTGTAAGGGTGGATGTAAACGGGTGACTGTAAGGGTGGATGTACACGGGAGACTGTGAGGGAGGGTGTACATGGGAGACTGTGAAGGTGGATGTACACGGGAGACTGTAAGGGTGGATGTACACGGGAGACTGTGAGGGAGGACGTACATGGGAGACTGTGAAGGTGGATGTACATAGGATACCTTGAGGGTGGATGTAAACGGTGACTGTGAGGGTGAATGTACACTGGTGACTGTGAGGGTGTATGTACACTGGTGACTGTGAGGGTGGATGTACACGGGTGACTGTGAGGGTGGATGTAAACGGTGACAGTGAGGGTGTATGTACACGGGTGACTGTGAGGGTGGATGTACACGGGTGACTGTGAGGGTGGATGTACACGGGTGACTGTGAGGGTGGATGTACACGGGTGACTGTGAGGGTGGATGTACACGGGTGACTGTGAGGGTGGATGTACACGGGTGACTGTGAGGGTGGATGTACACGGGTGACTGTGAGGGTGGATGTACATAGGATACTATGAGGGTGGATGTAAACGGTGACAGTGAGGGTGGATGTACATGGGAGACTGTGAGGGTGGATGTACACAGTGACTGTGAGGGTAGATAAACACTGTGACTGTGAGGGTAAATGTACACGGTGACTGTGAGGGTGGATGTACACGGTGACTGTGAGGCTGGATGTACACTGTGACTGTGAGGGTGGATGTACATGGGTGACTGTGAGGGTGGCTGTACACGGTGACTGTGAGGCTGGATGTCCATGGGAGACTGTGAGGGTGGATGGACACTGTGACTGTGAGGGTAGATGTACACTGTGACTGTGAGAGTAGATGTACACTGTGACAGTGAGGGTAGATGTACACGGTGACTGTGAGGCTGGATGTACATGGGAGACTGTGAGGGTGGATGTATATTGTGACTGTGAGGGTAGATATACACTGTGACTGTGAGGGTAGATGTACACTGTGACTGTGAGGGTAGATGTACACGGTGACTGTGAGGGTGGATGTACACTGGTGACTGCGATTGTAGATGTACACTGTGTGGATGTACATGCGTGACTGTAAGGGTGGATGTACCAGGGTAACTGTGAGGGTAGATGTACATGGGTGACTTTGAGGGTGCACCTACCTCATACACGGTCAGACAGGCGGCGATAATGACAAAGCCCACATTGAACATCAGCAGGAACAGCAGCGACTCCACTAGACACCCCTCTTTAGAACACTTCTGTATGGCTGGCATGTCAAGGCACAGAACGCTCCACACACCAACATGTGCTATAAAGGCAATCCAACGGCCGGTCAATGATATACTTGTCGGTCTGGGGTTTAACCTACTATTGAGCAACAAATTGCAGAGACCAGCTTATTTCTAAACATCCTTTACCTGACAAATATAGATACCGTGTGTGTACGGAACATATTAGATATGAGGAATACCTCATCAATGTCAGCCTGTGTGTCATGTGTTACGTGTTTGTATGGTATAACCACATATTCTATAATGACGTTCGGGTACGATAATACACCAATACAGACAGACAGCCTCCTAAGAGACTCTCTGCCCAAGTGTTCTCTAATCTCATCTGTGGGGGCCTAAGCCTCAATGTGACCATTCAGTAAGGGAGAACAACTTGCAAGGATAGCTCAATGGATATATTTCCATGTCATGAATGTGTCAGTTTGTTACGTTACACTGTGGGGTAAAAACCACGGACAAAGTAATGATAATACCCATGGCGATGTTGGTATTCGAACCCGGGAACTTGGCAGGACTACGACCACGAATTGCGGAGCCTGAGAGGTCGGTCACATAAACAGCCTCGTTTCAGTGAAGGATACATACATCGATAGTGTTGAACTTCCAGTGAGACAAGAGCTTGACAATGCTGTCTATATACAGGGCAACCTGAAAGTAGAAGTAGACACACTATGGGAAGTCCGGCATGACGTACAGGACACAGACAGGAAGGCTATATTATATTATATATGTTCCCCATGCTTCAGGCTTAGCTTCTCTGTCAGGGTCACTGACTTGCAATGTCTGCGCTTTATAAACACATACATTCCCATGATCACAGGAAATTGATGATTTGAGATACATCTTTTTCCATATTCCTGGCAACGCGGAGAATGCATACTCACCATTCCAGTCAAAAGTCCAACCAAAAACGTAATAATCCATTTTATAGCCTCGATCTTGTTGTCGGACTGAAAAAAATAACCCTCTATCTTGTTTTATCACATGTTTTATTTTATTTTAAACTGTGAAACCAACACTCCATATAAGCCCATATATGTATACATTCATACATCAGGACATTGTCAAGAGACAGGACCACTAGCTTAAGCTTAAGGTAAACAGATGGTAGTTTGACGTTAGGTGAGGAGAGGTGAATTTGGTTAAACGTCGCGGCCAAGATTACGTGTGTGTGTGTGTGTGTGTGTGTGTGTGTGTGTGTGTGTGTGTGTGTGTGTGTGTGTGTGTGTGTGTGTGTTTGTGTGTGTGTGTGTGTGTGTGTGTGTGTCTTCTTGTACTAGTCCGTATTAATACCGATTTTATAGTGCTAGCCCACTGAGATATCATGCCGCAGTTTGACACGAATACACGGTCTTAATGTCGAGCGCCAGGCATGGTATCAGCAAGTACCCACGTGGCCGGGGATCGAACTCCGGGCCTCCCGCTCTCCGGTTGGACGTTCTTCCACTGGACCACGGAGGCGGTCTTGACGTTAGGAACATAAACGCACACCACAGTCAATATTAATACTCTACTCTGTTTCAGATCTGTACATTTTAACACAAACATCAATAAAATGATCACTTCAGAGTCGTACATGAAAAAGTTACCATAACAGTCAGCGTATCGTCTGGAGTTAACGTGTGTGACACTCACGTGCTCTTGCTGTTGTCGTTTCAGGAGGAGCTCATAAGGTTCGTTGAAACATCTGTCGTAATCCAAACTCTGGAGGAAGACGGTAGATTAGAAACTGAGAGAGTATCAGATGTAAACACAAATAGCCGCACCATTATCTCGTAAGTACGCGGACGTCCTGGTTGGAACTGAGGAACAAGTTCTGTTTGTTTGTTGTTTAACGCCGAACCCAGCAATATTCCAGCTATATGGCGGCCGTCTGTAAATAATCGAGTTTGGACCAGACAATCCAGTGACTAACATTATAGGCATCGACCTACGCAATTGGGATACGATGACATGCATCAACCAAGTCAGCGATCCTGACCACCCGATCCCGTGAGTCGCCTCTTGCGACAAGTATAGTCGCCTTTAACGGCAAGCATGGGTTGCTGAAGACCTGTTCTCTCCCCGGATCTTCACGGGTGTCTGGGGGCTAAGAGTGAGCTGCTTGTAAGAGGGGCCTGATACAAAGTGGTCGGGAGTTCAACCTCGGTGGCTTGGTTGAATGCGTGTCTTTGACGGCGTAGGACGTTTATCATAATATCAGTGGTTTGTCTGGTCCAGACTCGATTCCATACAGGCAACGGCAATACGACTGAGTGCGGGGTTACACAACACACAATGAATCCCGTCACCTGACGCGAACTGTCACACTAGTCCTCCGAAGCGCACATACAATCATAACAGTTACACAAGCAGACTGATCTTCGAAGATCATCGCCGGACATCCTGAGTCAAAGGTCACCAGCGTGAATAACACACAGTGAGTAAGTTAGGTTTAACGTCGATTTGAACATATTTTCAGTTATATCACGTCGTGTGAGATTCACGTGGGAGGAAAGCCCGAAGTAATGCAGGCTTTAGACATCTACCACTTAGTTGGAAACCACGAGCACGAATATGATGCTGTCGAACCTAAAAACATATACGGGCGAACCGGTATTCGAACCCAGAATTATAGGTTTCTGGTGTGTGCAAGGGACGCACGTCTGCTCAGGGGGTCCTCAGATCGATCCCAATCGCGTAGATCGATGCTCAAGATGTCAATTACTGGATTATCTGGTCCAGACTCAATTATTCACAGACCGCCGTCATATAGCTGGTATATTGCTGAGTGCGGCGTTAAACAACAAACAATCAAACATACGACTGGGTCACCCATGCCCCCCACGCAGCCAAAGGTTGTAAGTGTTAAACATTAATGAAGAACACACCTGTCAATAAACGTGACCTTTGTCATCGACAAATTATATAGTTTTAACTGGAAAATAAACAAACTTACTTCAAAGTCCTTTGTCAGGAGGGTGGGCTGACGAGACGGCAACAGTGGGGTCTGTATAGACAGATAAGCGTTAATTGTGTGCATACATGTGGCTTATGTTATTCCACATGTACGCTTATACATGTGTACCGTTTCATATCAACTCTAACTATATCACACTAATGATAATCGTTTTGAAACACAAACACGTTAAAGCAGAGAAATAATTAATCTAAAGTGTCTTAATCACATTCCCGATTTTAGAAACAATATGAAATAATTTCGATTAGTGGGTTTGTATGTTTGTACGAAAAAATTATAACCGTGTGGGCTAAACCACATATTACAGCACATTAAACAAATTATTTCGAAGCACTCTTTCTAATATCGTTTATCGTTAAGTTACATAAAGATTACTGTTATTTTCTTGGGCGTAACGAGATAACAATAGGAGTTGTAAGCTGCCGTAATGCTTTTTTAGTGTTTACATTAGATTCCCTCTGTTACATTTAGCGACATGATTGCACCCAGTTCAAAGCGGATTCCATTTGAGCGTATTGTATTTGAATAAACTATTAAACGGTTCTATGCTTTTAGATAATTATTTTTACTATGATAAAGGCAATTCACTCTTTTCAGTTAATTATGTTGACATTACTCGATTATTTACAGACCGCCGTCATATCGCTGGCACACTGCTAAGTGTGGCGTTGAACAATAGAACGAACAAAAGAACATTTCACACCTAATCAATGCCCTAAAAACCAAGCAGACATCTAAGTGCACTCGTTTCCCCATATGTCCAGGGTGCCGTTGTACAAAGCGATCTTAGCACTAAGGTGATCGTAACTCCAATACCTTATCATAGACAACGGCCATCAGGCAGGATTTTTATACAGTAAAGATAATTCCAATCTATGTCTGCAACAACGGAAATAATCATGAAACATAGCCTCGGAAGACTTTGCTACCCACAAGTTTGTAATCTCGGTTTTAATTAATATAAATCAGCTATGGTTATGATATCAGTGTTCATTGACGACAGATGCAGACGACATCCTACCAAGTAGGTCAGAAGTCAAGGGGGCGTGCCGTTTGGGTGCTGGCATAACTCGATACTTCATGGATTGACGGTGAAAACACACAGGACTAACAAGGTGAAACAGTGGGTGTTGGAGTCAGTGACAGTGAGAGTAACATACCCTCTCCTCAGTGTCGCCCGTGCCACTCTCAGCAGTCCGCAGTCGATCCCTCGCGCCGACGGGCCAACTAGTGGAAGCCATTTTGATGACCTTAACCTATGACATGGCGGTAGATTTGATCAGGTGGGCGTGACAGCATTGTCGATCCACGTGCTGTATCGGTATCAACTGCGAATGCGATAGCGCCAGCCAGCTACCGTCGTGTAAATCAGTGGTAAAGTACACAACCACTACTACAGAAATTATACAAAATCACTGATATAGTCACCATGGTAATTACAATCAAGGGCAGTCAAGCCGTCAAACTGTACATTCCTATTACACATGTCATACAATATATCCCCAACATACACGTGTCACACAACACATGCCTATTACACGTGTCATTTTATATCCCCAACATACACGTGTCATACTGTACATGCCTATCACACGTGTCATACTTAATATCCCCAACATTCACGTGTCATACTGTACATTCCTATTCTACACATGTCATACTATATATCTACCATCACGACATCGTGGCATAATGTACATTCCCCTTACACGGTGTCATACTATATATTCTCAACATACTGGTCTCAAACTATACATTCTTATAACACGTGTCATACTTTATTCTAGTATCCCCAACATACACTGCCATACAGTTCATTCCTATTACACGTGTCATACTATATTCTAGTATCCCCAACATACACAGCCATACAGTTCATTCCTATTACACGTGTCATACAATATTCTAGTATCCCCAACATACACTGCCATACAGTTCATTCCTATTACACGTGTCATACTATATTCTAGTATCCCCAACATACACTGCCATGCAGTACATTCCTATTACACGTGTCATACAATATATCCCCAACATACACGTGACATACTGCACATTCCTATTCTACACATGTCATGTCATATATCTATCACGACATCGTGGCATAATGTACATTCCTATTACATGTGTCATACTATATATCCCCATTCATTCATTCATTCATTCATTCATTCATTCATTCATCTACCATTACGACATCGTGACATAATGTACATTCCTATTCTAAGGACGTCGTCCTGCATATTCATAGCCTACTACACGTCTCATACTGACACTCTACACGTCTACTACTCTATACTGTATGTTACCTACCAATACGTACCATACTGTATGCGGTCACCCTACATGTGTCGTGCTATACGTGTCATACTGTATATTGGCATCATGCACGTGTCATACTGTAAGTCCCCCGTGGGGACCCGGGGTAGAATGTGTCCCCTGCACCCTATTGCTTGTCGTAAGAGGCGACCGAGTTGGGAAACCTCTTTGCCGTGGGTTGCGCCTCTATGTCGGTGGAGGACGGGAGTCTGATGGTTGAGGGCACTGGAGCCAGGAATAGCGTTCCTTTGCCTAATACACCACTTTGACCCTTGCTTCACCTAGACTTGGGCTTTGTTTGAAACATTATGCAAAAGTACTTTCAAAACAGCTGCATTAAAGACAATTGCTGATGAATGTATTCCTAAATCCTCTACAAATTCACATATACGGAAACCATGGTAAATTGATGACTATAAACAACCTACAAAGGCTAGGAAGAAGGCTGAAAAGTATTTCCGCAAACATCACACAGTCCACAATTTAAACGAATTTTAAAATATCAAATGCTAAAGCCCGCCGCGTCGTTAAGCAAACTAAACTTTATTCTTGGCAAACGTATGTACCTGAAATGAATTCAATGTGAAAAGTTTGGAACATGCTACAACAACGTAAAGGAAGATCTAGCGTCCAGCATCTGCAGGAAGGCGACACATTACTAACAGATAATCTGATATAGCAAATAGACTCGGAGAATCATCAGCTAACCATTCTTCCTCATCACATTATACATCGAAATTTCAGAATAGTAAACAACAAGAAAAAAGTAAAAATGTAATTTAATTCTGACAATGGTGAGGACTATAATGAACTTTTCTCCCTACAGGAACTGCGCACTGCTTTAGGGCAAGCACATAATACTGCTCGAGGGCTGATAATATCCTTTAATAGGTAAAACATTTACCTGACACGTGTCTCGAAGTACTGTTAAGTCTTTATGACAATATATGGACTTCTTGAAATTTCCCTTCAACTGGCGGAATGCTGTTGTCATTCCTGTTCCTAAACCTAGTGGGGATCATACTAATCCATCTAATTATAGGCCAATATCACTTACTAGCTGTGTTTGTTAGACAATGGAAAGAATGGTCAATAACGGATTAATATGGTACTTTGAAACATATAATCTTATGACAAATATTCAATGTAGTTTTCGGAAGAATAGAAGTACTGTTGACCATTTGATTAGATTGGAGACATTTGTGAAAAATTATATAATTAAAAATCAACATGTCCTATCGATATTTTTTTAATTAGAAAATGTTTATGACACCTCCTGGAAACATGGAATTTTAAAAGATCTTCACGAGACGGGATTGAAAGGACATAATTTTATATCACAATTTTTATCAAATAGGCATTCCAGGTTCGTGTGGGTTCTACCTTATATAGATATTTATGATCGCGATCAAGGTGTCCCACAAGGTAGCATATTATCAGTAACGTAGTTAAATATCAAAATAAATAGTTTATCTAAGTGCTTAAGTGACTGTTGATGGGTCATTATTTGTTGATGATTTTAATGTATCATGTTGAGGTAAACATATGCACACGATTGAGAGTCAGCTGCAGCTTTGTCTCAACCATATCAATGATTGGTCAGAACGTAATGGCTTTATATTTTTCTAAATAAAAAAAAATATCTATTTTACATCTAGCGGGCACATCAAGTAAAGTTCAAAGGAAGCTAAGTTTTTAGGAACAATTTCTAATCACCACTTTCTTACCACATATTTAATATCTCAAAGCTAAATGTCTGAATGTTCTGGATCTATCTAATGTTGAGGAGGGCAGGAGGGGGAGGCCGCCTATGTGGTGTAGAGGATAGAGTATCTGCCCGAAGACCGCCTCTGTTGTGTAGTGGATAGAGTGTCTGTCCGGAGACCGCCTCAGTTGTGTAGAGGATAGAGTATCTGCCCGAAGACCGCCTCTGTTGTGTAGTGGATAGAGTGTCTGTCCAGAGACCGCCTCAGTTGTGTAGAGGATAGAGTATCTGCCCGAAGACCGCCTCTGTTGTGTAGTGGATAGAGTGTCTGTCCGGAGACCGCCTCTGTTGTGTAGTGGATAGAGTTTCTGTCCGGAGACCGCCTCTGTTGTGTAGTGGATAGAGTATCTGCCCGGAGACCGCCTCTGTTGTGTAGTGAATAGAGTGTCTGCCCGGAGAACACCTCTGCAGCTGCGGTGTAGTGAATAGAGTATCTGCCCGGAGGCCGCCTCTGTGGTGTAGTGGATAGACTGTCTGCCCGGAGATCGCCTCTGTGGTGTAGTGGATAGAGTATCTGCCCGGAGACCGCCTCTGTGGTAGAGTGAATAGAGTGTCTGCCCAGGGACCGCCTCTGTTGTGTAGTGGATAGAGTGTCTGCCCGGAGAACGCCTCTGCAGCTGTGGTGTAGTGGATAGAGTATCTGCCCGGAGACCGCCTCTGTGGTGTAGTGGATAGAGTATCTGCCAGGTGACCGCCTCTGTGGTGTAGTGGATAGAGAGTCTGCCCAGAGACCGCCTCTGCAGCTGTGGTGTAGTGGATAGAGTATCTGCCCGGAGACCGCCTCTGTGGTGTAGTGGATAGTGTATCTGCCCGGAGGCCGCCTCTGTGGTGTAGTGAATAGAGTGTCTGCCCGGAGACCGCCTCTGTGGTGTAGTGAATAGAGCGTCTGCCCGGAGACCACCTCTGTTACGTAGTGAATAGAGTGTCTGCCCGGAGACCGCTTCTGTGGTGTAGTGGATAGAGTATCTACCCGGAGGCCGCCTCTGTGGTGTAGTGGATAGAGTGTCTGCCCGGTGACCGCCTCCGTGATGTTGTGGATAGAGCGTCTGCCCTGTGACCGCCTCCGTGGTGTTGTTGATAGAGTGTCTGCCCGGAGATCGCCTCCGTGATGTTGTGGATAGAGAGTCTGCCCGGAGATCGCCTCTGTGATGTTGTGGATAGAGCGTCTGCCCGATCGCCTCTGTGATGTTGTGGATAGAGCGTCTGCCCGGAGATCGCCTCTGTGATGTAGTGGATAGAGCGTCTGCCCGGAAATCGCCTCTGTGATGTTGTGGATAGAGCGTCTACCCGGAGATCGCGTCCTTGATGTTGTTGATAGAGTGTCAGCCCGGAGACCGCCTCCGTGGTGTTGTTGATAGAGCGTCGGACCGGAGACCGCCTCCGTGGTGTTGTGGATAGAGAGTCGGCCCGGAGATCGCCTCCGTGATGTTGTGGATAGAGCGTCTGCCCTGTGACGGCCTCCATGGTGTTGTTGATAGAGTGTCGGCCCGGAGACCGCCTACATGGTGTTGTTGATAAGAGCGTCGGTCCGGAGATCGCCTCCGTGGTGTTGTGGATAGAGTGTCGGCCCGGAAATCGCCTCCGTGGTGTTGTGGATAGAGCGTCTGCCCGGAGATCGCCTCCGTGGTGTTGTGGATAGAGCGTCTGCCCGGAGATCGGTTCCATGCTGAGTGTCGGCTCAGAGAGTGGAAGGTCGGTCGTTCTATCCCCTGGCTGAATCGTACCACAAAGCATTGAAATGGAATTTGATGTTTCCTTACCCGGTGCTCGGCATTTAAGGGATAAAAAAAGGATTTGTTTGCTCGGAATCAGCACATGTGTCATGATGCGGTATCCTTATTAAACTGCGGCATGGTATCTGAGTGGGCTAGCACTATATAAAGACATCAGTACGGACCAGTACAATGGTTAAAAAGATATGGCAAGACAAAAACACTCGAGATGAAGCCCTAGCTCGAAAAAATCCCTCACTAAAGCCATCTGGGATATTAGTACGTGAACTCATTCGAAGTCACAATTGCGATGACTTTCAGCCTCCAGAAAGTCACTACAAAGGGTTACACCCTCCCTGGACTTTAAAAACTCCCAAAGGTGACACTGCTTTAACATCAGAAGTCACTAAAAGAGAAAACCCAACCCTACTACGATCAGTAGCTATCACTAAAATTCAAACTACCTGGGACAGCTGGGCCCATATATACACTGATGGATCCAAGAATCCTATCAAAAACAGTGTTGGTTACGGGATCAATATCCACAGCTCCAAACCCCAAGCACATTCAGTTCGCTTGCCTGATGGTCAGTCAGTATTCACCGCTGAATTGGAGGCAATTCATCATGCACTCAAACTCATACCGGAACTCCCGGAAGCAAAGGCAGTCGTCCTATCAGACTCGCTCAGTGCACTTCAGGCCATCAGTGGCAGAAACTCAAACTCCAGGCCAAACACAGTCAACAATATTCTATACGAATATACAAAACTATCGGACCAAGGGCAACAGGTGGAGCTGTGTTGGATCCCCTCTCACATAGATATTCATGGAAATGAAAAAGCAGACTCACTGGCGAAGCTAGCTCTATGGGGATATACAGCCTATTCCCTTTAGTAAACTAGAGACAAAAAGCAAAATGAAAGCCTCCATAGCAGAAAGATGTCAAGCCCAATGGGACGCAAGTAAGATCGGCAGATGGCTATACAAAATTCAACCCAAGGTCCAACAAAAGCCAAACTCATACTCAAATGAAAGGAAAATTGAAATTGCTATCTCACGCCTCAGACTTGGTCACAGAAAGCACTATGACAAGGTTTGTTCATTTTTGCAATGAGGCTGAAACCATTGACCACGTGTTACTAAAATGTCAAGACAATGCCCCAGCCCGGGCTAGGTTAAAACAAGAATTGCAGTTAGATCCGCTATCTGTCATAGATCTCCTAAAGCCAAGAGATGCAATAGCGAAGGCCAAACTAACTCTATTTCTGAGAGATGGACAGCTGCTCGAACGTTTATAAACAGAGCAACCAAGGATAAAAATGAAATCATATCAATATAAGAAAATAGAAATCATATCAATGCAAAAACAGAAATTATGTGAACACCGAACTCACAATAGATATGTGTACCCTTCTCACACACAGGAGTCCCAAAGAGGGACAGGTCAGCCGAAATTGCCTAGGCACAAGGCGACCTCTTAAACACCTAATGCAACAACATGCAACAACAACCACCAGTACAAGCAGCCACACACATGCATGTGAAATAACCCCATCTCACCTCACCTCCCAACAGGAGGCTGTTACGTGGGAGTGATGATTCTCCCACTGTGTCGTCCACCTTGCCTTCACTCTCCATGGGATCGAGTGACAAGTCTCTGTGACGACACCAATGGCGGTGGACGGCGATCATGTTATCAATCACTGGTTTGACTGTCTTGATTATATGTAATGCATCGAAATATTTCTGGCTGCGTCGAATGATGCTGTCATTAAGTGGCAGGCAAGGTCACATTAAGTTCAGTTGCCATCAAACGTAAACAATATCGATTTTAAACATCATACTATGGTGTTTCAAAAAATAACAGACTGCCAGCAGCTTGTGTTGTGTCAAAATCATTCAGATATGGGGTGCTCTCTCTTCGAAATGGTGCGTGAATCATGCAGATATGTAACTGTGCGCACGGAAAACAGACGCCAGTCATATGCTGTGCCTGTGTCACGCTAAACAGTTATCTCCCTTGCATCGACTGACTCGTGGCAAAGAACAATGACTTTGATTCCGGACATTTGTTAAAGCACGCACTGTAATTCTAGGACATGTCATATATTGCTGTTGCCAGTTATTTGACACATTACCCTTTTGTGATTGGTTACGTAAACCTGTGTGTTCTGATATGACTTAATGATTATTTGTTGATCCTGTGTGGTCTGATTTCACAAATTAGCTCTGCACGTCCCCATATTGTGGTTACTCTTTGTGTGTCAATTTGGAAATCACCCGGTAACAATAAAAACAACATGCATTGAAACGGGGCGTTCTAAACTGTGAGTAGAATGTACAATTAGAGCCCCGGTGTCGCGTAAATCTGTTGAAACGACAGTAAAATATGTCCAGTGTGCTGCCCAGCACAAGTCTCGAGTTCCGCACACCTACAGCGAACCTCCCTGCTCCCATTAGCTGGTCAGGTATCCAATCACTACTGGACACCATTATCTACATTAAGCGATATATGTCCTGCGCCCAGAATTTAGAATTCTGTGACACACAAATAGTAGTCCAGACTACTTGTTGAGACTCTGTCAGAGATCTCATATTTACATAGTGTATGAGTTCACTTGTTGAGACAGAGCTTTCTTACATACATCTCAAATAAAATATATATGAGCTCACATGTTGAGAGTGAGATCTCTTATATACATCTCAAGTAAATGTATATGAGGTCACGTGTTGAGTCTGAGATCTCTTATATGCATCTCACGTAAATATATGAGGTCACTTGTTGAGACTGAGATCTCTTATATACATCTCACGTAAATATATATGAAGTCACTTGTTGAGACAGATCTCCTATATACATCTCAAGTAAATATATATGAAGTCACTTGTTGGGACTGATATCTCTTATATACATCTCACGTAAATATATGAGGTCACTAGTCTTGTTGAGAGTGAGATCTCTTCTATATATCTCAAGTAAATGTATATGAGGTCACGTGTTGAGTCTGAGATCTCTTATATGCATCTCACGTAAATATATGAGGTCACTTGGTGAGACTGAGATCACTTATATACATCTCACGTAAACATATATGAGGTCACTTGTTGAGACTGAGATCTCTTATATACATCTCACGTAAATATATATGAAGACACTTGTTGAGACAGATCTCCTATATACATCTCAAGTAAATATATATGAAGTCACTTGTTGGGACTGATATCTCTTATATACATCTCGCGTAAATATATGAGGTCACTATTCTTGTTGAGACTGAGATCTCTCATATACATTTCAAGTAAATACCTAAGATTTCCTATTTAGATCTCGTGTAAGTATACGAGGCACACGGATGGGATATCAAGGATATATCCTTTACTGTCAGATTCTCCTGTCTAACTGTGCTATACCTATGTAGAAATTGCATATGATCTATATCTGTATTGTCAATTGACCGAGGTAGGTGTGGAAGGGCCTCAATCGGGATCATTCGAATCAGCCTCATTAAATTTACTTCGAGACAATAGTAGTGACGAGGGGATATCAACTGTCCTGCACCTCTGCATGGGCCGTGTGTGTTGCACTTGGATATTGTGAGGGCTAGCTAATAGATCGCCAATGTCGAGTGTAGTAAACATGTAGATACCTCGTGTCATCCAGCACTAGTTGGGTTAAATGACTGCGCCATCTGTGTTCCCTCTGTTGGGTAATATATGTTCCTCTGGGCCAAATCATTGTTTTGTGGTACTAAAGTCTACCTGTCAAAGTGTCATATATTCCGTCAGGTGCTTCCGAATGTACGCATGATCAGAGAATGACGGAAGGCGTGCCAAATAAATTAGTCCGTTGCTGTGGCAACAGAGTGATGTTGCTGTTGTTGTGTACATACTGCTGCATTCTGTAGTTTTCCAAGTCAATACCAAAACCTGACGTCGTGACGTGTCAAGAAGAGGAAGACCCCAATGACGTCACATGGCGTAACGCCGGCTTCTTGCATCATCATCTCCGTGGCAACGTTAGGCTTGTCAACAGGAGGCGCATCTCCTTTTCCCCCGTTAGCGAAACGTGAGACTTGTAACACCTTAATGTCATCCTGTCCACTCACAAGTGACAGATAATATCACATGCTTTCAATGTCTCCCCTCAGTGCAACGAATCATTTCCACAAATATTCACCTTTCCAGTGTTCACATTTCGGAGGATTAGAGTTAAAAAATGTTTGTATAGCAAGCATTTAATCCAACCATTTATTGTACTCAGATCCAGAAGCCGTGTAGTATTTCTAGAAGAATGTACATACATGCTGTTTTCTTGATTGATTGCTTATAATAAACAGCTGTGTACAGTGTGCCTACGACATCGTAGAGCGAGATATAATTCAACGGAAGAGAAATAATATAATTCTGTCGTATATATTGTGTTTCAATATCGACCTTACGTGTGTTCTTAAGCTGGAGTGGATTGGCTGTTTCTACCTGAATTAGCAAAGAACAACGTATCCCCAACTAGCAATGCATCTTACCTTCTAATCAAAAGAAATGTCTCCATGTATCATGAGTGTAAACAGACGTGGGTGCGCGCCCTGGAACACCACATTTGGATACATTGTATATATAACACAAACATTGAACCCCTTGAGGAATGGGGACTTGAAGCAATCTGTATCATGTTGTTAAATCCGTCTCATAATTAAATACAGATCGGGCGTTTACTTTTGTTGTTGTTATTATTACTGATGATTACTTGGTATCCCCTGCACACGCGTCACACGATGTATTGCCAGTCTACACGTGACCCACTATCTGTTGCCTGTCTACACGTGACCCACTATCTGTTGCCTGTCTACACGCATCACACGATGTATTGCCAGTCTACACGTGACCCACTATCTGTTGCCTGTCTACACGCGTCACACGATGTATTGCCAGTCTACACGTGACCCACTATCTGTTGCCTGTCTACACGCGTCACACGATGTATTGCCAGTCTACACGTGACCCACTATCTGTTGCCTGTCTACATGCGTCACACGATGTATTGCCAGTCTACACGTGACCCACTATCTGTTGCCTGTCTACACGCGTCACACGATGTATTGCCAGTCTACACGTGACCCACTATCTGTTGCCTGTCTACACGCGTCACACGATGTATTGCCAGTCTACACGTGACCCACTATCTGTTGCCTGTCTACACGCGTCACACGATGTATTGCCAGTCTACACGTGACCCACTATCTGTTGCCTGTCTACACGCGTCACACGATGTATTGCCAGTCTACACGTGACCCACTATCTGTTGCCTGTCTACACGCGTCACACGATGTATTGCCAGTCTACACGTGACCCACTATCTGTTGCCTGTCTACATGCGTCACACGATGTATTGCCAGTCTACACGTGACCCACTATCTGTTGCCTGTCTACATGCGTCACACGATCTATTGCCAGTTGACATGTATCACACGATCTATTGCCAGTCTCAAGGTGCCACAACATATATTGTCAGTCAGCAAATGTTACATGGTATATTGCCAGTCTCTATGCGATACAGGATATATTGCCCGTCTACACTCATCACACGATCTATTGCCAGTCTACCCACATCACACGATCTATTGCCAGTCTACACCCATCGCACGATCTATTGCCAGTCTACCCTCATCACACGATCTATTGCCAGTCTACACTCATCACACGATCTATTGCCAGTCTACACTCATCACACGATCTATTGCCAGTCGACATTCATCACACGATCTATTGCCAGTCGACATTCATCACACGATCTATTGCCAGTCTACACCCATCGCACGATCTATTGCCAGTCTACATGTATCACACGAGCTATTGCCAGTTTACATGTATCACACGAGCTATTGCCAGTCGACACTCATCACGCGATCTATTGCTAGTCGACACTCATCACGCGATCTATTGCTAGTCGACACTCATCACACGATCTATTGCCAGTCGACACTCATCACGCGATCTATTGCTAGTCGACACTCATCACACGATCTATTGCCAGTTTACATGTATATATACATCCCATGGTCTGTTGCCAGTCTCCACTGGTCACACGATCTAGTGCTAGTAGACACACGTCACACGATCTATTGCCAGTCTCCACGCGTCAAACGATCTATTGCCAGTCCATATACATCCCATGGTCTGTTGCCGGTCTACACTCGTCACACGAACACTTGCCAGTCTCCACGCGTCACACGATTTATTACCAAACTACACGCCGCACGCGATCTTATGGCTGTTTAAACGTATATCATGGCCTATTGCCAGTTTACCTGCGTCACACGATCTATTGCCAGTCTACACGCCGCACGCAATCTGATGGCTGTATAAACGTATACCATGTTCTATTACAAGTTTACATGTATCACACGAGCTATTGGCAGTCTACACCCATCGCACGATCTATTGCCAGTCTACACTCATCACACGATCTATTGCCAGTCGACACTCATCACACGATCTATTGCCAGTTTACACTCAACACGCGATCTATTGCCAGTCTACACCCATCGCACGATCTATTGCCAGTCTACATGCATCACACGATCTATTGCCAGTCTACATGCATCGCACGATCTATTGCCAGTTTACATGTATCACACGACCTATTGCCAGTCTACCCTCATCGTACGAGCTATTGCCAGTCTACACTCATCACGAGAGCTATTGCCAGTCTACACTCATCACGAGAGCTATTGCCAGTCTACCCTCATCACACGATCTATTGCCAGTCTACACTCATCACACGATCTATTGTCAGTCTACCCTCATCACACGATCTATTGCCAGTCTACACTCATCACACGATCTATTGCCAGTCTACACTAATTACACGATCTATTGCCAGTTTACCCTCATCACACGATCTATTGCCAGTCTACCCTCATCACACGAGCTATTGCCAGTCTACCCTCATCACGAGAGCTATTGCCAGTCTACACTCATCACACGAGCTATTGCCAGTCTACCCTCATCACACGAGCTATTGCCAGTCTACCCTCATCACACGAGCTATTGCCAGTCTACACTCATCACACGATCTATTGCCAGTCTACACTAATTACACGATCTATTGCCAGTTTACCCTCATCACACGATCTATTGCCAGTCTACCCTCATCACACGAGCTATTGCCAGTCTACCCTCATCACGAGAGCTATTGCCAGTCTACACTAATCACACGAGTTATTGCCAGTCTACACTCATCACACGATCTATTGCCAGTCTACCCTCATCACACGATCTATTGCCAGTCTACCCTCATCACACGATCTATTGCCAGTCTACACTCATCACACGATCTATTGCCAGTCTACATGTATCACACGAGCTATTGCCAGTCTACACTAATCACACGAGTTATTGCCAGTCTACACTCATCACACGATCTATTGCCAGTCTACCCTCATCACACGATCTATTGCCAGTCTACCCTCATCACACGATCTATTGCCAGTCTACACTCATCACACGATCTATTGCCAGTCTACATGTATCACACGAGCTATTGCCAGTCTACACTCATCACACGAGTTATTGCCAGTCTACACTCATCACACGATCTATTGCCAGTCTACCCTCATCACACGATCTATTGCCAGTCTACCCTCATCACACGATCTATTGCCAGTCTACACTCATCACACGATCTATTGCCAGTCTACATGTATCACACGAGCTATTGCCAGTCTACACTAATCACACGAGTTATTGCCAGTCTACACTCATCACACGAGCTATTGCCAGTCTACACTCATCACACGACCTATTGCCAGTCTACATGTATCACACGAGCTATTGCCAGTCTACATGTATCACACGAGCTATTGCCAGTCTACACTCATCAGACAAGCAATTGTCTCTAGGCGCCACAACATATATTGTCATTCTACACGTATTACATGGTCTATTGCCAGTTTACCCACATCACACGATCTATTGCCAGTCTACACTCATCACACGATCTATTGCCAGTCTACCCTCATCACACGATCTATTGCCAGTCTACACTAATCACTAGATCTATTGCCAGTCTACACTCATCACACGATCTATTGCCAGTCTACCCTCATCACACGATCTATTGCCAGTCTACACTCATCACACGACCTATTGCCAGTCTACATGTATCACACGAGCTATTGCCAGTCTACATGTATCACACGAGCTATTGCCAGTCTACCCTCATCACACGAGCTATTGCCAGTCTACCCTCATCACACGAGCTATTGCCAGTCTACACTCATCACACGAGCTATTGCCAGTCTACACTCATCACACGATCTATTGCCAGTCTACCCTCATCACACGATCTATTGTCAGTCTACCCTCATCACACGATCTATTGTCAGTCTACCCTCATCACACGATCTATTGCCAGTCTACCCTCATCACACGACCTATTGTCAGTCTACCCTCATCACACGATCTATTGCCAGTCTACCCTCATCACACGAGCTATTGCCAGTCTACACTCATCACACGAGCTATTGCCAGTCTACCCTCATCACACGATCTATTGCCAGTCTGCACTCATCACACGAGCTATTGCCAGTCTACCCTCATCACACGATCTATTGCCAGTCGACACTCATCACACGATCTATTGCCAGTCTACCCTCATCACACGATCTATTGCCAGTCTACACTCATCACACGATCTATTGCCAGTCTACCCTCATCACACGATCTATTGCCAGTCTACACTCATCACACGATCTATTGCCAGTCTACCCTCATCACACGAGCTATTGCCAGTCTACCCTCATCACGAGAGCTATTGCCAGTCTACACTCATCACACGAGCTATTGCCAGTCTACCCTCATCACACGATCTATTGCCAGTCTACCCTCATCACACGAGCTATTGCCAGTCTACCCTCATCACACGATCTATTGCCAGTCTACCCTCATCACACGATCTATTGCCAGTCTACACTCATCACACGATCTATTGCCAGTCTACACTCATCACACGAGCTATTGCCAGTCTACCCTCATCACACGATCTATTGCCAGTCTACACGAATCACACGATCTATTGCCAGTCTACACTCATCACACGAGCTATTGCCAGTCTACACTCATCACACGATCTATTGCCAGTCTACACTAATCACTAGATCTATTGCCAGTCTACCCTCATCACACGAGCAATTGTCTCTAGGCGCCACAACATATATTGTCATTCTACACGTATTACATGGTCTATTGCCAGTTTACCTGCGTCACACGATCTTTTGCCAGTCGAATCGCCGCACGCGATCTGATGGCTGTTTAAACGTATACCATGTTCTATTACCAGTTTACATGTATCACACGATCTATTGCCAGTTTACATGTTTCACACGATCTATTGCCAGCCTACACTCATCACACGATCTATTGCCAGTCTACACTAATCACTAGATCTATTGCTAGTCTACATGTATCACACGATCTATTGCCAGTCTACACTCATCACACGATCTATTGCCAGTCTCTATGCGATACACGACCTATTGCCAGTCTACCCTCATCACACGAGCTATTGCCAGTCTACATGTATCACACGAGCTATTGTCTCTAGGCGCCACAACATATATTGTCATTCTACACGTATTACGTGGTCTATTGGCAGTCTACACGTCCAATGCCAGTCTACACGTGTTGCATGGTCTATTGACAATCTACACGCGTCACACGATCTGTTACCAGTTTAGTTGTAGTAGAAGTAGTAGTACTAGTGGTAGTAGTAGTAGTTGGAAGAACAATCAGGTTTGTGTCTTATTGTTTTTAACGTTGATCCAGTGAATTCGTAAACGAAGAATTTAAGACAGCTGACCTATTTGGAGTTGAGAGGGTATATTACGATCTGCAGAGCGATCCCCGCACTATTCCAACTGTAGGGACCGCAAGTCCACGCCACTTTCTCAGCGTGCTGTGGTTATTCTATGGAAGCGACACAGTCAGGTTTAAGTGGGGACTGTTGGGAGCTCGCGTCCGGCAAAACTCGTGTGGCGGACACGTAAATTATTCTAGCCAAGCATCTGTAGAATTTCGTATGTGCGTGTGTAGGTCCCGTGAATGGCGAATTCCTGCAGACCAACTTCTTTGAAGTCCTGTGTCAATTGTCACCTGCGGGCGCCCATTTCGCTATCAGGGTAGGTGTTAGAAACTCACGCGCTGATCCCGGCTCCCCCACACAGGGCTAATGTCTGCAATACAAACATACTTCAAAAGATCTTTTATATTCTTATCATCTGAGAATCATTCTGTACGGACAAAGTCAGTAAGCTCTCATCAGAACTGGTGCAAACACTAATCCCCCTTTCTCCAGTAACATATTGTTGAACACATATTTTGTCGGGTTAATATGATTCTTTAGACACAAACAAATTGCTTTAATGCATACTGAAACTTATCACTTGTGTGTGAGCCATGGGTGTGGGGTGGTGATGGTGTAACGTGTGTAACTTGAATTCAATCGTATCTTTGTACTCCTTATATATGTTGAGTCTAATGTGTGTCCAGTGTTGAACATCCGTTGGTTTGTATCCGTTAGTATGTATGCGTCAATTAGTTTCATCACATGCTCCCAGGTCACGACTCGGAGCCTTGAGGTACTGTTACGTAAGTCTCCCTTCGATCGTCGGCGTCCCTTGTACTGGTGACCAGTGAGGCGATCAGTGGATGGTCAGTCCGTGACCAAACCTGCCTTCCTTCACGTCCAATCTGTCTGTCGTCTGTCTCCGCACGTGTCGTCTGCTAACTGTCCCTGTCGCCATCTTGTCGTGTGCGGCCTGGCGACATCTCCGGCTCGTCTGTTACATCACACGAGGCTCACGTCGGTTACCTGGGGCACAGGACTGGGTGGGGTGGAGTGCGGTGGGAGTGAGAGTAGTGGATGTAAGGGTGAGACATTGGGGCAGGGTAGAAAAGTGACACACGATAGGGTATTGAGGTAATGGTGAAAAGGGTGAAGCGGGTGAGACAGGGCGCCAGAGGTGAGACGGGTGAATCAGGGGGACGAGAGAAAGCGATGAGATGGGACAGGGGTGAAACAGGGGACAGGTGTGGAATGATAGTAGGGATGAGACGGGGAGAAACGATAAGACAGGGGACGGGGTAGTTATGTGAGACAGTAGATGATGGTGAGGGCTCGGAATCTTCAATAATCTAATTACATTACACTCTTTCTTCAGTGCGGTTCATGCAAACTATCTACTGGGAACGTGACAGATTTACTTTAGAGTGTTCAGACGACCCTGAAGTGTTAGACAATATCTACTTTTTAGCGTATCGGAATCAAAACCCAATGAACTATTGAATCGAGCTTTCGTCAGCACTTTCCCAACTGTAACTGGAGAAGTTCAGCATGACTTTTCAAACCATCAATGGTAATGTTCTGTGAGATCACGTTTTGTACCGACTTCCATCCTCCTCCTGCAATATCAGCGAAGACTGAGAAATGTTATGCCGAATATAACTT